>NC_134379.1:331875-663750 GCF_035582795.1 Mycteria americana | reverse complement strand
CTAACACCAATTTCTGCAAAGGAACGGTTTGATACAGAAGTTGAAAGACTGCAGAATCTGGGCTGGAGTCTCGCCCTGCAAGTCTATAGGCAAGAGGGACAAAACCTTCCTCAGGATGCTACGCTTTTAAAGGATGCCACACGGGCTGGGATCACTGCGGTCACAGGCTCCAAACCGCCCCCCCCCAGCTTGTGAACACCTGCCCAGCAGCAAGATGCTGCAGGATGAGACCAGGAGCAACCAGAGGCACTGGGATTCCGCAAAGCAGGAAAAATGAGCCAGACAGCCCGGCACAGCACAGCTGGGATTCACCAAGCTGGCAGGGGTTTAGAAAGCCAGCCCCTTAACTTTGCAACCAGTGAAATAAGGGCAGTCTTTTCACCTAGAAAATAAGGTTTTACAGACAGCCCTGACTGCTTTGTGGACGCTGGGTGCTCCCCACGCAGTCCCCGGGACTACGGGGTCCATCACTGCTCCCTTCTTGCCCATTTCTGCCCTCTTCCCAGCAGTGCCCCCAGGAGCTGGGTTCCCACCGGGCAAGCACCCACAAAGAGCACCACGCAGGACAGACAACAAGGGGTAGCAGAGAGGGGCCGCCCCCCCACGCTGCCTTCAAGGACGCCAGCCCCCAGGGGCTCCGGTCCCCGCATGGAGCGGAGGCCTGATTGCTGCTCCCAAAGCAGGGGGCCAGGGCACGGGGCCACTGCGGCAGCTGTTGGGGTGCACCCTGCGCTGCCCACGCCCACCCTCCCCTGCTGCAGCTCTGCCTGCAGCTCTCCTTGGGGAAACTCACGCCAAATTGCTGGTGACAAGCAGGAAGGTCACCGTAATTGTCAGAGACAAGCAACCTTTGAGGCAGAAGTGCTCAGCAAGCATTTTACTCCCAGCCCCAGTCGGGCAGTAAGAGAGGAGAGCGGTGGAGGGGAATCCCATCCTGCGCGACGTGTCATTGCTTTGGCAGCACTTTGCTGTCACTGCGAGGAGAGCTGTCGTCTCTGTGACACGCAGGGGATGCCTGAAGGAGCAGACAGCATTAGGTCTTAATCAAAAGTCTCTGCAGGCCAAAAAGTTTTTGTGTTTGGTTTTTGGGTTTTTTTGTTTGTTTGTTTTTTTAATCTGTCTCTAGGAGTGAATCTCACAAACCACAGTACAGTATCACCTACGAGGGAAGCAAATTACATAGCAACTTTCTTAACCTTTGAAATGGGACCATTTGTTTTGGGTATCCATCCTTTTATTGTACTTTTACTTTATGGGCTTTGTAGCAAAAGGAAGTGAAAGGGAACGGGGGAGGAAGCAGCAACGCTGCTGCTGAGAACATCTCCTTAGAAAGCAGTAGCCCCCCTCATAGCGCAGAGAGGGCCGTTATCCACACACATTCATACCCACCACTACAGGTGCTATTAAAGACAAAACTACATTTGTTATCGCAAAGATCAGGCATGTTAAAAGATAAAACTTCTGCTCCATTTCTGTTGGGAAGATGAGTAAGTCTGTGCCACAGAGCCCTCAAAGACTCCTTTTCCCAGAAACGCCTCCTGTCATCCAGGCTATTGAATCCAAACCCCAAAAGGGACAGCAAAGCAACCTTTCGGTTTGGGACAAGACTAAAAATAATGGGTATTTAAATTATCAGCAAATGGTGCTCGAGGAAACCAGATTTTAAAGAAAAAGCATGCCAATAAGTTTGGAGAACTTTTGTTGCTTTCAAGATAAAAAAGCATCTCATTCTCTGCTCTCACCCCCACTGAATTCACCTGAGTTTTGTAATAAAGTTATATGGCTCAGGAGTCAGTCAGCCTGCTGTTCTAGCGCTGTCAAGGTCCATTTCTTGAGCTGGTAAAAGCTAGCATCATTCTGTCGACTTCAAACAGATTTCTTTTGGTTTATCAACTGCTGAGGATCATCTCCTTCAGCCATTTCAGGGTAATAAAAAGGTTGTTTAAAAAACCCATTACGACTGACAAACAGGCCATGCAAGGAAACATTAAAAAAAGATTTCTAAGTGCAAGTTGTAAGTCTGAAGAGATGCCTCAATGATATTTTTATATTGCTATTTGTGCAATAAAACAGACAAGGGAGTCATGAAGTGACTTGGTTTTGGATACACAAAAGGGCAAATAGAGGGGGAAGTGCTGCACTGAAGTAGCATAGATTTTGGAAGATTTTCATGATAATGAGATTAGCAAGACAAACGCAGTATCACAGTTATTATAGTCACTACCTCTTCCAGGAGGGTCAAGCAGAAGGAAGTGGAGGACCTACATGTTGGCTGTATGTGAAACAGAAATGAGAATTAAAAAGGCTGTGTTAACTTAAATTATTATATATGCCAGATGTCATACGTAATAATGTTATGGAGGAACATAAATGAAATATTCCTGGAAGTGACATGTGTTCATGTACTTTGTCCAATATCCCATCCAAACCCACCAGAGCAGTTAGACCCAAATGCCAGTCACTGATCAGAGGGACAGATGGTAATTTTCATTTTGCAAGGATTAGCGTATTCATAACAGGCAAGGTTCAAAGACACTCTTTTCCTTGAGCTTTAGAAAAATACCCAGAAGCAGTAACATGTTAGACTATTTTTTCTGCTTGTGGCTATGCACCACGCAATAGCCAAGTTACTGCAAAACAGTCTGTGTCCTGTGAGCTGAGTTTTGCCTTCATTCAAAAGCTCCTCACGCTTCTGTTAAGGTTCTCCATGGGTATGTCCAGGGATCGTACAGGATCAGCCCACCTCGTTCCTCTGCTCTGGATGAACGCAGTCCTGATTTTCTGCTAGCAGACCTGGGCTGGGTTTGTCTGACCGGACCAAGACATCTACAGCACAGGCACCCACCTTTCAGCCTCAGCAGCTATGCACCCTTTGTGGTCAGTAGAGAGCAACGGGCACCACTGCTGCACGATTCCTTTGATGCACTTTATACATCTTCTTTAAGATGGCACTTACACTTCTCCAGACTTGGTGTTTTGAGTGACTGTTTTTCAGAGTAAATATTTGCTGTTCCCATTCAGTTTATAAGTTTATACCAACAAACTGCTCAAACCACTCACCCCTTCTGGCCTGAAGTCAGAAGTCACCAAGTCAGAAATTGGCAGCAGTGATAGGAGAACACCACTGAAAACATCTGGCTTTGTCCTTTTATGAATGTGCTGTCATACAGTAAGGTCCTCACAAGTGCTTAGCATTTGGTCTTGTAAATGCCAGTTCTCCCCAAGACAGCGTGCATGTCTGCACCACGCAACGCAGCTCTGTGTTACAGACACCAGCTTGTTTGGCACCAGCATAATCAGTAGATGCTGTACTGTTAGCTCACATTTGAGCAGGGTTGTCAAAAGGTTGGCAAAAACAGGGATGCAGTTTTACATGGAAAAGCCTCAAATGATAAAATTAAGGTCTATTAATACTCACAGGCTTCTATCTCTGTTGGGAGTAATAGTATAACTGCCAAAACAACTACCAGACTTCAGGAAGATGAATTTGTAACCACCTTGAAGAAGGAAGTATCAGTAGTTCTGCTGTTTTAATATCAGCACAAAGTCACCCTCATATTTGTATTTTGGCCAGTCACAGTGACAGGAGTGAGAAGGTCTTGGCACCTGAAGCGGTGAAACAGCTCAGCATCATCAGCTTAACAGACACAAGTTGGGCTTTCACAAGCAACAAAAAACCCACCAAACCCCAGCAAAGGAAGTAAACAAATACTGCAATGCTTTGGGCTGAGTGCGAGCCCAGAGGATCTCTGACTGATGGAGGCAGGAGAGGTAGAATCTATTAAAAAGTTCCGTAGAGCTGTAGGCATCAGCACCCTCCAGACAGCTCAGGCTGGCCGAGGTGATCCCAGGACATGCAAATTCAAAGGCTGTCAAGAGATCTTACAGTCCTGAGGCAAGCAATATGCTCCGCTGGACTCGGCCAAATGCAACATTCAAGGCCAAATTCCCAGTTAATCTAGATCAGCCATGGATCTGGCAGAAGCACATTGACTTCTGGGAACTTCCTTGCACAGATGATGCCAGAGAGATCAAGAACATTGTCACTAAGCCACAAACCCATTTTGGCCAGACAAAGCCAGTTTGAGCAGCACAGATGAGCGTCCCATGTGTTCTCCAGGCAGGGCTCCTTTTAGTCCGGTCATTCATGTTTTCAGTCCAAGCACACCATGTTATTCCCCGTCACGACAGCTCTCCTGAGCCTTATTGCTAATCCTGCACCTCGCTTTTGACATTGTCAAGGCGGACGGAGAACACCCCCCGTCCCTGGGCCCAGCAGACCCCCTCCCGCGCCACACACCCCACACCCCTTGTCTCGGCCCCACAGAGCCAGGTCGGCTCAAGCCACCAGCTCCAATGGCGGGGCTGAGGGGCCGCTGCTTCCCAACAGCCTTGCGCCAGGCGCTCCCCGACACGGGGCCGTGGGTTCCTCTGTTAGCAACTGCGTCAGTGCTGTTCTGCTGGCGGCGAGGGTGTGCTATTTCAGACAAAACCCAGGCAGACAGAGGACGATCTACATAAACTAGAGTGCAAGCAATTCCCATTGAAGAAAAGCAAATTGCCCTCTTTGTACTTACTTTCATCTGCTACATCTGAAATTAGTTGGCAGGTGACGCCGGCAGCTGAGGAGACCTGGGCGGGGCCAGGAGCGACGGCAGAGGTTTGAAGGCGGTGTAAGCAACGCTAGCCCTCCGTTGCTGAGGCGAGCAGCGCCGGTGCCGGCACAGTCCGCAGCAGAGCGCTCCAGTGCGGTGTAGGGGGTGTCCTGAACCGGGGGAACCGCGGGGAGACCCGACAGCGGCTGAGGAGACCTGGGCCAGGCCAGGAGCAACAGCGGCTGAGCCCCCCACACCTGTGAAAGAAAGCCCTAGGGAGTGGCGGCAGCCAGGGCCGCAGCCAGCAGGGCCTGGTGCAGCAGTTCGCGGCCCTCACGTTGTTATCCAGTATTGTTTTTTCACATAGGCAGCGATGAAGTTGCAATAAGAAGTCCAAGGGCAATCAGGAGAGACTTCAGAGCCTTGGGGCAACTGGCTAAGGGATCAGGAGCACCAGCAGTGTTCTCCTCTATCCTTCCAGTTGCAGGGAAGGATGAGGGAAGACACAAGACAACCCAGCTGATGATCAATACCTAGCTCCAGGACTGGCGTCACCAACAGAACTTTGGGTGTTTTGATGACAGGTCAGTCTACACGACGCCAGGCCTGCTGGCGACAGACGGGGTGCACCTTTCTCAAAGGGTGCGCAGGAGCTAGCAGTGCTCATCAAAAGAGCTTTAAACTAGATTTGAAGGAGGAACAGGATAAAACCAGGCTCGCTGGAGATAAGCCTGGGGGTGGCACGCCAATGTTTGAGGGACAGGGTGTTAGCCAGTTCCTTTGGTCTGCTCCATGATGTGCTGAGTACACTGGAGCACATTTGAAATATCTTTATACTGATGTGTGTAGCATGGTGAAACACTGGCCCAGGTTGCCCAGAGAGGTGGTAGATGCCCCATCCCTGGAAACATTCAAGGTCAGGTTGGACTAGGTCAGCAACCTGATCTAGTTGAAGATGTCCGTGCTTATTGCCGGGGGGTTGGACTAGATGGCCTTTAAAGGTCCCTTCCAAACCATTCTATGATTCTATGAGGAATAAACAAGAAGAGCAAGAAGCTTTGGCCCAGTCCCAGAGCTACGACATCATTGGTGTAAGTGACACCTGGTGGGCCATGATGGACAGCTGTAGGCTCTTCAGGCTCTTCACCCCAAATGAAGGCAGATTTGTTCTCTGGTGCCACTGAAGAGAGATTTTCTCTCAAGTTGTGCTGGCTATGAAGCAGAAAGCTAGCATTAAATAAGCTCTATAAATTGAAAGGTACAGAAAATTGTTGTGCAATTACTTAAATTCAGAGGCTGTGCATTTTACTTTGTGACCCATTCTTCCAGCTACATGAGGTCTTCCCAGAAATAAGATCCATCTTTTAAAATGAAAACAAACCTTTTTTTCTTAAACTGCTCTCAGAAACCTTCCAAATGAAACCCAGCTATATCCAGTACTGCAGACTGACAAAGCCTAAAATAATAATTCCCAGAGAAACAAACCACTTCATTAATCAGAAGAGCATGTTTACTTCACAGTGCAATTATGACAATTTAAATGTTGGTATTAGCCGTTTGATACATTTTTCATCAATAAAACAGATACAAATGTATTGTTAGAACTCTAATAGAGATTTATAACTCTATTAGAGTTCTAAGTAAAAAGAACATCCTGTTTTCTAAGGGAAAAATAAAAAGTTTAAATCTAAAACATGGAGATCCTGTAAAAAACACTTAACATCATGTGCTGTCACATCAGGAGTGACTTCTGTGATTCACTGGGTAAGAGGACTAGCGTCTCCAGAATTCACCTGGATGCTACACAAACTCCCACAGCAGGTGACCTATGCCAGCTCCAAGTTGCTGCCTCATATTTAACAGTTCAGTTTTTCTTTCACACACACATATATAATCCTGTACAGCTACTACAAGCATGTAATTAGAATGGTGAAGGCTAAAGAAGCCACATCTGCCCTTAAGATCAAGAGTTGCTTTTGACTACTCTGCCTCTCACGCACAGCTGACTCACTGCTGGAGACTCAGCAATCAGCTCCTCGTTCCTCCAAGACAGCATTCCTGCCCAGGAAACAGTCCCTTCGGGCCGCAAATGACTGCAGACGGATTTTGCTGAGGCATTAGTATCTAAAGAACCAATCTTTATATAGTACACCAATAAAAACTCACATCTTAAACCAAAAGCACCATGCGTATAAAAGTGGATTCTCTAATACCTTGCCAAAGTACAACGTGTGGGTTTAAAGCACTAATTTCAACATCAGCATTTTTCACACGCTTGGACTGGCATCAGCAGCCACACAAGGTCGCCACCAGCCAAGTCCCCCATCAAGGCCATTGCTTTGGACGGACTGCAGTGGGAGGGGGTCGAGCAGGGAGTGCGGACCTTGCGTCTTGTGGAGGGATGGACACGAGTGCTGGATTTTGGCATGGTGCCATCGAAGCCTTGGGTGCTAGAGGGGAAGCCATGGCTCTCATGTCTGCGCATCTCGCTTGCAGCCCAAGGGACAAAGCCACCACTCACAGCTACGTGGTCTGGAAATGTCCTTGACCCCAGGTCAAAGGGGGACCATGGCCACTGAACCACGGGAGGATACCAGGATCACTTTGCCACCCCCATGATGTAGCATGTGAGGATGGTCAGCAGACAAGCTCTCACACCCTTAAAACCCAAAGCTGATTTACATTTTTTGGTTTTGTCATACGTTAAAAAAAAAAAAAAGTTACATTTGTCTCCATCTTCAAGGCACATAATGACCATGACACAAAGCACCTCCAAGACTCTCTGAATTTCTCAGCAGTCACACACTTCCAGGTCAATACAAAGGTCCCACAGAAAGTCATTTTTATTTTTACCTTGCAAATGTCAGGGATCTTCAGGAGGTTTGTCTAAGTCTCAGCATGCTCCTGAGGTATCTAAGCAGCACGGGAGCACTCACCACTGCCACGAAATGCAAGCCGTGCAGCATTCCCAGGCTTGTCATCGCTGGCTCATTTTAACTGTAGGAATAAACCACACAATGAATATTAATATCTCTGCATAAGCATTGCCACTCTGAAGAATGCCAGTAATTATTACTAGTGACAAAATGCTATATTGCTAGAGAAAGAAAACAGCCAAACTCACCTTCCTCACCAGTCAACACCCAACCGATGTCTAACCCCCTACCCATTTATGTGCTAATTATACACCCTGCGCTGATTAAAAAGTGGGGTTGAGCACTTTTTTCATTGTTACTAATTAAAATTATAATTTTCCAATTGGCAATAACAACCCTTGCATTTCAACCGTAATCAACAAGCATGTGTGGTTTTGTGCGTATGTGTATATGTAAAAGGGAGAAAGAAACCTATGACAAATAACGAAATAGTTTTCTCCATTGATTAGTTTATTGCTTCATCCTTACATTTCTGCATTTCCAGATGAATCTAAGAACCTGCAAAATTTCTGCCATATTTGCAAAAAACTAAAACTCTTCCTTTGAACTCTATTTTCAAAGTTTTTCCAGGAACACTTTG
This sequence comes from Mycteria americana, assembly GCF_035582795.1. Lineage (NCBI taxonomy): Eukaryota > Metazoa > Chordata > Aves > Ciconiiformes > Ciconiidae > Mycteria > Mycteria americana. The sequence continues at coordinate 655,639 of NC_134379.1, read as the reverse complement.
GTTACCAGATTTTCACTGTGCATCTAACTTAAACAATGAGGTTTAGTTATGTTTTAATCCCTTACTGAAGAGGATTATATACAGCATCCAACAAAAGCGCTAGCAATCGTGGGCTGCACACGGCAGGAGCTGGTGAATCCTACCTGAAGCCTTGATTACCCGCTGGCACCAGTTTGGCCACAGCGATGGTTGGGCAGCCCTGCCGAGCCCTGCAGCTGCAGCCGCCGTGTTGCCCTCCAGCCGTTCACCCTCCCACGCCTGCCAGTGGCCAGCATCCCCCTCCCAGCCCCCGATCGGAGCCTGCACGCTGTCTCCTGCCACTCCAGCACAAAGTCAGGCCGAAGCACCTTGACCCATTGGTCATGTACAGTAGCCATTGTATAAATTAACTCAGACATTCAGTGGAAATACAGTTATGATGTGAGCTGGCCTCCACTAAAAATTTACTCACCCTGGGTAGAAGACCAGAGTAATATTTTTAAGTTTGCTTCAATTTTGTTTCAGCTACAACAGATTTATCAACAGTTTCGCATTTTCTAAGACTCCAGAGTTCTTGCGTTATTCAGAGGCTATCCTATCTGTAATCATTCTTTACAATGAACAGGTAGCGTACAAGATTACCCTTAACAGGGAAAAAACAGTATACATATGATAGCTGATGTAGTGGTAGAGCGTGTGCCCCATTAGGGCCACGGAATACTTGCAGTCACTGGAGATGCAGCTGAGAAGGCTTTACCCTATACTCATTATCTCTGTAATATCTGTATCAGATCAATTTAAGAAGAATTAGCAAACATAATAGAAAATCACAGTCAGAGTTAATAGCCCCTAGGGAAATCTCTTTCCAAATGGCTCCTAGTAGGAGGCGAGACTTGTGAGATAAGGGGCAAATCACCAAGACTATCTTGGGTGAAATGATTTTAGGGAAGGGCTTTGGGAACACCGAGCCAGCTTCCTTATGGACTGGTTTCTATTCTCACATTTCCTAAGGTGAGAAGAAAGCAGGGGGAAGGCTTCCCCAGGTGCTCCTCAAGGTCTAAAAGGCAGCTCTAAAAGGTCTCTGTCCTCCCCAGAAGGAGACACGTCTGCCAGTGCCTCTCTCCAGTCCTGTGCAACGTGCAGTTATTTCCTCATTTCTTTTCACAAGACCTGGAAGTTAAAGTTATTGCTGGGCAGCATATGTAAATAAAAAACAGGTTTAGCTGTTAGGGCCTGAAGAATTGCAGAGTCAGACTAGAGGTCCTCCAGGTGCTAGGACGGGGCTTTGAGCCATTCCTCTGTCTTGGAGGAGGTGTAATCCAAAAGTCGCATATTTTTCAGGGCACTCTGCAATGCGCCTCCCGCACTCCAGCTGTTACAATACAGATGCTGTTATAGGCGGAGTTCAACCTGACGCTGAAACACATGAATAAATGTTCTATGTGCCATATTTAACAAGAATTTAATTATGTTAGTGTCTTTTACAAATTATAAATGTATTCTTCAAAACCCCTGTGCTATATATAATTGATGCAACTGATGAAAGGCAAACAATGTGAATAATTTTTTTACTATTTCAAAGTCTATTTCACTTTTTATTTTTCCAGAGGATGAGAAAATTCACTTCATAGAAAAAATGGCTTAATACTGACCTATAGTAAAATGGAAATTGAATTTTTACATAGACACAAAGAACACACTAGAAGAAAAATACATAGATCCAAACTAGCGATGAATAAAGAAGAATGTACTTACTGGGCCATACTGATCTCTTGTAATCACTTTGGCCTTCTTCCAGACATGGTAAGAGTCATTTTCCCCTGGCGAATTTCGTTTCTTGTCTGTGACAGAGGAAGTCTGAAGGAAGCAAGGAGGAGGAAATTACTCTTAGGAAACTGAACTAGCAGGGGCTTTCCGGATCGCTCATTTGTTCATCGTGCCACAGTTATTTGTCTTTGAATTCACCTTCGTATTCTGCTGGCATTAGAGTCGTGGGATGAAAAGGTGGAGTCTGTCCCAAAACCCCTTGAGCCAGAAGAGGTTGCTCTGCCCGGTCTGTCTCGGGACCTGCTGACGTACCCTCAGATAACAGAGCAGCAGCCGTTTCGCCAGGACGTGCCAGTCAGCCAGTGGAGATCTGGACATAAATGTTTTTGAGTTAGTCTGCAGAATAGGCAGGAAAATCACTCAAAGGGGTTTGACACATTTGCTTGTAATCTGGAAACAACAGAAATGATGCCTGGGGAGGAGCAGGGCTCGGCCAGTCACCATCCCCAGGGGACATGAGCTCACCCCTCCACATCACCCCCCAAGAGCCACAGGCTGATGGCTCACTTGCACTGAGGCAACCTGGACCACCTCGACTGCAAGAAGGGGCCTCAGAGGACAGAAGTGACATTTGCAGACTCCCAAACATCCCTTTGTGTTTCCAGAACAGTCAAGGGCAACTGCAGCATAAATAAGAACAAAATCTTTGAGGTAAAGAGCAAGAGAAGTTATTTTATCCAAAACAATAAAAGTCCTCTTTAAATTCAGTCCTTTCTCAGGTCTGTAAATTACAATAATTGGAGGGAAAAAAGGTCAAAGCTATAGGATAATTTATTTCAGCGAGTAACAGCTTCTGACTTCTTGCATCCTGATAAAAAGAAGAAAAAAACAGGGGCCTATTTTCACACTGCCCTCCATAGGTGTAATTCCTGTGCATGTGCTCCATTAACACTTCACATCACTACAACTCTCAGCTTACCTCCCTCAATGAAAAATAACATATTTTTGCTTTGGCAGAGAAGAGTCAGAGCTGTTGTCCAGCAATCAGTCTGAAATCTCCTGTGCCCTGTAAAGATATACATCCCTGTAAAGATATCCATACTAGAGGGATGCTCAGTAAGGTAAAGTGGCAGCAACCCTTTCAAAAGGAGTCGGCAATGCCACTGGCACGGGAAAAAGCAACTGGTATCTATCATTTTACTCTTCGTTGAAAATATTTTGCCTTCCCCTTCCATACAATTAAATTTACTATGGTGAATTGGCATGCAAAATTGCCCTCCTCATATACATTGTTGTTAAATTACTCTATAATTAGTACTAACATATTGTACTTATAGCATTTACTATGCTTGATGGTTCCATCAACATAACCTTATTGTGATCTATAGCAGTAAGGATAACAATTAAAATGGTATTACTCAATTTTAAACAGCCACTGACAAGTTCTACCCACATTTACAAGCATCGTTTCAATCGTGTTTAGCCACATCCATAAACTCTATAAATATTTCATACAGACTTTTTGCACTGTTTTCCCTGTGTATAGAGGGAAACAGAAAAAGCCTGCCCACCCTTTTGGGCAGGACTGGGAAGCAGAGGGTCCAGGGCTGTGATGGGGTACCCGCCTCACATGGAGCAAAGACTGGGGGCTGTCGGGAGCCCAGGAAGACGTCTGCCAACAGTTTCATCAGCGCTGGAATTCCCCCGTATAACTCAGTAGGATTCAGGATCCTAAGTCCTTTAGGCCCTTCTGCAAATCCTGGTTTATTGACCAGGAGGGATGCACGGACCGCACCTGCCAGGCGGGGAATGAGCGGGACCCTGCAGAGCTCCAGGACAAACGCCTCCCAGTGCACGCCCGTGCAGATGGGGCAACTGTGGCGGGAGCGGGGAGGGCACAGCGAATGGCACCCCAAGCCTCTTGGCATGCGGGAGGTGAACAGCCTGCTGCCATGCCACCCTCCTCTGCTGTGGCCGAGGACAACTACAGGGACCTGAAAACTGAGGGCAAACACTGACTGTTGTGCTCTTTTTTCTTGAAAGAAAACACACAGACTATGCCCTGTTTGCCACTTTGCAAGCTGAATTTGACCATGGAGGCTTTGAAGGGAGCTGTTATACTCGGTAAACCTGTCAGCATTTAAAGCCCATCCCATCAAAACTCACCATAAAATAATTGTAATATTAGCATTTCCCAAGCTCTTGGAAGCAGCAGCACAGAACATGCTTGTGCAGTGGTGAACAGCCAGCAAATATGAGCCTTTATGCTGTGCCCGGCCAGATTTATATGTCAGGAGGGTGGAATAAATGACAGGTAGTAATGAATGATAAAAACATGGGTTAAGGTTTGCGAAAGCATTTCTCCCTGGTATTCCTGCATTTCCAAGGAAGATAAGGGTGGTGTTGAAACTTTTCAGGAAAAGACTGAAGCCTCTTTTGGCCGGAATGGAAACTAGGAGAGGTGCCTTAGAGGTCACTGGGATGATCACGCAGCGCAACCAACAACTTCGGCCAGAGCGCAGGCCAGAGATGCAGAGCTCCGAGTGTTGCCAGCAGCTACCACAGTCAGACGGATTTATCCATTAGGGTCAAGCTTCTAAATAAAATATTTTACAGCTTATGTTGTCTAAAATGGGGTGCATCAGATCCCTTGGTTTTTGGGTGCCCAGCTGGAGACACTGTGCCAGGGATTGCTTGGTACTGCTCCACGTCTCGGTTCCCAAAGTCGTCAGAAGTTAGGTATCCCCTGGGACGCAACAAAACAGAGAAGTAATTCCTCTGTTGGAATTATATCCAGTCACATGGACCTATTCCCTGTGCACCTTCTTAGAGCCAGGGCCAAGATTTAGCCCTTGGTTAGAAAGAATATTTATACATCTACTTGATACAAGCTGAGTGCAGGACCCACCATAAATAGGTAGCTTAACACTAAAATTACTTCTAGAAATGAAGTCTTCCATTTTTCATATGGAAAAGGAAATCCATTTGAATACTAATAGCATTCATCTTTCCCTTACAAGCAGTGTTTCAGATTTGTAGCCTGGTACAGAAGAGCAGGGTGAGGAGGAGGGGTAGGACTGACCTCAATTCTGACAGTCACATAATTTTGCAGTTCAAAAGTTATTGGAACATTTCAGAGCATAATGCCCAACAATTTGCATTCCAGATACCTTCCATACAAACTGAAGGACTGCTAAAGGTTGCACATCTCAGCTTTAATGCTTGTGCCCTTTTCTCAAATTAGCGATACAGTCAAGCTCTGATGAGACCATATCTTTGACACAGAGCAAAATTACAGTAACATTCATGTGTGATCTTATCCAGTACAACTCCTATTTCCATGGGATTAGAAGAGGAAAGAAGGTCCCATTAAACTATATTAAAAGAAGGTGATATTCACCCTGTAGCTATAGGAATATATTTGAGCACTACATATCACATCCTGTGAAAAGAAAGTAGAAAATGAAAATTCAAAAGCAGCAACAAGGATCTCGGCAATCATGTAATACAATCCCAGCTACAATTGAGTGCTGATTATAATTCTAGGTTTCTAGACATAAGCGAAGGAAACCAGATGAAGTCTGGGGGACTGTTTCCACGTGTATAATTTAGAAGGGTGCCTATAGCAGCTGAGGATCCAGCCTTATTTATGAGAGGCAGGGTTTGAACATGCTTTGAGCATTGAGCGTATTTTGCCTATAATTTGGCAATGTCCAGAACACGTTCAAATATCCTCACACCTCCTTAAGGGGAAGGGTGATTAACGACAAGAGAGAGGCACGCTCTGCCTTGATGGTAAATCTCTCTCTCCAGGGAGGACGGAGTGGTACAGAGCTCCTGTCCCTCGGCACACCGGAGCAGCAGGTCAGGCGAGCGCCCCGACAGCAGCCCCCCCCGCTCTCCTGGGGGGCTCTTGCACCCCCAGCACAGGGCATGGCTGAAGGAGCAGCTGCCGGCAGGCAAGCGGCAGCTCGGGGCCGGGCAGGGCACACGCCCCAGCTGGACAAAACCGGGACGAGCCCAAAGCGCACATCCTTGCCGCGTTATGGGCTGGGCGAGGAGGCACTGACCAGCCATCAGCAGAGGACTGTGGTCACAAGCGTGGCGCGAGGGATGCCCCCGGCAGCCCCGTGCCCACCTGCCAGTATCAGGGCACACAGACACCAAGAGGGACTGTCGCACTCGTTCCCAAGGTACCCGCTCACTTTAACAGCACTATAAAAGTGAAGACAGTGTGATAGAGATCGTGCTGTGAATAGGATTCATCTCCATATCAGCATTGTATTCCAGCATCAGACAGTCCCAAGGAGGGCAAAAAGCACCAAGACAAAAGAACGAGAGTTTCTCAAGGGTTTCAGACTTTAGATTTGAATGAAGGACTAGTGCACACATTTTCCTGACCATCTCTGCTGACAGGAAATACCAGGGCCTTCTTAGGAGTCTAAAAAATAAAACCAAGTTGAGCCCTGCTATACCCCCGTTCTTCGCTCTTGAAACCTACTCCCAGTTTTGCGAGAGCACCAGGGTGCGGTGGCACAACAATGCGGGGGTGCGTTACGTTTGGGAGCACCCCAGGCTGCTACCGCAGTGCTCCTGGTCAGCGTGATAACCCGTGGGTACTTACCCATCCCAGCCGTGGAGACAAAACCTCCCAAAACAAATGGGAATCGTTCAGCTGCTGCCTTCCCTGGGCTAATGCAGCTTCTGCACATGAAGCTCAGCAGCTCAACAGGTTTTGTAGGCTCGGGCAGGCCTTCAGCCCCTACTCCTTAAGCCCAAGACCACCTGTTTAAATGCTACTGGAAACCACTACCTATCTGCAGCATCGCCTTGCACTTCAGCGAGGCTTTCCCCAGCTCCCACTGCCGCAGTAAGCACAGCACCCCACAGCCCTCCCAGGGGCTACTGCCACATGCAGGGCTTAATGAAGCTGCTTTGCTGCCTAATGAGGCCATGGATGTAGGGCTCAGATTGACTGAGAAGGAATAAAAGTACACGAGGATCATACCACAGCTGAAGTGCGGTGTGTTAGTTAGACAGAGGCACTTATGTGCAATAAAACAGGCTGGCTTTTGTTCTGTCACCCACTCTGAGCCTAGAGCCATTTTGAGTTTCAAAAATTCTGAATTAATATATGGGAAGGCATACATGATCTATGCCCCTCACAGCACAGTCATTACACAGGTCTAGATTCCCCATCCCATTAATTTGGCTGCTTTCACGACAACAGTCCTGTCCGTATGAAAATAATGAGATTCTTCAGGACTCACACGTTCCTCCCAGCACACCCTCTGGCTGAGCAGGCAGCAGAGGTCCCAAAAGCTTCTACAACTCCACGCAACTGGCAAGAGACTGGGAAACCACCTACAGGCTGGTGGAAAGCCGTGGCATAATACAACCAGCACTTACTACTGTTTCTCTGGACCTATGAGGTCAGCGCCCACTCACACAGAGCACATCCTTGCTAGCAACTTTGACTTCTGTTTCAGACACTGAAAATCCACGGTAAATAAAAAGCAGGATGATACCCCAGCCAGAAGACCTTCAAGGATACGTGACTATAACCACTGATAGCATAAAAACAGAGGTGACCTGCCAAGCTGATCCTAGCCTTGAAAGGGAGGATGCCAAGCCAGACCCCACTCCAGCTCTCACACTTTTCACGGCTCTGCAAATCAGCAGAGGTTGGCTCCTGCTGGTTTTTATAACAGCCAGGTGCTGCTCAGGCCAGTCGTTGATCTCTAATAGGCCTGCAATCCCGCTTTAAATGGCCATGCAGCTAAAGAAAAAAGTATTGGGTTTAATCCCAGTTTCTGTAAAATTTTTTAAAAAAATTTTTTTAATTTTTTTTGTACCTACTTCTGTGCCTGTTTTGAAGATTTGTCAACAAATGTCTACCATAGTTTTGAGAAACTCAAATGAAAGACAAGCAAATATGAACTTCTTATAAAGTGGCCCAGGATGCAGCTGGGCCTGATCAACAAGCCTAAAGCCTACTGAAAGTCTTGGAGTGCCTCCAGGCAGCAGGAAAGCTACGAAAAGAATCTCATTTTATACTTTGGGGCAAATTTCCCCACAATTTGTGTGGGCAAATCCAGAACACAAGTGCTTGGAGTAAATGCTGTAGGTTCTTGTGAGAAAGTTTCTCTGCCATAAACTGAACCACTTTGGTGACTTCCCCCAATGCAAAAAGCAAGCTCCAGAAAACTTTTCTGTGTCCGAAAGAGATGGAAATGGAGAAGCATCAGAGTGTTTCTCACGCATGATCCTCTGTAATGGGGACTGTGTGTCCAGGGCAAGGCCAGCGTTTCAATTTCAGTGTTCAGCAAGCGGCGCGGTGCCACCAAAACCAAGGGAGCTCTGCCAGGTCATGCCAGCTGAGATCTGGCTGCTGCTGGCTGCTGAGGAGGTGGATGAGCAACCCCAGCAGAGCAACTGAGGTTGAGCTGTCTGATGGGAACTCAGCGCCTGTTCCCCAGGCTCCTCTGGAAATCCCCAGCCATGGTGCGTGCTGGAGAGAGAAAATGTTTGAGTGATGGAAAGCTTTCCTCAACACCTCCCAGTGAAACCCGCTTGCCATTCAAAATTTTTGCAGTCAGAAAGCATGTAATTTCCCACTTCTTGTGCATAAAACTGGGAGGCAGGCTTTCCCAAGCCCCTGCATCTTTGCTATTAGCCTGCTGTGTTCACACAGCCCCTCTACACACCAAATTATTCAGGCTGTGCATTCCCCATGCCCAGATCTTAACTGCCACACAGTAATTGCAGGGTTGGGAATGAAAACATTACTCAGCTCACCATGACTGATGCCTCTCGACGAATGGAGAAAATGCAAGCCAAGCACCCTCAGCTTGCACATGCAGACATGCAGATGGTTTTCATAAACAAGGTGATCTTGTCTTTGAAGAGCTTCAATGTCGGCTAAGGTTAGCTGGTGGCCAGGGGTACTCAGCAGAATTCTGGTGGCTTGGGCAGAGTCCATGATCAGCTTTGCTGAAAAGATATACTCTGACATCTGCATAAGAATAGCTGGGAAGGGAAAAAATGAGCAAATGTGAAACGTAATTTGAACATACACACACAAAAGACAGCAGTTATATTGCCTTATTTCAAACCCCTTCAAAAAACCGTGGGTGAGCAATTCATGTTCTTCTAATGCAAGCCCATGGAAAAGGAGAAGAGAAAGTTAAAAAAAAGAAAACGAAGGGTTACAAAGAAACGCAGAAAAATTTTAGAGAGGAAAAAGCAGTCACAATATCCAAGGTTTTCAAAACTCTGACTGAGCATGGATTAACCTTATTGTGTACGGCCAGCACAAGGTGGGGCTTGCTCTTCTTAATCCTCTATAAACCTGAAGTGGCTTGTTTTGAGTGCCTGAGGCAAAATTAATTACCACTTCTGAAAAAATCAAGCTAGTGTACACAGACACACACGTATGGCGTGGGCATACGAGAATTGACCAAAATTTCTGGAAAATTTGGGACAAAAAAATAACCCCGTGCATTTTGGGGAGGAAAAGAGAAGGAACCCTGTGAGGTTCCCCCATCTGTCAGCATGCTCTATTTGAACACTGGCAAGAGAAAGAGCATCCTCTCTCCTTCCATCCATCCATCCATCCATCCATCCATCCATCCATCCAGAGTCTGAACATGTCAACGTATCAGGCTCTGCAAGCCTGGAGAATGGAACCTGTTATTTTATTTTAAATAGGCTTTTGCCTTGGAAAGTTTTGCATTTCCTCACATTTTTTTTGTCTTTGATGTGCTGGTGCCTTTCCTTGTTAATAATCTGCACAAAAGACCTGTGTAATCATAGTCTATGTTGTGCTTTCCATCTCTCTTGGGTGTATTTAATTATTAGAGAAAAAACAAGATTAGAATGAAAATGCTGCAAATCGAAGTTGTTAGTTAGATATCAACATATCAGTGATCTGTTGATAGACCTTATTCCAAGTATTCAAGTACATGCTCAATATCACACATACTCCTTTAATATCAATTAAATATTGTCTCAGCCAGAGTGGCAAAAAGAGAACTGATTGAAGTTAGTGACGAGAACAGATGTTGTTATTTGTCCAAGAGGAGCTCAGCAGGAGCTTGGCTTCCCAAGAAATTCGTCCTTCCTTACACACACACGTCGTATTTCCTTCCCACTTATACTACGTGCTTACCCCTAAAGTCGATGTCACTGGTACTGCTCATGCGCCGAGAGCTCACATGTGCTCTAGTAATGCACAGAAGGGGGGTCTAATTCACAAGCAGAAATATTACTGCATGATTAAGGACCCTATTCAATTGGAAAAATCCTACGTTCAGACACAGGAGCACCTGAAGCATCAATTTGGATTTGGTGGCTGGGAGGGGGGCCAGCAAAAAATGGAGAGAAACCAAACCCTCACTGAATGCGACTATAAATATATGGTTGTGTACGACTGCACTTAGCCAGCCTAAAGGAGCCTCTTTTTGCGGGTGCCCATAACATGCCAGACCATCCTCGTTCTCGCTAAATCAAGGCTCTGTAACGCCGGCTGTCACGGGACCAAGAGCCTGCGTTTCGTGCCAAGGGAAGGCGGTAACCACAGCCCGGGGGAAGGAGGCAGCCCCGCGGGGCGGCTGCGGCCGCCCTGTCCTTGCAGCGGAGAGGCTGAGAAGGGCAGGGGATGGCCAGGAAAATATTAGAAGCATGTATGCCCCACTGGGGGTTAGGAAATAAAAGTTAGGGTTTGATTTATACCATTAATAAAGAGTAGTTTCCAGAAATTCACAGCGTGCACAGTGCTGGGTGGGTTTAGAAAGGTAGGCCTTCAGCTGTGATAAGTTTGCAGGCGGTGGAAAAGAGAACAAACTCATAACTCAAACAAACCTAAATATTAAATTACAAGTCCACTTAATGCTACCTCAGAAAAATGGATGGATGCCGGGGAGGGAGTTTTCCACAGCGTGCACGTCCCGCTGGCAAAGCCGGGCAGGCCTGACGCCGCGGGGGCTGTGAGCCTCCCGACTCTTTAAATCCCGGACTCTGAGGGCTCCAGTTTTTGCGGGGCGGTGAATGGAGACGAACTCGCCTGCTCGCCTGTCCTCACCGAACGTCCCACCGCGGCGAGCAGGGCTTTGGGAGCCCGCTGGCATCTCTCCTCTCAGGGGCGGCCAGTGCGGCACCGACCCCCTCGGGACTAGGGGCAGCTGAAGACTTCGTGTGAGGTGCCGGGTTAAATCCTCCTCCTCTGCAGCAAGACGACTAAGGGGCCCCGGGAGTGGGCAATTACATCCCGTACGCCTCTGCTGCTGTCCTTTCATCCCTTTTTTCCCCAGATACTGGATTCCGTTAGATATACGTCTTGATGATGCCCTGATTCAGCAAACGCTGTAAGTCAGGCACACAAACCATCCTTATGGCCAAAGTTAAAGCCGAGCTCATCTTGCTGGGGATGGGGACAGATTTACTGGTAGCATGCCAGTGAGGGGAGGACTGGGCCCCTTGTCACAGCGTGTTAAATGGGCTCGATAAAAGTGGAGCCACTAGCCCATATATTTGCTGTGCTCAACGTCAGCCCTCATTGATCCCTGGCTGCTCGCAAGGTTGGAGTTTTACATATTCAATTATCAGGGGAGAACATTTAAACAAAAGCCGGAAATAGAGTAAGGACAAGAAAACTGCTGATATATCAAACCAGGGTGGATCTGAAAGCCACTCACTATATGTATTCCCAGATGTTTACTATGCATTTATAGAGATAGCACTTAAATATGAAAAGTTGCACTCCATTTAGAAAACAGCCGTGAAAACCTTCTAAGTTTCATAACCTGTCTTGTTGAGAAAAGGGTATATACATCAGTCTAGAAGAAGACAGACCAGGCGAGAGCCATACCTAGACACTGAGAGCAATAATTTTCCTTCATTACTTACTATTGCAAATGTGTGCCCTTTCTTGGAGGGAGGGCAGGATAATTTAAGCCTTATTCTTTCACTGCTCGCCTATATTATCAGAAATTATCTTGCCCAATATTAAGGACTGAAGATTCCTTTCCATACCATACCCAATGGGCAAAATATTTTAAAGATGTACATTTAAAAATGGGAAGAAAGGAAGACAGAAAAAAATTGGGTATGCATTGCTGTAAGAAGTAACTGCAACAGACTCTTTTTCCCTCTGGACAGCCAGCCCTGAAGCAATAGAAGGGAAATGCTTCCATTAATTTCTGCTTGGAGAGATCAATACCACAACACCAACCAAACCAGATCCTTTTCTCTCCTGATCCGCTGCAGGGCTGGGCAAAACTCCCGTCACTGGAAACAAAGCCGCACCACGCTCCAGCCCCCTTGTGTGGTCACTGCCCTTTTTCAGAGAAGAGAGGTCACTGCTATCGGCAGGACGCGGCAGCCGTCCCCGTCGCGACAATGTCCTGTCGCAGAAGCGCCGTGCCGGTTGTGCCGTGCAGTGCTGCTGCCCGTCCCACAGGCTGCTCTTCTCTCTCTCATTTACATTTGCTTCACCTCATTCCTGGCTCACCGCTTAGGAGCTTTGCTCTTTCTGAGACGGTGCAGGAATACAAAATAAATTAAAAGGCCATTAAATTAAAGTCTAAGTGAGGAACGGTTACACTCCCAGTCTGCACCCCTGCTGGCACCATGGGAGGGACATGTAGGAGCAGTAACCGTTCCAATACCTCCCCAGGAGAAGGAAGCCCATACCCTGCTGGTGTGGGAAGAAATGGAGGAGTGCGTTTCTGTAATAGGAGTCACTTTGGCCCTGGTCATGCAAAAGATCGCTGGGGTTTTTTGTCAGAACACAGAAAAAATCTTCCCCTTTTGAACTCATCACCTACAAATTGTAATTTTGCTTATTCCACAAAGAAAATTAGATTTGTGTGCTGAACATGGCTCGCAGTCAGTTGACATATTAAGCTCTGTCCCACTTCAGCTGGTCACGGAAGCCTTCCACAGCCGAGGCAGAGACCCTTGCACGTGTCCAGCTCTTTGTCTTGCTTATTACGTTACGTGAAACTGATGTGGTGGAAGTTGCAGGAGGTGAATTCATCGCACTGCATGAAGGCTGCTGCTCACATGGGAACTGATCTGCTTTCAAAACGTCTTGCTTTAATGTGTCTAGTGATATTTTGTTAAAGAAAGAGATGTCTAGTATTTAATGCTTTTCATCTTTTAAAAGTGAGCAAATACTTGTAATTAAATTAATTATGATAATCATGCAGGTGTCTCATGTGTGCTGTAAGTTGGGTTTTGATTTCCAAGACAGCGCCTCCTAAAAGGAAATAGTTTATTCCTTTGTTCTGCACTGCTTTTGATTGGAAGGACAGTGAATAATTAATTACAGCAAGAAAATGACAGGTTCTCCCTATGGCCACCTCCCCTGTGAACAGGCTGTTCCTCCTGGAAGCGTGGGACAGGCTCTGGCGAACCCCCCAAGGCAGGTGGCTTTCTGCTGTTTTGAGAGATGAAAGAAGTAGGAATGGTTTCATCAGGAAAGTGATCTTAAATCATGCGAGAAATGCCAAGCAGTCCTCAGTGCACCTTTACCTCGGGGCAGGGGGGTGGAAACTGCAATTTCCATTTCAAAAGCATTTCCACAATTTTAAAGCAGGTTCTTGCAATTAAGAACAAAACATTATGTTTTCCTTTGAATTTAAATTAGACAAATTCAGGCCATTCTTAACAGCTAAGTCTTACTGAGCAGTGGAAACCACACGTCCATCTTCTATTAAAGTATCCCATGTACCTCTGTGAAAGGAAAAGAAGAAAAACTCTCTCCAGTCACCTCTCTCAATGCAGGCACTTCATGGATTTCTGCAAACAGGACACTGCCTGTTGGGTTTCCTTTCATGAGAATTTTGGCTAAACCAGGACAGCTGCTTGAGGTCCCAACGAGGCAGAGCTGGGCAAACTGCACGAGTGGATAAAATACAAAGGAACGCAAACCAGGATTATGTGCAGGCATTCCCAGAAATAGGAGCAGACAAGTCAGCACCGAACCTGTTTCCCTCTGGAAGCATGATAGAGGATGCTTCCCAAAGCCCTTTGGAAGGGGTTGTTAGAGCAAGATAACTGGAAAATAGATAAAATGCTAATTCACTACCTTCAGGAAGACCAGACAGGCTAAATGCAGGTGTGAGAGAGGGTCTCTCACTTCAGCTGCTCATTTCTTAGCCCTGGCAAGTTCTTGCCTGGTTTTCCCAGCTCCCCTGCCCCAGAAGCACTCTGAGCGCCAGCACGTCCTGGCTGCCCAGGAAGGGGAGAGGCGTTGGAAAGCAGGTTTGCAACCCTGGAAGAGCTTCCAAAGAGTTTCTGCCTCCTTCTCCTAAAAACGTTACAGCTCAAACTTGCATCAATAGCTCGAGGAAGTGAGAGAAACAATAAAATGGACCTTCAATTAAAACAGCCCAGATCTGACACAATTACTGAGCAGTGAAAGAAAATAAATGGCCTTTAATTGCTGCTGGAATTGCAGAGTGTCCTCACATTGCTCAGTTTTAATTTCTGAATTAAGAAGTCTCTCTTCTTAATAGTCACTCACAGCGACTAACTGTTGCCTTCTGCTAGTCCCAGAAGGTGCCCAATAGCCAAATTATCACTTCTTTATTCTTCACTAATAGCTGGGCTCTTTCAAAGAAAGACCTCAGTTCAGGGGAAGCTCATGAAGAAGTTTAACGGTACATTAAATGTTGCTGAATTACACAGGAATTTGCATGCATTTGCATTTTACATTTATATTAATGCCAGATGAGTTCATTATGATTCATCTAACAATAATGAATGCTAAAGGAATAAGTAATGATCATGATATTACAACTGTGCCATAATCCTGCCTCTGCAATTTCAGTCTCTCCTATTTTCTACAAAAGCAGAGAATTGGTTACTATCACTGGCAATGTGACATTGTTCTCCTGTTACCATTCTGACTCAGGTCTAACTTTTTTGAGACCTTCATGGGTTTTCTGTGAGCATACAGCTTAAAGTCTCTGCCATTGAGCATCTTTCCAGGATTCAAAATAGCTGAAAAATCACTTATGGTCCTTTTTCATTTGTTGATTTTGCTGTCTTTCCCTTTTCTCCCAGTGGATTGCTAGCAGCTCGCCCCAGCTCAGCCAGCACACGAGCATGTGTCCCACCTAAGGTCTTAGATCTGTTATAAGTATCAACAAAATTGGCCGACAGATGCACATAGATTAGGGGAATAGCGAGAGAAGAGAAGAAGGGCTTGGCTCTGTTGACCACAAGCCTGCCCTGTCTCCTGCCATTCCTCACCGTTTCTCCCTGGATGCATAGCCCAGAGCGAGCTGCCGGCTGCTGCTAACACCCACCAGCAGCGTCCGCAGCCGCTGCCACGCCAGCTGCGGCTCCTGAACACCTACCCAACCCGGGAGCGGACAGAGCTGGTGGCCTGCACGCAAAGTGCCTTAGCACTGCTACAGAATATGGTTAAAGAGTCACGAGAGAAAGAGCTCCCACTCTTTGTCAAAGTCTATACGTTTTTAGAGCTCTTTCTTCCTACCCGTGTTACAGCCTGTAGAATGGTGTTGACTTGATCCCTCCAAGTTTACCATCAAAAGAGTGAATGGTCTTGCTCTTTGAACCTCACACAATGGACTTCCATGAGGTGGAGAAAATAGGCAGGAAGAAGATGATGAACCACTGAGCATAAGGATAATTGAGGATAGTTCATTAGAAAGAGGGACTGAGGAAACTGTCCAGGGCTCTGGACAGTTTCCAGCAGACTGGAAGCTGAAATGCAAGTTTTTGTAAAAAAATTCTGATTATTTTTTTTTTTTAACAGCAAAATCCAAAACTTGATACTATGGAGATGTCAATGATGGGTATGTATGGAATCAAACCGGACGATTTTTTTCCTGATCCACCTTAGCGAATTCCTCTGCTTTTGATTGTCTTTCTTAGGATGTAAATAGGTCTTCTGACAGTACAGGTGTGACTTTACTCGCTGTCAATTTTTTATGCTAATGACTTCACTCCTGTAAATTTAAAGGATGTGGCCTAAAATCTGCCCTAGGTAGGAACATAGTTTGAAAAAATAACTGGAAAAAATGCTGTCCTCATAATTCCTGTAACAGCGATTCTGTTTCACATCTTTTGCTACGTTATTTTGCTTTCTTAATGCTGCTTTAAACCCCTTTGGCAGGAACAGCTAATAACAGCTTGGAAAAATTAATATGTATGTTAGATGGAAACATTCTATTGTTTCCATGGATACCGGTGCAAAATCCCTTCTGTGATATGTCTTCCTGCAAAATGTTTAATCAGCAGCAAAAAAGCCAAATACCTGTAAAGTGGAGAATGAGCTTAAAAAACCCTATTAGACCGTTCAGGACGTGTCTCTGGCTCCTGCACTGATGTGTACCTGGCACATGACAGCCAGCGTGGCTGCCATGCGCCCCTTGGCTTATTCCGGTTTCTTCTTCGTTTCATAGCATCCAAGGCTGCCTTGCCTTAGAATGAACTTGGGGAGACTGGATTATTTTCCTTGCTGCTGGCCCTCTGGGGATGCGTATGGTTGAGTGGGTTTCCAAGCTGCCATTGCCCTGGGCTCCATCAGGCCGGCTGTGTCGGCGTGTCACTGCTGGTGGAGGCTGGGGGAGGAGAAGCCTCGTGCGGTTTTTCCCCTGGGTCAGTACCCAAGAGGAGAGGCTGTAGTGCCTGTCGTCTTCTGCAAGACATTTAACAGTCCAAGGCAAAGGCTCTTTCCCCGACATTCCTGCTCTGACTTTTCCATGGAAGATTTTATAAAAATTTCTACTGGGAAAAAGGAAATTTTAAATACATTTCATCTTCTGTTGGAGAGCATTTGCCTCTCCCCCAATACCTTTTCTTGCTTCAGAAATCTTACACTGCTGTCATTCACTGAGAACCCACCTTAAGCTTCAATTAGTAGTGATTTAATGAGGAGCCTTTTAATTATAACAGCTGTTGTTTTAATTACCAAAGGATTTATAATTAGACCCCCTGCACAATCCTGCTGCTAAACCAGAGGCTCATAAACCCTCCTGACAGGGGTCAAGCTCACGGGGCAGCCTGTCCGTCCGTCTGCTGCCCCGGCAAGCAGCCACCCTTTGCCTCAATGTTTCGGGAAAAGGGAGTGAAATGGGTGAAAGCAGCTAGGATTGCAGATCCACTGATCACCACATCATGAACACAGAAATACCCCTCATGCAAATAAATATTAGGTGTATTGGTCTGTTGGTAACAATAAATAACTGTACAAACTTGTCATGTGCCTATTTCATAGCTCTTCTTACTGTTTTAAGGGAATTTATCCCACAACCCTCTTTTAAGCAATCAACTCGAGAAGTTGTTTTGAAAGCTTCTAGCAATATCAGGAAAGGATGCTCTTCTCACACCTTTTAATTAGAATGGGGGGGGGGAAGAGAGTTTTAGACAGATCTGTATGCTTTTACAGCAAACCTTGCTGTGCACAGTCAGTACCATACAGTCAAGATAGCCTCTTTAATTTTGGACTCCTTTCTGAGTTCCTCAGGACATTTAGGCATTTCAACATCCACTTGCTGGAATGAAAAATTTACCATTTTGGAAATTCTCTCCAGAGTTAGAAATGCTGAAAAGCTGCACGTCAGAAATGTTAAAGGTAGAACCTTTCAAGAGGCACTGAAACTGTGATTTCAGAGAAGCTTTAATTTCAGTTAAAAAACATAAACTATCAGAAGGCAAAGAACATTTAAAATGGCAGCCAGTTGTGTTTGCCAGGGACAGTCAGCCCCAGGCAGAAGGTCCCCATTTGGTGGGGCAGGAGTGGTAGAGCAGAAACACTCGTCGCTCCTGATGAATTAAAAGACACTTGAAGAGGAGAGAGAAGGTTTTGTTATCCTGCAATTTCAATTAGACACTATGCTGCCCTTCTTGCACAGACCATGGTGCTATGCGCTGTTAACACAGCTGCCTTTTCTTTCCAGACGGGCCTTACACTTAGGGGCGATGGGACACCATTTCTTGCGTGAAGCAAGAAATCAGACAGCCCTGCCCAGCGGACACGGCACCAGTCCAGGCAGCAGGAGACCCGGCGCCCGTCACCAGCTTTGCAGGGTGCTGCCCCTTTGCCTTCCTGCGCAGAAGAGCTCCCTTCTGCTGCATCTCCCCGTGTTTGCAAAACACTCGGGGATCGGTGGAAGGGAATTGTAAGAGATAAGTGTCCTCCAAGAGAAAAACCGCCTATGCAGTTACAGCTATCTCCATTAAATTGTGTCCCGGAGTGAGTGCTCAGTTATTCTGACAGTGGTGGATTTCAAAATTAATTTGCTTTCCTTTTGCTGGGCATTATTTCCTCTTGGGCTGGCAGGTATTCTGAACTGGAAGCTCTCTTCTCCCGGCGGTTATTTCCGTTCTCCTTTTGCACCACTGAGGCGAGCGCAGAGCGCCTGAAGAAGGGGAGAGTCTCCTGACTGCCGGTCGCCCGCGGCGGGCGAGCCGGCGCTGGCTGCCCTGAGCCGCGCTGCCGACCCCAGCCCTGGCCCCGAGAGCCCCAGCACCCGCGGGCAGCGTCCGCTGCCCTTTCACACGTGGCAGTTTGAAGGGCCGCCCGCACAGGGCCGGGCTCAAACCTCTCCGTGCGTCCCTTGGTTGCGTATCAGCACCGGCTCCATCGGCTGTTGTGGCTGAGCGCGGGGAGTAGCACTTGACAGGTTATTGACTTGCAGTGATGCACTTTATTAAAAATCAGGGGGGACCAAAGCTCTTAGCTCCTTATTAGAGTGCAGACTTGTTAGGAAAATTTAGTGATATGAAAACTATTGCAGTATCCAGCAGAAACAGTCCTTCTGAGACGTTCAGAATAGCAAAAGGTTAAATTAAAACTTCCCTGCTGCAGCATAATCAGGAGATGGCCAGGCACAGCCTCCATGTTATCATGCTGTGCATGCTTAAATTAGAACAGCGAAGCGGATTTTATATATATATAGCATGAAGATATTATAATATATAGACCTGCTTCCCCTTTCCAAATGGCCACCTTTTCCACTTCTGACTGAGTCTGAAACTGTTAGAGCTTGATTCAAAGCTCACTGAAGAAAATGTGCTTTTCATATCAGAAAATGGGCTTCAGACGGCCCTGCAGTGCTCATCTCTGAATGCTGGCAAAATGCTGGTTAATGCCTACTCATCAGGAGAAAAGTAAAAGCCCTCACAGACGTGTCTATTTAGTTACAGACCACAGGGACCATTCGCGGTATGGATGTGACACAATCAACCGACGCAATGAGCAAAGTCTTTGAGAACTGGACAAGGGCCAACCTTGAACCATCTCTGCTGGACACCTTCTATGCCTGATAACCGTAAGCACAGCTTGGTATGACAGACAGCACCTACAGCAACAGATGCCAAACACACGACCCGTGGAGAGAAGCAGGGCTGTACGGCTGCTGTGCATCCAAAGCAAAGACCACAGTGAGTCTCCTCCAGGGACAATCCTGCCTTCCCTCTCTTCACCGCAGAGCCACCGGCCTCCACAGCCCCTGGGTGCGGATCAGGGTCAGTGCCAGCATCCGCGCTGAACGTGCATCATGGTGCACACACAGATTTCATGGACCCAACACATGAGCTGGACCCAGAAAATGTAGATAGTCATATTCTAATTACACAGAGCATTTTCTGCATGCTATGCTATTTCAGCATCGAGCCAGCTGGGTGAACCCAGCACCACAAGCGAGCACAGCTGAGCCTCGATGGTGGGTAGCGACGGGGACAACTTTCTCACAGTCTGCAGAGCACAAACTCGTCTGAGACTTCAGGCCGTGGCACAGCTCAGTCTGCAGATTTGTCTAACCCCAGCATGGGAGCTGAACAGTGTCAATAAACAATTAACATGCTCCCAACCAAGCAATTAAATCAATGGCAAGTGGGGAATTCCAGCAGACAAGGCAATTACTGTATTAACTACAAAAATTGCTATATGTAACTACTGCAAGGAAGAAACACCAACTAAGAAAAAGCTGGGGCTCTTTGCTTCAACACTTGCCTCTGCAGTGGAACAGGATCCTTCAGTGGGAGTTAGGGACCGTGATTCAAAGTGAAACAACACTTCTTACTACAAAAATTTAGTGACAAGAGGGACGAATGTTTTTCAACAGCAGTACCATCATCTGTGTTTGAAGGAGCTCACATACTGTTTGGCTGCTTCAGGAGGAGGATAAGGCACTAGTGGAAGGGATGGAGCAGTAGGTGCTTTACTTACAGGACGATTAGCTTCTGAGCTGTAGGGCAGCAACATGGGTAAAGGCCATATAAATCTCGGGAATATTTTATTAAGGGCTAGTATGTTTTAACGGGAGGAAAATGGGATTCAGCACAATGAAGTCTGTCTGGGCTGGCACTTCGGGTCTTTCCTCCACACCTGTGTCAAATGAGGGGCTGAGATGAAACTCTACCATCGTTTTCTGTCCTCAGCGGAGAGCAGGAGCTCACAGCCCTGAGGCTCAGCGGCCGGTCTGACCGCAGGATGCTCAGCACTGCAGAGCAGCCAAACCCCAGCACAAACACACCGGGAAAAGCGAGTCCTCCTCGAGCTGGATCCGTGCCCTGACACTTCCTATGTGTCTCTCGTGCTTAATTACGAGTCACATTGCACATCCTGCTTGAACTGCTGAGGAGAGCTGCTTAGCTTGGAAAATTCAGAATCCATCCGCTCATTATGCAAGATAAAATAACTCTCACTTCAACGGGAGCTGACATGGAGCCTCGAGAAAGAGCAGATCTGTGAAACGGGGGCTGTTTGATCCATGCTTTGCTAGCTGTTATATCAGCTCCTCTCAGGAGATGAGAAGGAATATTAGCCAGGAAATTACTTTCCAGTTAGTTCAAGCTGTGTTTTGCAATGCTGATTGAGGTGGAAGGTGACAGAAACAATTGCTAAATATCAATAATATTATGTACACAATTAAAATGCAGCCAAGAGTCTTTCAATACAAAACAAAATGAGGTTGTGAGCCCGTGCAGGGATTCAGTGATGTTGCTAGGTTAAATCTTCAACTCAGTGGAATATTTGAAAATGTAATTTTTGCCTCCTCCTCCAAATCCCTTTTAATATTCACAATTGGCTTCTCTGTGAGAGATTTCCAGCTCTGAAAAGTTGTTTGAGCCAAGTAGCTAAGGATTATCTCTAATAAAGCACTGTTATTCAGGACAAATCTCTGTAGACATGTTTACTAAATAACTGATATTTTACAGAATAAATTACATTAATTACAACCACAACAGCAACAAAAATAGGTGGGGAAATGTTTCAGTCATGGCCATCATAAAGAAAAAAAAAATCAACGTGGAACCTTCTTTTGGAATAAACACTCGAAGTGCTAGACAGGCTTTTGTCATTTCAGAGCTCGTGAAAGAAAAGAGACAGACCAGCAAATAAAGCAGAGCAAGGAAGAAGGCAGGGTGCCCCTACCCGTCCCTGCCCCAGGGAGGGACCGTTCGAGGCAGGCACGCGGTCAAGCCCCACGCGGGGCTGGGCCGGGCAGGGGACGGGGCAGCAGATGCACGGGGGCTGCCACGCGGCCACGACCGCTCGCGGCCGGCAGGGCCGCGCCGTGGCAGAGGCGACGAGCGGTGCTGCGCCGACAGCCACGCGCAGCCCCAGCCCAGCACCTTCCTCGCGCCCGTCGTCGCCCTGTGGCTTACAGTGCCACTTTCGGCAGAGAGCGGTCCTGGCTGCCCCAAGCCAGGCTCCACCGAGGGAGCCGAGGAACTTCTGCGGGCACAGGCGAGGCCAGAGGAAACCCCCCCTCGCCCACAAGCACCACTGAGAACAGGAGCCTTCTGTTCTCTTGCGGATCTTCTCTCCCCGGGCTTTGCAGGCACCAGCGGCCAGGAGCAAACGGCTCTGCGTGTCCCTGCTGAGGGAGCAGCACAGTCCTCGGGCCGCGCCGTTGCCAGGCACAGCTCCGCTCGGCACATTAACGTTATGCCAGGAGAGGATGTGCTTGGTTGATGGTAAGGGAGAGAGTTTTCCCCGTGGAGATATTTGTTCACTAGGTCTGTTCTTTCTTCTGTCATCGATCTAGCGGTTGACTTTGAGCAAAGTCATTTTCCCTCCCTGTGCATCTGTTTTTCTGCGGGTACCAATCTCTGACTGCTTTATAAGGCACTTAGAGCCACAGCTGAGAATATCTGGGTTTGCTCCGCCTGTCCGGTAGCGAGTTTACAGCAGAGACTGCTGCGTATGCCTTGGACAACTGCAGGCTTGAATTGGAGAGAGCTGCTAGGCTCTCCAGATGTTTTCTAACATTGAGATGCTTAGTTTCTAGTGATGAGCTTGGAAGCCTGACTTTTAACTCTTTTTGAAAACCATGGCCTGTGCTTGCTCTTGCAATAGGATAAGGAGAAACCTTTGTTTTGGCTGGATCCTTCTGACATTTTCAGTGACAAAAATAAATTTGATTTGCACAAGCTGTGAAGGAATGGGAAAGATGTTATTTCTAAAATGTGCATGGTGCTATTGGATATGATAAAAGACTGAATGAGTCAGTAAATGTAGCAGTTTAGTAGCTTAAAAAAAAATAAATCAATAATCATGCAGCAAGATCTACAGTATTGGAACAGAAAAACGTAGCTGAAATCCTGCCTGTCTGGGAAAGTTAACCCTTGCCTTTACCAGTCCCTTGTCCCGGAGGCGGCGGGGCAGTTCTTCAGTGAGTCACGTTCACCCCGGGGGGGTGAGACTGGCCCATCCCCAGGCTGACAAACGCAAGCGTTAAAGAGGCAGCAGAGTAAAATCCTCTCCAAGTGCACGAGGATTTTAGTGGCTCTCACCAGCTGCTGGCTTCAGCCACCATCCTGACTGTGGTGGTGACAGAGCCAGCACGTCAAACAACGGGGAAGAGCCGTCCCTAGGAAGAAATCTCACCTTAATATCAGGCACGTGAGTGAGATTAATTCCTCATCACCCTTAAACACGAGCAGAATCCAGAAGAGAGATCAAAGGAACTCATTTCAGGGCAACATCACCTGTTTTTCAAATCTGCTGCATCATCACAGACACGATGGGAACATTCGTATGTGTAGAAGACTGGGTAAACTCTTATAAGCTATCTAAATTTACTTGCTAGTCCTTAGGAAGGAACTTATCTCACCAAGCTATCCATAAATTAATGTATTTGCCTCATTTTAATTGCCTGGGCTCCCTTCATACTGAACAGAAAGAAAGTGAGACACCATTCACGGAATTGTTCATTCTGCCTATTTTAGACACCTTTTTTCTGATTAGATTTGATTCTTGTTTGATCCCTCTCTGATTTTAATCGTGTGAAAATGCTAGGAAGAATGGCATGCTAATAAAGGAATTTTTAATCCTTTTTTCAGACAAGGAGTGGAGTCCCATTTCTGATCTCAGTACTATGCACACAAGGTTCATTGATGCGATTTGTATATAGAAGAATTTGGTCTTTGGGCTTCTCCTGTGATTGCATAACTCTTCCCCTGCTGATCGACATACCCACAGGGAAAATAAAAAGCTCCACAAATTGCAGGCTTACAAGTTGCCAGAGAGATGGCTCAGAAAATCACTCCTTCTTCAAAAAGGAAAGAAAAAAAAATTATTCCTGCTTGGGAAGGAAAAAAGAAAATTAAAAAATTTTTACTAACTCAGTAAAAAAACCCCAAAACAACAACAAAGAGATTTACATGTGCACTTAACTTTGAGTACGTAAGTAAGGCGATACTTTCACGGCAAAGGAGACGCGTAGCATTTTGCTGGCCGGAGGCCTAAGTCCGGCTGCCCCCGGGGGCAGAGACCACCCAGCTGCGTTAGGAGAACACCCAGGAAGTGGGGTCCGGGCCCCCGTTACAGCACAGAGTCACTCCCGAGTGACTCAGCACACTCGCCCACTAGGAAATGAGGAATAAAAGGCTGTGAAAAGCATGAGGATTATTTAAATTATCTGCTTCAAGATTTACAAAGTAATTTCCACCAGTTGTAAGCCAGGCACAGGCCGGCTCCCTCCGACGCTCAGCGCGGGGGCTGGGGGTGGTGGGGTGGGCTGTCTCCTCCTGCCCCGACCACTGGATCTTCCCCTCGGAGGTGCTGCACGCCAGGTGCCTGCGGACGCTCCCCGCTCTGCCGAGCAGCTCCTCGGAGCCGCTTTGATGGCCAGGGACGAAGGGACGAAGGCAGGGACGAAGCTGCAGCCGCCCTTCACGCCCACCCCGTCAGGTTACACCTGCCCCGACAACGGCGGCTTGAGTTGGGGCGATGCCGCTGGTCTGACTGGACGTGACTGGGCCTGATGAGACAAGTTCGGTAGGAGGAGAACAAATTCCACGTTCCTCTCCACAAGTTGAAGTGACGCAAAAAAGAAAAGAAAGGAAAAGGCTCACCGAGGGTCTGCTGCGCAGGACTTGGGGCCTCCTGTCCCCCTCAGCCCCTTGATTGCAGGAGAGGCAGCCCTAACTCGGCCTGCTGCGGGATGAATAATTCATAGCTAACGCTTCATTAGGAAACACGCCTTCTAATCCACCCTATGAGCTGCCCATGAACAGGGTCGCGACTTTCCTCTCGGCAGTTTCCCACCGTTATTCTCCACGCAACGCTGGCGCGTGGCTCCGGTGCCTCTGCAGAGCGTGGGGCATCGCCCCGGGCCCTCGCCCCAGGAGCCAGCAGGAGCTGCCCCCGCCACGGCCCCAGCTCCGCTCGCTCGGGCGCCGGCTCGGGCCCACGCCGGCAGGGCTCACGGCGCATCCCCACGAGCGCACGCGGCACGGCCCCGAGGGCACTGGAGGACTCGACCCTCCCGCACGGCATCCCTCTGCTCCGGGCAAGCTCCATCCCCTCCCATCCCTCTGTCTGCTTTATTCCTGTGCTCAGACTCACGTTCCCACCATCTGAGACTATCACACCAGTGTCTAAAGGGGCTTCAGGGAGCACGCTACCGCAGCGGTTCTGGAGGTCCTGACAAGAACTGAAACACCGCCTCGTAAAGTAACACCAGACCCTGACACCGCTCAGTATTTCATTCTGCAAAAGCCCAGAGTCATTTGTGTGCCTGTACCGCGCAGCCCTCCTTGGCATGCAGGTTCGCCTTTGCATCCCTCAGGAACTAGCCCCCAGCCGAAATTTCCAACTCTAACACAGGTCAAAACACTCTGGCAAGAGCAGCTTCTTGCTGCTCTCGGTGCTGCGCCCAGGAGTTGGGGATTACAGAAGCCCATGGAAAAGAATTAGAAAACCCAGTTGTTCTTCAGTGCACCGCGCAGCAGAGGTGACCTGCGATTCCACCTGAGCCACAGGCGAGCATTCAGCTGTTTCTTGTTTAAACCAAACACGTCCACACGTACTGTTAGACTTCTCCTTACGGCAGCCCGAGTGGAAGATCAGCTCCCGTAGTCCATGGGCACAGGCTGCCTGTGGGATCCTCGCTGCTTTTTCTTGCGATTAGAGTTGTATGAATACGCAAGAATTTAGTCCTCCAGCCAAAGGGTCTGTCATGCATGGAGCGGGGGTTTCCGGCCACTTCACACAAAGCGTATTCTTAAAAATAGTATAGCTGGCTTTTAATATTTTGGGTCTAGAAGATGCCTTTCAGTGTAACCATAAACAAGTGTTACTGAAGTATAAATCCCAGAGATGTGATTCCGTACACACACAGACACGCACATATATGCCTGTGTGTGCGTCCTGTGACTCGCACTGCTTGCCCCGTTCCTGAGCCAGGGTGGGGGTTACCAGCTGCAAATCATCACCTCCACAGGCTGGGTGTGCTGGGGGGTGCGAGGACAAGGGCTCTTGCCATTTTGGCCTCTCCTGCCATGGACCACCACAGCCCTGTCACCTACCCCTGTCTCTGAACCCTGGTTTGGCAGGCTGGGCTGCGGGCTGGGAGCTTCTCATTGTCTTGCAGAAAAGCAAACAGTTTGAACAGGGAAATTTAAAGGGTAGCGTGGCTCCCTGCAGCAAAGGAAAAACAAATGGCCATAATGACAAGTTACCGCAGGATGCTCTGACTCAACAGAGCTGGGCTTCTTCGCTGCTTAAGTTATTTCCAAAGCAGATGTTTCCTGTGCATGATTATTACACTGGTAAGTGCAGAACAGAGTAGGGAAGGCAGATGTTATCTTGACCTCTACTTTCAGGAGCATGATGGCTGATTTTTATTTCTGGCACATAATCTGAACGTATTCATCAAGGAGAACATGATGGAAAAAAAGGACAGCAGCAGTGATAGCAGCTGTACCCAAAAAAAAAGAAGTTTCTTTTTGCTTGTCTGAGTAATGAATACAGAGGAAAACAAGAAATGACCTTGAGCTCCTTCCACCTGCTTTTGCATTTATTTGCTTTATTCAGTATTTCCTGTTTTCTCCTGACTTCCCACTTCCTCTGCGTGTTCAGAGCATCCCAGGGCACTCCACTAAGCACTGCCGCCATGACTGCAGCACAGCGGGCTGCTCCGGTTGGCGCGGGCACAGAGCCACAGGCAGTGCTTGGGGAGCCTGGGACGTGAGCCACCAGCTTGGGACCTAGTCCTGATCCCCCCACGGATCTGTCGGGGGGATGATTTCCAAGATCAGTAAGTTGCTGGGGGCCTCCGAGTCGTGACAAACAGACTCTGTGGCAAGGGACGCAGAGGAGCCCTGTCCCGGCCCAGCAGCTGCCCCGTCCCTGCTGCCACGCTGTCCTGCCTCCCGAGCCACCACTGGGCTGAACGAAGAGCGCGGCAGTGGCCACACCGCAAGAGCATCGCCTGCCCCTTCCCTGCCAACACATCTTGGGCCACAGTGGGAGAGAAATTGCTTCTGAGGAAGGTTTGTGCCCACCATTTTCAAACCCCTCCCATCAGGTATCCCAGGCATGCTCCTTTCCACACAAAGATGGGGTACCACAAACCACAAGTCACTTCCGAAAGTATTAATTAACACGTTGATTTACTAGCATCTGTATATCAGCACTACTAGACACCCATCTGCACAGGTGACCCCATCTCAGGACCGGCTGCTGCTGTTGCCTGTGCCCCTGCTACCCGAAACACCTTGGGTTGTGTTGCTTCCCCTTCGCTGCATGTAAGCATCTGGCCCTCTGCACAAGAATGAGTGCGGGGAGGGGGGTGTTTAATAGGACCGGCTGGGATCCATGCTGCTCTCAGCAGGAGTTGCCCCAAAGCTTAATGAGATACAAAAAAATCTGGTTAAAAAAAAAAGAAAAGAGGATTTCAGCCAGCACAAGGTCAACCAAGTCAGACTTCCTGTCAATGTAATGAAGATGGAGTGAGGCAGATTTAGATACAAGAGAGAAGGGTAAAAGCAAACTGCTCAGAGCAAAGATGACGCCAAGATTTCTGGTCTCGGGACTCTGGTGAAGGTCTAAATCCAGAGAAGCGAGAGGAGCCACTAAAGCTAGCAGGAGGAGCAAGTCTTTCCTCATTAACAGTGGAGACAAGATCGAGGCAGCCACAAGGACCTCAGTAGGATTCCACCTGCCAGGAGGTGCCCGTGGTGCTCCCCAACGGCTGCGCGGCGCAGAGCCCGCTGCCCACCCCAGGCCATTCCTGCAGAAAAGGAGGAAACTGCAAACACCCAGTGCATCGACAGACAAAGCACGCACGGTCGTTCAAAATGAAATGATTCGGCCTGAATTACTTGTTCGGTTTCAGAGCTCACACGCCAGCCTAGGAACATCCTGATGAGTATTATCTGCCTCAGGTCTGACGCATTTAGCAAGGAACGACAATCGCTATTGTAAGGAGAGGCACTTAGCAACTCCTCCAATTAAAAATTTCAATTGTCTCAAATAAGTGCCCTAATATGGATTTAATAAGATTGCCTATGTTAATTATATATCCATTTATTGTTAAAAGAGCACTAAAGATTTAATAAGAGATAAATCCAGATGTCTTCTAATTAGCTGAAAGCTGCATGAAGTATGATGGGTGAAATTCTTGCCTGTCGGTGTTAGTTCGTCCAATGCAGAATTTGACTTCCACTCAAACCCTGGAGGCACAAGTACTACGCTGGTCTTGATCTGACCTCACTGCACAGAAGCAGACTTCACTGCAAATGCATAATGACCTTTTCATCAATACTAGATACCTGCAAAGAGATTTTTTCCAAATCAATTTAATGCTTCACCTGCAATTCAATACCAATGTAATTAGATCAAGATTATGCACATTCAACTATTACTCACTTTGCTGCTGCTCAGCTACGTGATATTTAAACAGAAGAAAATAAAACTTCCCTTCAAAATATGAATGTAAATGTTAAATTTTAATGGGTATTTTGTGGAGGACCATTTTTAAACATTCTACATGCATGTGTTCATTTGCAATCAGGCTTATCAGAGATGGCTAAGTGTGAGACAGACTTTGCTCAGAGTCCTGAAAACAAGACCAGGGGGAATCATGGATCTATGATCTGTCTCCCTTCCCATGGCTAAGCCAAGAAAATATTATCTTGACTTTTAAAGGTTTAGACAATCTGTTGCAGAGGTCTCTGGGCCAAGAAGACTTTTCCACAAGGGGAATAAGCATCCGCCCATGCTTTAGATTAAAAGCTTGGATTTAAATGTCTGTGGGACGGGAGCTCTTGTCTTGCTGGACTGGGGTGGTTTGTACGAGTACCTCGGTGCAGTGGTACAGCGCACAGGGAACAGTGCAGGGCTGCACAGCCCAGTTCAGGATGGTGTAGTTTACCCAAAGCATTTGATCTTTTCATTCACAAAGCATCCCTCTGCAGGATGGGAAGAAAAAAAGAAAAGACAGAAAAAAGAAAATCGATGCCTTACTGCAGATGTTCTATGATTTTAATCCTTCTCTCTCTCCCCTTTTCTCTTATAATTAATTGTATCACTTTGTCTCAGTTTGGATTGATACAACTGCAACTGTGCTAATCACTGTGAGCATCCCCTCATAAATGCTATTAATTGCTAATATTACACAACAGAATAGCTATCACTTCTTGCCTGGCATTTTTTTAATGATCATTTGATTTGGTGAATCAATTTTTGAAAGTAACACGTCTTATTAATTAATCGTAATAAAATTGCTTGAAAATAGGGGAAGGCGAGAAGACAAAAGAACACGCAGGGTGCCCAATTAGCGAAGACTTTGGGTGGAAGAGATGGGCATTGGGTCGATCTATTTACAGGCACTAAGAGCCTGGCTGGCTAGGCCGGAAAGTAAAGCAGGGGAAAGCAAGCTTCTCATAGTATAATTCATGGTACAGAACTAGTTGCAATATAGGAGAATCATGTATTACTTTTGTGATAGAAGATGCTTGCTGTAGTGATAACGATAGGGCATCAATTATCCTTTTAAGCTTCTTTGCCTCTGATGGGTTCATTTTCTTTGCTTGCTTGCTTGCCTCTGTTTTAAATTATCCAGCTGAATTTAGAGTTCCTGAGTGGGATTAAGAGCCCCGTGGAGCTGACGGACGCCGCTGTTGACTTACAAACCCACCCAGGAGCCCTCCCCACTGCCCTCCTCCTCTCCGCCTCAGCAGGGCGTCCCCGGGGGCCGAACCGGAGGGTGCAGGCAGGCAGCTGCTCCCCAGGCACCGTGACCACAACGGCGGGGGCGGCACGGGGCAGCCCTGGCCGTAGGAAGCCCCCAAGCCTCCACGTGCCGGCTGACTTATTTGCCTCCCCTTGAGTCAAATTATTCGTTAATGTAAGAGAGGGTCTAAAGTATTTCAGAAGAATGTATTGAGGAGCCTAGATCACTTACATCATTTTGAACATTTCAGATTAGGTCCTCAAGAAGGACTGGTGTTTCTGAAATAGCACGCCTCCCTCCTTGCACGGAGAAGTGTAGGTGGTCTCACCATAAAGCACAGTGACTTTATTTAGACCTCATGCAAGTGAAATTTAGTCACATTACTCCAAGCAAGCAGGTATTAGAGAAGAGAGTTTTGACTTAAATATCAAAAACATCCCAAGACAACAACATTTGTTAAACAAAGAATCATTCAGAATAAGACTAGCTCATGTTAACATAAAAAGAACATGCAGGGGGAAAAAAGAGAGAAAGCAAGCAAACAAGAAAGAAAACTTGATATAAATCAAGTCTAAGCACTCCACCAATCATCAGCTCTCTAAATCAAGAAATCTGGCAGATTTTCCAAGTGAGAATCAATCTTCCTGTCTCTGCAGTAAATACTGTAATCCTTTTTCCAGCACGGTATAGAAAATGTAACTGCCACATTCAAGATTTATTGAAAAATATTCTGCCAGACTGTTTGAATGTTGTGGTTCCAAATGTTTTTAAACAAGACATCAGAAGAGTTAGCACGGCTCTATCCTCCTCCTCTGTCCAAAATGGTTTTGGTGAAAGACAGGTCTCCAACTGATGTTATCACACTTGTGCAGCACAGACCGGAGCTGTACTTACCCTCTGCATGCCTTTACGCCTAAAGCTCTTAATGCAGCTGCAACTACACCATACATTTGCTGGAAAAGCCCTTTTCCTTCGCCCTCCTGCATCCCTGCCAAGCACTGCTCTGGCGGCGAGGCTTCACCTGCATCAGTGGTAGGGGTATTCGAAGGCCTAACTTCTTCTAGGACCATGCTGGGACATTGTGCAGGGGTGAAGCCACCGCGCTAGGTACGGTCACATCTACGCTGCTGTCGAGGCGGGTCCATGGAGCCAGCCACCCCCGGCACCCTCGGCCCAGGCGTACTGGGGCGTCTTGCACAGACCAGGCTGACCCAGGAGCAGTAGGGATGAGCAGGGTCCCTGGGCACGCCTGAGGGCTGAGCTGCCTTACAGCTTTCAGAGAAGGTATTCTCGTAGCTTAGAGGCTGGACCGCGACTCGGAGTATCAGACGTCCCAGCTTTGACCCTACCCTGAAGAGTTTTTAAGCACAGGCAAATCTTAGGCTACCATCTTCCCAACATTTACCGGAGGGGAAGCAGAGATACAGACAGAGGAGGTAACTCGCCTGCAGCCACACGGGGAGCCCATGTCAGTCCCTTATGGGATGTTTGCATGGCCCCCAGCAGAACGACAGCAAACCAGGACTGTCTACCAACGCAGACCCATCACCAGCATACGTCATCAGATACACATATACCAATATCCTGCATTTTCCCCTGCAGTAGCGGGACTCAAATTTCTGTTGTTGCAAAGCTTTGAGTAGAAAAGCAGCTGCAAGCAGAGTTTATATAAAAACAAACTTGGCCCAAGTTGCCTTCGTTATAAATTTTCCACAACTCAGAGCAGATTTACTTGTGCTTACCTTGCTCCCCCTCTGCCAAACACCCGAATGCTCCGGCTCCTGCTCGGGCTCCAGCTCCTGCAGCAGGTGGTACCCGTCTCCGGAGCCTAAGGGGATGCACCTGCCAGCTCAGCTGGCATCCCCTCACTTCTCGGGGGTGGCAGAGATGCTGCTGAAAGCACAAAGAGGTCAGGGTGGGGAAAAGTATCCAAGAAGCAAGGACAGCAAAATAAGCAGGGAGCCAAGGCTAAAATCACCTCTCCCCCCATGCACTTCCCCTACCTCCCCCAACTATTTCAGAGCTGCAAATCAAAAACTCGACCCTTAGAGGACCAAACTGGAATAGGAAAGGATACCGACTACAGTCAACATCACTGGAAAATGACCCCTTTTAATTCTCAGTACAATATAGTAAATCAATGCTGCTAACATTGGAATATGTTCATGCAACAAGAAATTCAAGTGATTTTGCAGAAATAACCCCGAGGCAACAGGTAAAGGGAGAGGAAAAAGCCTATCAGATTAAGAAACTATTTAAATTAATAAGTCACTGAAACAACTAAGAGAGCTGAGGTTTCACTAGAATTTTTAGGGGCACTTTTAAAGCATAATAGCGAATTGACAAAAGGTATTCTTCTCTTCCCCCATTGTTTAAAGTCCATGGGACTTCAGCACATGCTTATAACGAGGCCAACTCGCAAGTGTTTCGCTGGCTTGTAGCTCACGCTGGTGTTGTAGCGATGCTCCCGGGTTGTTACTGTCATTTATTAAGCTGTAAAGTTGGCGGAATTGCAGTGAATTGGGACCCCCTGGAATAATAGAGTTTTTGACACTTTGTGTTAACACTGGTGTCCTGGCTTAATTCCAGTTTGTTTAATTATATCCCAGCGTTCTCAAATCCCCCACATTGTCAGCTGGGGAGGACGAGCTCCCTTCGCCTCTCTGTAACCGTGCCCTCGTCTTGCTCTGCACCGCAGAGCACTTGCAGCATCCAGTCCCGGGGGTGGCTGCATTTCAGTGGTGGGTGAAATGACGGCCATATATATATATATATATATATATATATATATATACACACACACACATATATCTCATTCCTGTACCCACCAGCGATTTTTTTAAAGTGCATGCTTCAAGATGAAAGCTTACATAAATGGAAGAATTACGTTGTATATCCATTATACACAGGGAGGGAGAGGAAGGCTCCAAGCAGTAATGTTAAGGAGAGGCAACATGAACAGCCCAGAATTCAGCCTCAAACACCCCTCGATGTCGAACGGACAGACAGATGTTTTTCAGGCTGGCCTGGCAGGTAGGAGGCAGTGAGTTGCGACTGAGCTTCCTCACTTGACCTTCTTCCAGGGAGAGAACCGATCTGAATAAAACTTTAATACATGTTATGCTTACCACCAGTGAGAAAAAGAGGAGGAGAGGATATGTTGTTTCCTTCCTGTTTATCCTGTAGCCTCTCTAAAAACTTATAATGAGAGCTTGGTTCAATTTGGTTTTTAACAAGAAGTAATTTGTATGCCAGAGAGAAAAGCTGAGGTTTGATTTTTCTTCAAAGTATGTATGATACAACAGCCAATGTGTCTGTAAAGCAGTAGAAGGGGACCTTGCAGATTTTTTTTTCTACATTGGTAAAAATGTTTATTCTTTTTCCAAAGGGATATATATCTTTGTCTCAGTTTTCTGCATGCGTTTTCACTTTCTCAGAAGCCAAAGCAACATATTTAATTCAAAAACGCTGTGAGAGTCTCCCCGGAGCTGCAGTGCAGATGTGTCACCTTCCCCTTTTCCCCCGAGCTGGGCCCGCTCATCACCCCATCAGTCAGGAATATGCCCCAGGAGGGAGCAGTCTAATGTTCCTCCAGGTGAATATGCAGTAAAGATGGGATCTGAGCTGGTGTTCAAAAATCAGCAAGAACAATTTCCTTTAAAAATTAATTACTGCTGACATCTAATACAATTGTAGCATGCAGGCAGACACCAGCAATTAATTAATCAGCAGTTTTCAAAAAAGAGAGTATTGATTTGTTGTTCCTCATAAACCTGGAATATTAGATTGAGGACGAGACAATTACATAAAGCAAGGAAAGAAAATTGGCCTTCATGAGTAAGACAAATGGAAAGGAGTCTGGATGTCTCTGGTTTTCTTACAGGATACCTGCATGCCCATCAGGGTCACTGCACCAGAAAGGCACGTTCAAAACAGCTAACTCATTCTTCTGAAAAATTAAGTCTCTCCAATAAATAAATGCATAAATAAATGGAACAAGCCATGGACAATGCTACTGAACTGGAGCCTCATCGCTATACACCCAGCAGCTGCGACCCCCAGCCTCCGAGGACCACCCCATCTCAGCAGCTTTGGCGTATTCATCCTCTGAAGCCACAAGGGAGGAAATGTTCTGCTGTCCCCTTCCCACAGGCGGGCATGCGAGAGCCTTGTCCGAGGTTACACAAAGAAGCCATGCTGCAACAGGGTCTTGCGTCCGCCGCCCCAGCCGCAAGGCTGGCTCCCCAACCTCTCTGCCTGCAGCAGGCTGTGATCGTCCTGGCAAGAAACTAAGTGGAAATCACGCAGGTTGCCAAGGTATAACCTTGCACAAATCTTTGCTGCGGTGTCCAGGTGCAAGGAAATGAAGAGGCAGCAGAACTTTTAAAAGCTCGTGGGTGGGACTGAGCACGGCTGGGTATCACAGCTGGGTGTCACAACTGGGTGACGCAGCCGGGCAACACAGCTGGTGCCCCTGCAGCTCTGGTGGCAGTGGTCCGCAGGAAGGCAAACGGTGCCTGAAGGATCCTTCCAGGACATTTTTTGCTCATGCCTCCCCAGGCATGTTTCAGGTGCTTGGAGAACTCATGTGCCCGCACTGATTAAACGAAGCAATCTTCACGAATACTCATTTTTAGGTAGGCGCTCGCTGTCCATCTCTTCTCCAGATGATGGGCTGATACCTGGAACCACCCACAGGGACCCCAGGGGAGACGCGCTCTCCCCGTCCCTGCTCCGCTGCCCGGCGCAGAGCCATGTTGTCGCTTCTGCCGCTTGCTGAGCCACCGGCAATGGCACTGCTGCCGCTCACGGAGCAGGACCTGGCTGCCGCACACAGCCCGGGGTGAAAATTTCCCAACTGACCGCTTCTCCATCGGGAAATGTCAGCCTCTCGACTCCAGAGCATTTTCTGCGAGCAATTTTGTTAAATTCTATCTTGTCTCCCTGCCAGCCTCCTTCCCTTCCTGACAGCCATGGCACCTGTGATCTCGAGACAGCATGGCCAGGGTATCACACTATCAATCACACTCCGGTTTTTCCTGGGGCAGAATTGTCTCTTTTTAATTATCTGCCCTGTGTGTGCCTCCAGTTCATCATTCCCAATCACACCTCTCTGCCTCTCTCTCTACACATATGTTATTTCTCCCTCATAAATATGCTTCCCTGTGCAAAGGAAGCTCCCCTTCCTGCTGTGTTCGGTGTAGGTAGCGGCATCGAGGGGCAGGTGCCCAGCCCTGTACCCCCAGTGCTGCTGCTCCTTTCCAGTCACATTCCCCATGCCCGCCAGCCCCAGGGAACTGGGTTCCAAAGGAAGAAAACAAGCCAATTCGTACCTGTCCTAAGCCCACATTTTTTTTCAGCTGCCTCCATAATGAGGTCGCTTATATTAGAACTACAGAAACATAACACATTTCAGGGAAATCGGATGTAGCAACAGCAAGTTCTGTTAAAAAGGATTTTTCAGGTAACTTCTGCAAGAAATCTTGGGGGTCCAACATTTCTCAGTGACCTCAGAGGGGCACTGCTCTTCTTCAGCTCTCTTGTATCTCCCCAAAACATTTCAAAGAATCATTTCTTGTTCACAGCTTTAGCTTTATTTTTGAAAAATATAAATTCAAGGATATTTTAAAATTAAGCGTCATCCAAAAGCCAGAAAGGACACGTGCTTCCTTCTCAGAAAGCCTCCACAGATCCTTCTGACATTTGGGGCATTATTTGGGGGTTTGACTGAAACAAATGCACTGATTCAACAGGTGAAAAAGGTTCCTGCTGAAAGATGCTGCCCTCCCCGCCTGCCTCCCCCCGCCAGCCTCCTGTGCTCTCTGAAAGCCTCTGCACCACGTCCCCAAAAGCAGGACCCATGCTGCGAGCGGGCAGGCATTGCGCTCTCCTGGGCACGACTCTGCCCCTTCCCTGCGCCCGCAGCAGGCCACTGGGCTGCTGTTGGCTACCTGACCTCTGCTTGCCGCCCCTCCTCTTGCAAAGCGCACGGAGGTCTCCAGAGGAAGAGCGTGTAATTTGAGCAGGGAATATTAACGCTGATTACGCAGCATCTGATGACGACGCGGTCATGCACATACAAATCCCGGTGAAAAGCAAAGGCTGACAAGATCTCATGCAGGCTGTTTCCATGGATGCAGGGCAGAACTGCATGCTGGAGCTAGCTGGTAAAAAAAAAAGATCTTTGGTCCAGAATTTCACACTCCCTTTCTCCCTACACCTATGTGCACGGTTTTTAAGCCGTCAATTCCCATTTCTGTTCCTGCCGCACCTTTGCCCGTAGAGATGAAAGCGATGCTGCGTGTACGACTGGGAGCTGCCAGGTGAGGCTGTGCCTTCTCCAGCTCCCTCAACGGCTCCGCTGAGGTGCGCTTCCTAACCCACCGCTGCGTGCTCTCGCTGCCACGAGCATGGTCTGCTGCTATTACAGCCTGCAGCAGGAGTGTCTCTGCAGCTCCGGCAAGGCACTTGCCCCCGTTGGCTGGCGGCAAGTGGGGTTTGTCATGCCCAGGTGGGACATCGGACACGTGCAGAGAAGCAACAGGGGCAGGTTAAGGGGATGGCTGGGCTGCTGGGGTCGAGGAGGCAGCTTGTGCAGCGTCTCAGTGAAGTGAAACAGCTTCGGCTCCAGGAACACGATGACACTTGCTGTCCAACGGACGTGGATGTCAAGCCCGCATTAACACTTCAGTGCTGCAGCGTGCGATCTGCTCCACGGGGCAGGCGACGCCTCGAGCGGCGCAGTGTGAGCCGTGGAGGGGGAGCACGCTCCGGTTTCACCGCCAGCCTCTCGGCCGGGGAAAGCCAGGGTGCCCCGCAGGAGTCACGGGGCTGCCCCATTTCGCACAGCCCGAGGAGCCATTTGGCAGTGAGCAGAGGTAAGGGCACCTCAACAGAGGTGCAGGCATCGCACCCTGCAGAAAGTCACTCTGACGTGGACAGGACCACCTAAGTGACCGTGGACCTTAGGCTCTATTTTCCAGTCTAAGTCTTTCTATATTTCTAATCTGTGGCCATGCCTCCATTGATGTGTAATGAAGCAGGTAGTGAATGAGGCTTTTAAAATATCTGACAGTCCTACCCAGTGACTCCAGACCTCTGGAAATGTGTCTCTAAGGAGGCTCAGTGAAGTAGCATTCTCCATATCCGCGTTTCTAAATTGTCATTTAAGATCTTCAGTCACTGAGACACCCACAGTTGCACAATCAGCCAATCTCTGGGTCCACATCCAGCTTAATATAGGGGAGATTTTCAAACGAGTCTTTCAATGTCACCTGCACTCCACAACCTCCATCTGTTCTGCAAACTATCCCCCAGAGACTGAGAACATGTCACCTCCCTGAATTTACACGACAGGCCAGGGAACAGGGACGTGGATCACCTTGCCCATTTAGTGATCAGCACGCTGACAAACAACCTAATATTACATTTTCAAGGAATTAAAGCCTGACTCGGAAAACCAAGGCTTCATTAGCAGAAGCTGTGTACCTGCTGCCAGGCGGTGGCTGTCCACCCCATAAGCTGTGGTGGGTTTGGTCGGGGAGGGTGCTCAGACTCGGGTGCTGCACGGGTGCACGTCAGCATGGCTTGCTGGGTTTGACGAGTGTGAGAGGGACGTGAAAATTCTCAATGCTACAAGTTTTTGGCCTGAATTCCTGAGGAAATGATTCTTCTTAAACTGTGCTGGCCAGTGGGTCACCTTATAGCCTCGCCTCCTCCATCACAAACCCTTTTTTTTTTTTAAATATATTTTATCCTGTTGCCCATTTTCCAAGGAATTTGGCAATAACTCCAGGGCTTCTGAGTTGCCAAAGTTCTGACAGGTTTCACCCCAAAACAGCCTGTTGGTTGCAGAGCAGGCTGACGGGCAGTGCTGGCTCAAAGGAAATCCTCCTCCCTGGTGCTGCTGCTCGCAGAGCTGCTTTCCCCGACAGCGCTGATCTCTTCCCAGGAAGGGTTTTGCTCCCCGTGGCCTCCTTCCAGGCAGGACTCACTTTGCAGGGAGCAGAGGGGCAACTCCACTCACCTCAGCCCAGGGGTAGATCCGGTGGCAGCCAGCGGCCGGGCTGTTCACGTCTGCAGCGCAGAGGCATACGCCGAACGCAACACCTGAAACCACAGCAATCCTCTGCTGTGAAAATTTACTACCGCTCACCCAGCCGAAGACAGAGCACTGAGGCGTTGCAGGTGCACAAAGAAGCGAGAGAGAAACAAAAGGCATGGGACGGGTGGGCTCCCCGGCCGGGCTGAGCGGGGTGCCTGGGGAGTCCCAGCAGACTTCCCGTTACCGTGATATGTACCAGTCCTTGAAAACCATTATGAGGATGCACCCCACTGCAGGAACAGCTTGATTGCATCAGTAACTGGCTACCATCTAAATTATAGAAATACCCCTGCTGGGAAGCGTAAAGCCAGAGCAGCCTAATTAGAGAGCGTTTGAGCACTCCCAGGCTCAGCATGGTTGATCTCCTAATTTTCTTGGAAAGTTATACCTTCCAAAGCCAGAAATATATTTGAATAGAAGGCTTCCCTGTATCCCTTTCCTCTGAAGCCTGCAGCGGTCTAAGGCTCCCCCAGAAGACGGTACATTTCCAGAACGACGCGGGGCCCGCCGTGAGGGCCTGGAGGCGTGCAGTGGGAGTGGGGAGGGAGCACCAGGACGGGCAGGTTGCACTTCAGCCCTGGCATAAGCCACATTCGGAACAGGGGTCCTGTTCGGTTCCCTGCTCATTTATCTTCCTTTTTATTTTCTTTCTTGTTTAAAGGAAAGTAGTAAATAAAGCAAATACAGCTGCTCCTATGGCAGCTCAAAGACATCTTGTTTCTTGCCTTTTTAGTGGTTTAAGCCTAGCTGACAAAGGCTGAACAGCATCTGAACCCTGTGGGATGCTGTCACCCATCTCTTGCAGCACTAGGAATCTCATCCCACCTTTCTCAGAGGTGTTAATGTCTCCTTTCAGGAGCACAGCCCTTTTGCTTCTGCAGCGTTTGGGTAGGGTACCATAGTCAGAGGACACATCTTGTGGCTTTTTCCTCCAAATCAACATTTGAGTATCTTGTCTCCACAGTCCTCCCGGACCATTTCTTGACAAGCTCGAGGTTCAGTCCTTCCTTCATAACGCCTCCCCCAACACCTGCAACTCTAAATGCAAAATATTGTTTTCAGAAGTGACTGAGGCAGTTTTGGAGGTGGGAATGAGAAGAGGACTGTCAAATGCACGATTTCCAATGAAAAGCCTCCAACCCCCTGCTCAAGCAGCTCACCCAGAGCAGGCTGCCCAGGACCACCACCACTCAGGTTTTGACTATCTCGAAGGACGGACATCATACAACCTCTCTGGACAGCCTGTTCCAGGGTCTGACCACCCTCACCAAAAGGAAGTTTTTTCCGATGTTAAATGTCATTTCCTGCATTTCCATTTGTACCCATTCCAGTTACAAAACTGGAAGATAAATTTTGGAGTGTTTGATGTGCGCTCAGATTGCAATGCAGAGACAGCAGATCTACCCACGGGACTTGCTGTAAAGGAGCAATCCAATCAAGGGGAGTGCTTGTTTTCACATCACCTGCAGAGAGAACCACTCTTCATCTACCCAAAATAAGCCCTGCTTTGAAAAACATGCTGTGAGGGAAGCTAACGGGCAGAAAAAAACAACCTGCCTTTGATTGCATGGACAGGAGACCTTTGTTTCTCCCAGGAGAGGGAACGGGCTCTTTGCAGTTAAGAACACTGGCACCTTTTGTTTTGGCCTGACATTTTCTGTGCACCTTCTCTGCACGCATGAGGAGCCGGCATTGCCTCCCTGTGCCCTACAACCTCCCTCCCTCCCAGCCTACCCCCTCTGCACCTCCACCGGGGCCGCGTTTCCATCAAGAGACCCTGGCAGCGTCGCAGCCGGCGCGGGGCTGCCCCGCGGGGTCTGCTGCACCGGCGGTGGGACGACACCTCCCCGTGCATGGAGAGGCCCTCCTGGTGCTCTGCCCCCTGGCACACAGGGCAGCTTTCAGGGCTGAGAGAGAGCAGCCCTCCGCCCTCCTCCTGCCAAAACAGCACTGACCAGCAGCACCAGGCAAAGCGTGTCGTTTTTTAAAGCTCTCATCTGCTTTTATCGTGGCAGGGCCATCCTCCCCCTGCTCACCTCCGGACCATGAGAGTACGTATTATAACTGCCTGGCCAGCACGGTTCAGAGCTGCACCGCGTCCGATGGCTGCCCTGTATCCGATGGCTGCCTGTTAAAAAACAGCATCAGAGAACAGCAATGCTCCTGCCCCCCCCCAACACCTTGTTGAAGCCAGGTGGATAGACGACTTCTGACCCCCCGAGTGTGCGAACCATAATTATAATTTTGGGGGCGGGGACGTTCCCCTGCCAGCGAGGTGCAGTGCGGCACAGTGCCGGCCGCACACCCGCCGGTGCCGTAGCTGCCAGGCAGACGCTGGCCAGCGGGACCTGGCAGAGGCAGGATGCTTTGGGAAGCCCAAGCCCATCCCTCCCTGTGAGGAGGGGAAAAGGTGCTTGTTTTGACCTCAGTCTGCTTGCTCGTGTTTAGCAGATCCACTAACATTGTACCTGGATCTCCTGCTCCAAAGTTTAAATATTATTTAGGGGTCAGTCTCCTCCTTTGGTAAAGGCCAGCAGAAAGCTCCAGCAAAAACCTTCAAAACCAGGACAAAAAGTAAATTGATCCTAACGTTTCTCAAAAGAGGTGAATTTCATTTTAAGGTACAATCCTGGCTTCCTGTCATAGTCAGAGCAAACACACAGAGCGTTTACTCTTACTGGTCTTCCCTCATCTTTTGATATTCTTCATTGGTGTATACACAAATAATACTTAAAAATTTTCTCCAACTAAACCTTGCACGGCAAAAAAATGGTTTCCAATAAATAGAATTCCAGGGAAGCCAACTGACCTAATTCCATGCCTTAAGTTAGGCATGTGTTTAAATACTGTATTGGATCATAGCCTGAGTTTCTATATCATCTATTTTTTCACAATTAACAAACAAATGGAGAAAGAAAAAAGCCAGCTAGTAAGCAGGACAAAATAAGAATGGCTCCTTTTGCCCTGTATTGCAATCACATAGCAGAGATAATGCAATGCTCTCACCAGATCCTTATGCACTGTGACAAGGCAATTTCCTCCAGGCTGCTTATTCACTATTCAACTCGTGTCCTATTGACTGTATAAATCTAATGTGAAAATAATTCCTTATTTCCCTTAAGATAGCAATATAATGAGAAAATAGCATACCCTATACAACAGCTAGTCTCGGCAAAAGTTTTAAGTGATGTTTTTGGTGTGTGTGTCTCTTCAGGAACGTGGTACGTTGATGTAGAAGCTCTCCAAAGCGGCCACACGCCGCTGTACCAGCCCCGGCTCGTCTGGGCAGGAGTACAGGGGAGAACCAGCTCCTCGGGCTGTAGGTCGCCGCCGGGCCACGGCATCTGCCCTTGGCTCTGCCCCGCGTAGGTCCGAAGGAGCGCTGCTCCTCCCGCGCGGGCAGTCCCTGTCGGGGCTGAGCAGACCGGCACGGCTCCACCAGAAAAGCGGGGGAAGAAGGAGAAAAGGGGAAAAACGATTGCCAGTTTCAGCTCACTCTTACTGTTGCTCAAATATGCTCCAGAAGTGCAGAAAGGCATGGAGAAAGAGCGGACATACAGAAGGGACAAGGCAGAAAATGGAGAAGGTGATGAGAATGCTCCCTAGCACTTAACACATTTCACTGAATGTGTCCAGAGATTCCAGTTCCCTCAATTCCTGTGCCCAGTCCTGCGCCTAAACTCGCCGGATGCTTC
This sequence comes from Mycteria americana, assembly GCF_035582795.1. NCBI lineage: Eukaryota > Metazoa > Chordata > Aves > Ciconiiformes > Ciconiidae > Mycteria > Mycteria americana. The sequence continues at coordinate 614,645 of NC_134379.1, read as the reverse complement.
CAGTACAGCCCCAGCACCACAGCCGGTACTGGCTCTTCCCTCTCTTCAGTTACAACCCCACGCACAGGGACTTTCCAGAGCCAGGTTATAAAGCATCACGCTAATTCTCAGTATCTTATACACTGCAGCTCATTATTTAGAGATAAAATGCTCTCTAGCGAACGTGTTGCAGGCTTCCTGTGGAAAGATCAGGTTATGAAGTGCTCCAGCACGAGGATTAGTGATCAAAATGGTTATTGTGGTTTGTTCTTTTGGAGTTTTCTCTCTGCAGGAGGCCAAAGCTGGCGGGTCCCCTGGGAAGCAGGAGGCGTTTCCTTCCGAAATACAGTTTCTATCTTCCCCGTCCCCAGCTCCAACAGCAACAACAGCAACAACAAAACGTGCAAAAGTGTGAAATCCACACACGTCCCGCTGTCACCAGAGGCTGGAAGGCCTCCCTAACCCTGCCCTGCCCAGCGGCCGGGGTGTGGACGGAGCCCGGCACTTAGCAAAGGGCCACGCTCTCCACCGAGGGCTGGCAGAGCCCAGCCAGCACGAGGCACCGGTGCCACTGGTCTCTTGCCAGGCGCCCGCTCCAAGACCTTCCGTCTGCCTCCAGCACACCCGCCTGCCTGACGCTCCGCAAAGGCAGCCCTGGCTGTAGCTTCCAGGGGGGCAGATTAAGACAAGTTCTGCAACAGATGAGCAGGTTTGGTCCTGGCATTCTGGTTGCATTTCTTTTTCAGCATCTTCATCTTGTTGCATTACGTTTTTTTTCCCTTGCTATTTAGCACTTTAGAAATAAAACTGATTAGAGATGTCTCACCAGAGACTTTGGTTTGGGGAAGTAGAAGAAAGCAGTATTAAAAGCATATTGAATATTCATTCAACAATGAAATCCTAATTCTGCTTAGCAGTTCATCTTTTGGAAGTACGTTTCAAAGTGAAACTTGAACGTCAAGGTGAATATTAATTATGCTGCTATTGGTTTTTTCCTCAGCAGATCTCATTTCTAAGTTGTAGTTCTGCAAATTCTCGTACACAACTAAACTTATCGCCGAGGCTGAACAGAAAAATAACATAGATGAGATTTATATGTGCGGGGCGTGTAGCAAATACTAAAGATTTTTAAAATGCAAAGTCCATAGCAGTTTAATAAATAATAACAACAACAACAACTAAATCCCTGGATGTTCCCGAGGGCATCCTGATTTCAACAGCAGCTTTAAGCCTGGGCGGTAGCTCGGGATGCAGCCTCCGCACAGGGGATGTCCCTCAAGGGTGGTTCTTGTCCTGCTGCCCACGTTCTGCTCCAGGGCAGCCTGCTGCAACCCTGCGGCTGGTTTGGGCTCTCCCTTCCCTTCGGGGCCCGTTCGTGGTGCCGGACTGTCTCGTCCCACTCGGTGGGTTGCGAGAGGGGTGAATCTTTTCGATCCCCCGAGGGTTTGAGTACCGACAAAAGCCGATCTCTGCTCGGCAGAGCCGCGTGGTCGGTAGAGTCACAGCAATGACTCAGAGGAACGGTCTGGCCAGCAACTTTATTAACTGGCAAATTCCACAAATGGACAAACTTAACGAACTGGCGAGCCCAACGAACGGAGGCAATTTGGCAATGGAGCTGTTTTCCGGGCAACCCGTCACAATTTATCCCAAACTTACATATACTGGAAGAGCAGAGGAAGAGAGAAGCGAGGAAAGGAAAAGGAAAAGGAAAAGGGAAAGGGGGAAAGAGAAAGGAAAAGTGTCACCACCCTTGGATCCCACGATGACGATGACAGACATAGCAATCCTCCAGTGGTGGGCGCGCACGTGGTTCCCTGGAGGACGTGTCTTTTATTGGCTAATCCCCGCCTCCAGGTACGCCCCTTCAGGACTTGCATGGTTCTTGTTCTAGAAAGTTCTCAGCCTTCTGTGCAGGCGCTGGGGGAGGGGGCTGGTCGCGAGAGGTCTCTCGGGCGGTCGCGAGCCCCTTCCTCAGATAAACCCTGTGAGACCTCTGGCCCTATGTGGTAAGGTCCGTCGGAACCCGGAACCGCGCGTCCTCCGACGCGCTCTGCACGTCCCGCTCTCACTCTGCCCCGTCCCGTGCCAGCCGACCTGCCGCCACCATGCAAATCGCGCCTCGCCTCGCCACAACGTTTGAGACGTTAGCTCTTTCGGTCTCCCACACAGACCAGACCACGGCTGTCCAACTTCTCGCAGCACTCGCCCCTCTGAGCGCGGGAGGAGGAGGGGGCACCGCTACAGGTGAGCGATGCTGGGTCGGGGTCTGGCTCGTAGCTTGAGCCTTTGTCACCTTTTGTCACCCACATGCTGTCACCTCAAGGAAGAGCATGACGGGGACAGGAGGAAAGGCAGCGTATCGCTGTCAGCTGTATGGTACTTGAACATAACGGCAGCGCTGGGCTTCATGCTGAACTCTACAAACACCTATTCTCTAATGAAGGGTTTCTTCACACTCTTTGCTCGAAACTATTCCCCAGCTTCTCAGAAGCAAAGTCCCTGTTCACTGTTATCAGACATGAATTGCAACATATACATACAAAGAAAATAAGAGCAGCCAGTTTTTATGGAGAAGCTGCTTTAGGGATTTCATTCAAAATGATCATCTTCAATTTTATTAAAATCAATAGGAGATTTTATTACAGTATAAATTAAATGAGAGGTTATTTGGTCCTCAGATACCAGAAGCAATAGTATGAAAATCTCTTCAAGCGATGATATTCATCCAGATGTCTTAGCTAATGTTATCCATGCACAAGTGTAGGGCTTCATTTCTTTTTCTCTCTTATTTTTTCATCCCTTAAACACTAGGCACAGTTCATGAAATGCGACTGAGGCTTACAGATGATACTCAGATATTTTTAAAGGCTTAGGTTTGCTAATGGTTGAAACACTGGAGGGAGCTCAGAAAGGACCTGAAAAAATTATTGCGGTCTGTAGCAAACGCTCTACAGTGAGTGATTAAAGAGCTCCATCTGTTTAGTTTATTAAAAAGAAGGCTAAAGGTAACTTGATTACAGGGTATTAATACGTTCACAGGGAGAAAAATACAAGGGACTAAACGGCTTTCAATCTAACAGAGAAAACAGCAACAGCGATCAGTAGCACGCTCCCTGAGCGGGAGGGCGAGATGCGGTTGGGGTGAGCCCCCGGGCTCCCCTGGGACCCGACGCTGGGTCACCCTCCCTTGCAGATTTACACCACTGTCAGTGATAAATCTCGCTCTCTGTACGTCACTGTGTCTGGCAAGAGACCCCTGTGCGTGCTGGCCGTCCGTCGGCCGGTGCACGCTTACGGGGGCCTTTGCAGACAGCGAGCGCGAGCGCTTCCAGAGAAGAGCACGGGCAAGCAGCAGGCAGGGAGAGCGCCGGCAGTCACGCACTGGGCGTGGGTTGAGCGGCTCAAATGAAGAGATTTCGGGTCACGTTTTTGCAGGCAGCGCCTGTGGTCTGCTAGAGCTAGGAAGCTTTTAAACACGCGTTTAGGTAGCAGTCTAGTAATAGCACTGTTTTGGGACCTGGAATTTCTAAAACCTGAGTGAGAAAACTGAGGTTTTGATTGAAACGCTAGGATGTTGGTGGTGCTCCAGGAAAAACCTGAAATGCTGTATTACAGTAGATGTGAGATAAGCTGCGATAACAGCCAATGTTCTGTCAAAGTTGATCTAATAATCACTTAAACTGGGCTTAAGTGCTTGAAAGGTTAATGTGGTAACCACTCATTTCACCAAGCTGCCATATATCAGTAGACAAATCATTTAAATAAATATATACATACTCAAAAGAGGGTCAGCAGGGCCCTGTAAATGCAGGTCATATTCTGAAACGCTGCCAGGTACTGTCACTCTGAAGGGAGAAATTGATGTTGGGCTGATTTGCATAGGGAGAAGCTGGCCCTAAATGCCAAAGACAGAGAAATTAAACACAGACAACAGCCGGTTACATGATGTTCAAAGTTCATCCCAACACATGATACAAAACTAAAGCAGCCCCAGCCCCCCGCAGGTGTCACGGGCTCTGCAGAAGCGTCTTAGGCCAAGGTGTCCGTTATCACCCCGGGGACACGGGCACACACAGACACCTCGACGGCCGTCCTCTTTCAGCCCGGAGGGCTGCTAATCTGGGCCCGGAGCACCCCACAGCTATCGGTGCCTCCCACTGATGCAGAGCAATGCTGGCAGGGACAGAAGCGGTTCCTTCCCGGCAGGGCTGGCAGCACCTCCACCGGCTGCTCTCCAGGACAGCAGCAGCCTGCTGGCCCGCCCGCTGACCCCAAAACCAGCAGAAATGCCGTGGCTCGGAGGTGGATGACTGCCAAAATGGTCTTCCTGTGCCCAAAGTGGCAGAGCTGGACCTGAGCCCCAGGTACCTCCAGGGACAGCGGTAAGGCAGAGGGTTTGGTGCCAAAAGATGCTGCATCCCCTGCTTCTACTGCCCCGAGCGCGCAAATTAGCTGCCCCTCTCTCGCTGCCCTAAACCGCCTGGACAAATGCTGCCAAAGCCAGTAAGTCAAGATGAGGTGTGGTCAGGGATGCTGCAGAGATCCACGGCCTCAGCACCAGCAGGGAACGGGCCAGCCGAGATCCGGACGCAGCGGAGGGCAGCGTCCGCAGCCAAGTCCCCGCCCGCGCGGCCCTCAGACCTCGCACACGCGGGAAGAGAAAAACAAGCTCCCACCTGCAGGTGGGCTTGGAGTCTGTAAAGTTGAGACATACAACTGAAAGGAGCAAGGGATTATTCACTAAACGGGGAAAAAAGAGAACATAAATAGGGCTGTTCTGAGCTTTTTTGTTTTCACTAATTCCCTTGAATTCAGGGGGGGAGAATTTACTGCAAAATGTAGGACAGAAGCAGATGCTGGGGCTCTATTTGCTCCTGCAGTCTCCTGTACCATTACTTCGCTGGCAGCCTCTAGCGAGCCACGGGGTAGCAGTCCCTCGCTGTTCTGCATTGCAACACTTACTGAGGTGTCAGAATGACAAAAATTGAGTAGCAGCACCTTTGGTCTTTTTTGACATAACAGGTTTTAAAGCAATTCCTTTTCCACTTGAAATCAGACCTTTAGTTTCATTGGAAATGGGAAAGGAAAGGGATGAGCATTGAATAGTGACTTAAAAGGACAAAAATAAATCTTAGGCGTGACAACCTTAAGGGCTTTCAGGGGCCTTTGCACTCTCCTGTGCCCAGTCTTATCTTGGAGCTCATGATCCCTCTCCCGAGAAAGCGCTGCATGTTCACCCCATCCCAAAATAGGTCTGTCTCCTTCCGAATGGGATCTCTCCCTATTAACAATGGAGATAGCCCTCGGCAACTAGTTTAGAGTAACTGCTTCACCTTCAGATACCGAAGGCTTAATGAGAGAAATCTCACCCTACACGCAGCCCCGCAGTGTTTCAGGAGCTGCTGCAGCCCAGAGTTGGTGCCTTTGGGTCTCTGCATGGCAGGATTTTGTCTGCAAGCCGTCTGGGCAGGCCCTGCCTTTATGCAGGCTTTATGTCACGAGGTCCCAACACCCAACCGTCATCTCTAAACTCTATCGTCACCGTCACAGCAATCGTACATAGCAATTGATGTCACCAGGACTCCAGTAAAGGCATAATAAATCATCGAGATAACTGGTAGAAATTAGACACAGCATATGCCCTTGTCCTTTGTACGCGCTTGATGCTGATGAAAGCTAAGGACTGGCATATTTATTAGAGACAGACCCAATACGGACAGCAGCTGGGCCAGCTTCCCACACACAGATTTCTCATCGTTTCTATTTAAGCCCTTGCAGCTTTGATAGACACATTTCCAACTCACCGCAGTGTCGCTGCCGGTTCCACTACTACCACGAATACATCACTGCCTGCTTGCTGAGCTCCGAAAGGCTGCGCATCCCAAGGGACTCCCAGCCCCGCTGGTACCACGGGGAGAGCTCAGAAAAAACCTATTTCATCTGAAAACAATCCTGCTTGTGTAGCATTTATTCTCTGCAGATGCTCCGTCTTGTTCTTTCTTTAATTAGGGCATTTGCATAAAAACTAGATTTCTGCATCCAAAGTTTATCAGTTCTAGCCGAGTTTTTTGTGCAGGTTTTTTTCCCCCTCTTCTGAAATTGTCTTTGGTTTGGGGACATGATAATTTCTATCTTGCTAATTATGATGTCAAAACCAAAGGATTAGCTATTCCATCAGGAATATACGCAATAAGAGGTGATCACACAGCGTTCCTGTTTGCATGCAAAAGCCATTGGCATAAGCAAGTAACGCAGAAATAATAAGGACCAAATACTGGCTAGGGTTTGTGGGTGCAGAAGCAAGCAGACCTGGACACAGTAACGCTGCATTTACACCAGCCGAGGACAGATCGTGCCCTCTTTTCCACAGTCCCCTTGCCCGTAAACGTGTGTATCATGGTTCTGTGCACCATCGTGCATAAGGGTTTTTTCAATATCTTTCACCCTTGTTATTGGCGAGAGTTCACACGCACTGGGACAATACCACCAGCCCCCAGTATGCCTGCCGTCACGGGAGAGGAGTGCTAAGGACTCCAGAGTCTGAGAGCAGATGTTCCTGTGTACTAGGCACTTCAAAAGCCATATATTCAGTGATGCTAATTAAAAAAAAAAAAACACCAACACAACGAAACAGTAAGCGCAAAACCCAAACCTACTTCCCCCTCTTGTAAGGCTTATGTTAATAATCTTTTGTTCATAATATTCACCCTTGATTTTTACATAATGGATCAACGAGTCTTTCCCACCCCCAGAAGGAATAACAAATCTGAAAGCTGTGACTGCACAAAATGATCTGGATGTTATTTCATGAAACTTACTTTGCATATAAGTACATTATCCACTACGACAGAAGAAAAACAGCTTAGTCATACGTGCTTTTCCATACTCCCCCTCGCATCAACAGCCTTCTGACTCATTTGAGCATGACATTTTTAAGCAACGGTGAACGCAGCACAAAGCCAGCCTCTTGCATACATTTTTTGCTTCGCACTCAGGAAACCTGTATTCAGGGTGAGCGAATCTGGTTATCTGCCCGGCCCTGGCTTCATCAGTCTGCCCCTGGCCCTTGTAAGGCAGGTGGGGAGCTCACACCCAAGCGCTCTGCGGCTGCTGTCACCGGGGGCCCTGTGCCCCCCGCACCAGCAGGAGCGGGGCCACGAGCGGGACCCGTCCTCACGCCGTCCCCGGAGGAGCCGGGGCAGCCCCCGAGCCACAAGCAGACCCACGGCCGGGGCGGCCATGCAGCTTATCCCTGACCCTCCCTGGGCAGCCGCGAGCCCACAGGCACCCCAGGAGCTCCGTACAGAGGGGCTGAGCTGGATTCTGAACGGGCAGGGCAGGGTCTGCCGGTGGGATTCAGCTGCTGACCCCGGGAATGCTCCCCGTTCGTCCTCTCGCCCCATTTTTCAAGATAAAGCTAGTGAAGGTGGGTGAGCCGTGCAGATGAGGAGACTCGGCAATTCTGGCCGGCACCGTCCGCCCCGCCGGCGCCCACGTGCATCCCCGGGTACCAGGAACTCCTCCGCTGCAGCTCATTTGTCCAGGGAGAAATCAGGCGCTGCTTTTCCTCCCCTTCGTGTACAGTTTGCCTGTATTGAACAGAGCTGTGCAGCACAGGCTATTTTTCCTATTTTTAAATCACTGAGCTGAAAAGCCTATTTTTGATGAAAAGAGATGAGCTCTTTGTTAGAAATGTGACAAATAAGGTCTCCTGTACGAAAAAGAAAAATTCTGCAGGTTATTAGAAGCGACACGTCAAATACAAACTGGATTGTAGGCACAGTGAAGTAATTATTTCTTTGAGAGATACCATTAAAATAGTATGTAACACTTTTTAAAGCCCTGATAGACAGATAACGAGCATGGGAAACTGATGAACGCAGACAAGAGCCCAATTTGTTAAGATGGAGTGGGGCTCCACGGAGGCACAGGAGACGTCGCAGGACCTCCGAACTCTGGGTGCCGGACCCCTCGGGACGCCCGTCCCTGGGATGTCCACCCCACCCCCCCAGGACACCAGCTCAGGCTCTGCTGGGGGAAAGCTGGTGGTGGAATCGGATCGGTAGAAACCCAGGCTAGTGAAGATGGCAAATAATAACCACGCATGCCACAAAACGCCGTAGTTTTTCATTGATCCCATTATTTCTGTGAGATTGGAATTTCCCCCAGAGAGCGATAGAGTGAAGCTTTACAAATAATTGATTTTTTGGCTCACTGACCAAACAGAAACAATAAACATTTTTTTTCCAGGTAATACAAAAAGTTGGAAAATGCGTAGTTGAAATTGAACGAAACAGCTTGTTTACCGGCTAAGGTTTGAGGGTTTGTTTTTCTTTAAATAAAACCAAAATCGTGTTAACCCTTGAAACTACAATTTTTTTTTTTTAAAGCGTGGAAACAAAAAAGTTTTAACTTAAAAAATGTAGTTGGTTTCTGTCAAAATAATGTAATGTTCTCCGCACAGGTTTGAAGAATTTCAGTCAATCTGAGTATGAGTATTTTCTCCCAAAAAAATCAATTAAAAGGAAAAAAATCATGAATCAATATAATCACTTGAGGGAAAAGCAAATTCCCCAGTAGGAATCAGATGGTTTTTAGCTACCTGGTTATGTTCAGTCACATTTGTGGGATCTTGTCCTGTCCTGTCCTTCATGCAACTGAAAGAGTTGTAGTAAAATAAACATTGGAAGTCTCCAGGGCTTTTTATTGAAACTCTCCATCAGATTTGTCCAGAAAACAGTATCTGACCTCAGACACCGAGCCGGTGAATCGCGCCGGCGGGAGTCGCTGTGCACGGAGCAGCTCTGGCTGCAGCAAGCACCGCGTCCCTGGAGGACCGGGCACCTCCCGGCAACACCCATCCTTCATCCAGCCCGGGAAAATCCCTCACTTCCCAGGTGCCTTACAGCCCTTAGCGGCACGGATCACTTAGCGTTGGGCTTGGTTCTTTAAAACTGACTCAACTGCATCAAATCAGCACAGGCAGCAGTCATGGAAAGGCAATGGAAAAATAATTCACAGACCTGATAAGAGATTAATTTGCCACTTGTGAGCGTGAAAGCCAGGACTTGGCTTGGTTAACCCCTTTCCAGCAATCCCATAAACTTCCTGGAGAGACAACCTTACTGTACCTGTGCTACAGTTCCTCACCCGTGAGAGCGGGAGCAGGCGCGGTAGACCAGGAGAAAGCCCTGGATCCTGCAAAACATTCCACCAGTATGGCAAAAGGAAGCACTAGTCAAGAAGATCCCAGGGTTTGTGCTCCATCTCTATCCCAAGGTGTGCTGCACAACGGGGGCTGTTCAGCTCTGCTCCTCTGTTCCCACTTCTGCCTTTCTTGAAAGGACTGGGAGTCAGCCAGGACACAACCTGTTTAAGCTGTGAGGATTGCTTCTGAGGCTTAGCCAAACATGAGAAAAAATGCAAATTACTATATTGCACCTTTATGTTGCTGCGGACTCCAGCCGTACTTGAATGTGAGTTGTAAGGGTGTAAGTTGTAAGCCAAATCCATTGGTACCATCCACAGCTTTTTACAGGTTTATCCATATAAACCATTGTTAAACTGGGTTAAGTGGCCAATTAGCCTGTATTTATGGCAGATCATAACAGGGAATTCAGCCAAGTACGTGTTTATTAACTGAAGTCCAACCACTCCCCTGCAAACCACTCTTCATTAACTCATTTCATAAATGAGAGCAGGAGAGACCAGAGCCCCTCTGCCAGCCGCTGCAATGCCGCAGCCGCCAGCAAGAGCCAGCTCTGCAGGCGCCGGGCACTCAGCTTCCACGGCGCTCACACGCGCGTGAGCGCAGAAGTGGCTGCACCAAATCCATCGTCACCCAGCAGCGTCTCTTGGGTAGCACTAAAACGTTAGCGGGTTTACATTATTGATCACTGTGCTGCAAAGAATCTGGATTTGAGCACCTATTGCAGCGCTAGGTGAAACCAGGTACCAGCAGGATGGACACCGAGGACTGTAGTGATCGTTAGACTAAATTACAGAGATTTAGCTGAGCATGAAAGGATACTGGTATTCAAACACAGCTTTCGGAAAGGAGAGTAGCACCTCTGAAGTCTGCAGGAGCTCTCTGGGCATATCAGAGAAGTCACAGAAGAACCTGCGATGCTTTTAGATATCTGACAAACCCAAGTCCCTCATAAGACTTTGGATTTAGGTACAAGTATGCTGAAGACAAAACGTAATTACTAAAAAAAGAACACAATAAAAAGTGCCTGAGACATCTCATGACCAAAACATTGCCAGCCTGGCATTGCATGTTCTCTGAAAGCTCAGGGGCACAGGATGAACTGACCTTTCCAGGAAAAAGGCACAGTCCTTCTCTTTTTTTAAGCGGGGAGGGGGACGGGGGGGGGAAACCACGACGCACCAAATAAGACATACAGTGTCTTAATAGTTATCAGAAGAAACTACATGGGACCTTTCTTTGTATGCTAAAAATGGATGCCATTTTCATAGGCTCTCAGAGGAAACAGACATTTATGGATGAGCATGCCCGTCCACTTCATCAGACACGTTCCAGCAGCTCACAGCAGTCTCCCATCTTTCCACACTCAAAACCCCCCATTCTGGTGATCCTCATAGAGCATCACCGAAAGAAACAAATATACAATACTCCTGTTTTCTTCACAGAGAATTGACGTAGAACATCATCATTAATGTATAAAAGTACAGACATAAGCCCAATTTTAAGCAGTGAAATAATTAAATATAGCAACAGACAAGCAGGGAATGTGGTAAATTCTTCATCATTTGACTCTTTAAAGATCAGATATCTTTTGAAAAGACACATTTTAGTTTAAACAGATGTTCTAGCACTGGACACAGGAATTACTAGGTGCGACTCTAGGCTTAAGGATGTGTAATATGGCACAAAAACATCCTGGGTTTAGGGTATACAAATAAAAGAAAGACTTTTTCCCCCCGGGGTTACTATCTCACAACAGAATTACAATAAATACTGTATTAACCCCTTTCCTGCACAAACTTCTACTGGCTAAGTTTCTTAGGCACGTTTTTGATTTCTGCTGAATTTGGGAGTGTGGAAAGATAGTGAAAGCAGTTGTTGTCCTTGCTCTAGTTTGCTAGCTACTCTATTTCAGTGCAGCAATCCCCAGTACAAAGCTCAAAATATTTAGACTCTTTACTGTCACTGTAAGACATGTTCTTCAAGGCAAACTTCACCAGCTGGCATTTCCAGACGTGTTTAAGAGAAGTAGTTACTGAATAGCTACTGATGTGGTTGGGGCTGACGTAATGGCTGCTGAGGACCCGAGCTACAGACTGCAATACCAGTCCCCCAAGTACATTGGGTGCTGGCAGAACTGATGAAGAGGTGCCTGGAAATGCTACCAGATGTAAATAATAATTAACAAATGTAAGTGAAAATGAACCGAATTCTAGCCTCACGTAGTTTACTGTTTGACCCTCAGTCTAGCTGCTTAATAGAGCAGAGCAAGATAAAATGCCTGCAGCGGAAGCGCTGGAGAACAGCGGTACAGACCCTTGCGACCCAATGGAGAAGAAATGTGGGACACTAATTTGCTTTTTAAAATGTAGGGCAAATGACCAAAATAGAAGATGCAGCAAAATTAGTAGAGCAGAAAAGTCCAAATGATGTGGTAATAATTCATTCTGTTAAAATCAAATGCCTGTTGACACATGGTGTAGTTCAATATAGCTATTGTTACCACTTCATGGTAGCCGGGAAGGAATAACGGGTCAAAGGAAAGAAATACACTTTTCATGGCAAAGCATGCTCTTGCCTTTCTTCCTTTTCCCTTTCAAACATTTTTTTTTTATTTTTTTAGTGTACTGCTGGCAGGAAGTCAGATCATACAATGCATGAAAATCAGCTCCCTTAACAGGCTTCAGTAACCCATTTGGGACAGTAAAACCTATTCTTTAGAAACATAAACGTGAAATAAAAAAAAAAAGTAGTAGTTTACGGTCTGGTTTTCAAAACTGTTATGTAGCCCCAGCTCCTACTCACTCGTTTTTCTTGCTTTTGCCTCACAGGGCACATGAAGAGTGACTGCATTCCCATGAGCATGTGTTATTTACATGACACATTCAATAGGAAGAGAGATTGAGCAGCTGCCGTTTTGCAAGGAGGTGGTTAACCAGATTGGTTTAATTTCAGACTAGATAAGAAGGTGATTGGGAATCTGGGCACAAATGCATTTCTTCATCATCCTCAGTTAAATCTATAATTCCACCAGTTGATCACTATTTCAACATTGTCTTCACATGGTTATAGCAGCAACCCAACCATACAGTTTCATGCCAGTAGAGGCTATCAGATAAAACGCCCAAAAAGAAAATGTTTCAGATGCCAAGAGACTGGGAATTCCTCTTCTACAGCAGTGGGAGGTGAATAAACTCAAGATGTTTAAGCCTTAGGAGTGAATCTATCACAACTAGGTCAATCTGGACTGACACAGGGGAGCTTAAATGAGGAAACCCCCACTGACCAGAAGACTTAAGTACAGAAGAATCCCTGGGCATTTCAGAATATTTGTGTGCTGCTGTTTCAGATCTGTCCTCGTGTCCAAGCTGGTGCTCAGGAACAGAGGAGCTCACTCAAGGAATCCGGCCCCATGTGGGTTAAGACCTGGCAATGCACCTGAGGTACCGCAAGTCCTCCTGGTGTTAGATGAAAAAATAGCAGTAGTGACGGGAAGGACATTGGCAAACCCAGAGCACCCAGTGAACGTAGGAGGTTTGGAAGGAGCTTCAATGAAGCTGGTGCTTCCAGTCATCTTTAGTAGGTCATAAAATAAATTTAAAATGTACCATATGGTCTAAACTTCAGGTTTCATTTACTCAGATTTACGCTAGCTATTAGAGTTGTTCCCGGGGACCTCATTTAAATGGGAAGAAATTCCAATCATTTGTCATTCATCTGGTGACACAGAACTGTAACGCATTCGCCTGATGGGTGCAAGATCTCACGGGGTGTCCATCGCGCGGTGGCACAGCGCTTGGGCAGCGGGGAGAGGACCTCCAGACAGGCTGTGCAGGGAACTGCGTTGCCCCAACTCCTCGAGAGGACTGCCTTTGCTACCCTGTTATTACAATGACAGCAAGCCACGGGAGAGACAGAGGCAAAGGGACACGATAAACGGAAAAGGGAAAAGAATTTGTTAAGAGGATTTATCCCTTTCATCTCTGTAACAGGCACAGAGTGCTACAGATAACAAAAACCGCTCCAGCCCAAAACGTGCGAATGCATGCCTGGCTCTTGATCATCTGCTCAGACAGAATGGATACAAGTCTTAATTAACTCTTGATGCAGGGTGTTGTAATAATGATAAATGTTGCAATGAAAATGGAAAAATGTTTTCCACCTCCTGCATTTGACTTCTGCAGGGGAAAATGGCTCATCCTCCGGATTGTTGTGAAGGCATCCATCACTTGCAAGGTTTTCACACTTACCGTCTTACACAGAAGATTACATTTTAAGAGCCTGGCGCTGAGTCTCAAGTAATCCTATTTGCTTCATACAACAATACACACGAGATGTTTAAGAGTTTTTGTCTTAATTCAAGCTTTCTGCTTGACATTTATTTGTGTTACCTGCAGTGCTTACCGACTATGGTCATTACAACCGGTCTGTGCCACAGGGCATTTCAGATGACTGGGAATTCCACATCTCTGGAGAAAGATGGATATCTCCCTTCCTAAAAAAATTATGGGCCAAAATGTCTACTAGCATAACTTTACCAGCACTTGACCTTATGCACAGAACTCTCATTTATCCTGTGGGTAATAATGGAGGTAAGTGGCATTTAATTCCATTTTTATGCTCCTTTAGAGTGCTGTGAAGTCTTTACATCACTGAAAGCAGGTCCGCCCATCTGTTGAGGTGAAGACAACTAGGAGATGATGAACTTCCTTGATTTTAAATGTTTTCAGAAGTCAAAGCACCCAAGACACTCTCAGGATCCTCAAAGAGGCCGATGTGGGGAGGGGTCTCAGAGCAGCTCCATGCACAAGCAAGGGGAAGCAGTAAGACTCCGGGGCAAGCTCACACTTTTGGGGGACTTGTAGCCCCCACCCACACACCTCTTCAGCTCATAAACACCTGTCGTGGTCTAACCCCAGCCGGCAACTCAGCCCCAGCCAGCCGCTCGCTCACTCCCCCCCCACGGGGACGGGGAGAGGATCGGAGGAGCAAAAGTAAGAAAACTCGTGGGTTGAGATAAGAACAGTGTAATAATTGGGAAAAAGATGGCAAAAATATATACATATATTATAATAATAATAATAATAATAATAAATTGAAATGAAAAGGAAAACAACAAGAGAGCAAGAGAGGAACAAAACCCAGGGAAAAAAAAAAAAACACAACAGTGATGCAACTGCTCACCACCCACCAACCGATCCCAGCCAGTCCCCGAGCAGCGATTGCTGCCCAGGTTATATACTGAGCATGACGTCGTATGGTATGGAACAGCCCTCTGGCTGGTTTGGCTGTGCCCCCTCCCAGCTTCTTGTGCGCCCAAGCAGAGCATGGGGAGCTGAAAAGTCCTCGACTAGTGTAAACACCGCTTAGCAACAACTAAAACATCAGCGTGTTATCAACGTTATTCTCATCCTAAATTCAAAACACAGCACTGTACCAGCTACTAGGAAGAAAATTAACCCTATCCCAGCCAAAACCAGGACAACACCCCAGGAGGCCTGCGTGGGGAGAGCACGGCATGGCAGACGTGCCACCGGGCTGCTGGAGAGAAGACGGGCGGCACAGCGGTGTGCGCTGGGCTCTCGCAGCACCCCGCTGCTGCTCGCCCTCTCTTGCTTTCCTCCCTTGTCCTCTGCGTACGGTAACGTGCCACCAGCTGTCAGGATCTCTCCCTTCGTAAGTGCGGTACGGGATTCCTCGAGTGATGAGCACAGGCTTGTCGCTCCGGAAGGTGTTTAATCTCACTAGTGAGAAAATGGACCTGGGAACAGGGTGCCCGAGGACTGGGGTAGCCGAGAGACCTGGGGCACGTTTGGTCCGAGACTCTCTCAGTCCGGCTGTGCACACACATCCAGAAAAACAACAGCTCTGCCTGGGGAAGATAACAGCTGTGATCATTCATCTCGGCTGTGCACTGCGGTGGGAAAATGCTGAGAGCACCCCAGGAAGGGAAATGCTTGTGGGTTTATTCCTTACCAACAACCCACACTTCTAATTAATTTGAACATTTAGCCATTCTAATTAATGAGCAAACATTATTTGAAAAACAATGTTTAAATACATTATTTTTAATTTAATCAAATATTTAATAGTGCTGTAATTAATCTTCTAACTGTTAATGAATTAAATCATGGTCCTCCTACAGTTTGATTTATAGTGTTGACTTAACATCAGAAAAACTATCCAGCACTTGATCCTCTGCTGCTGCATTATGAACTCAAATTTAAAACAATACTCTCCATCATACGGGCCAAGATCTGTTGTAAACCAGTGAGCACTATTCAACTTTAACCTTGGGCACATACTTTCCTACACTGTTAATATTATTTACCACTTATTATATATGTTCTTCACAGTAAAGAGTATACTCAGAAACTAATGACTGCATATGCTGGACTGATAGAACGTGCCTTGAATAAGGGGAAGGGACAAGTTGCTTTGCCTGATGTTCAGGGTTGAACCTGACAATAAGATTTGGTTCTCCCAATCCTCTGGGCATCAGCTGCGAAATAAACTGGATTAATATTTTACTACGGACGCCTCTGCTAACTAGTGGAACCCTTATGCCATTGCAAATATAAAAGAGGTTGACCACTTCACTTCTATGTCATGAAAAATGTGAATTTGTAGGACAACCACCACAGTTCTTCTATCTTCCATTGAGTAATTCCTGGCACAGCAGTGTCTTTTTCCTTCACAGAAAGCTTTAGAGCTTCCAACCTCTCTGTTTTTCTTCTTTAGCTAGCTAGAAAATAGATTCCCATTTCATTTGGATGATAAGATTTTTTAAAATATCCACAATCACACCAGAAAGCAAAAACCTTGCAAGTTTTCAGGAAGTGAAAATTTCAGTGACACTTCAAATACATTTGGGAGTTAATTGGAACACTTTCCATATATTTAAAATATTTGCTTGGTTTACAGCCCTTTGTTTATAAAAGGTTTTTACAACTGGTGAAATACTCATTGAAACAAGAAATCACTTCCAAACAAAACGACCGCGGCTTTTTGTAATAAAAATGTCAAAATGGAACGCCACAACATTTTAAAAGTGTCAGTGTTCCCATGTCTTCTCATAAATATTGACACGGTAGGATCTCACATACGGAGACCAAAAACAGCCAGTGGTCTTGCTGAAACAGCAGATATTAAAGAAACACCAAGTTCAGTATTCTCCAGCTAACACTAACCTCAGTGCCATGCTCTCCCTAAGAGAGGGCGCCTGCTCAGCCTGAGTGTGCAAAAACAATACCTGCAGCATTAGCGTGTTTTGAGGCGATTCATAGAGAACTATAACGGCATCTAACACTGAAGGAGCCTGTTGATTCCCATGGCCCACTACAAGAGCTGACTTGACTAGCTCCTGGGTGAGGAACCTTGTTAGAATTTGAGGAACCATGTCCATTCCCCTGGCCATCCAACTAGCACAGGCGGGTTTTCAATTTGTTATTACAGCACTGATAATCTGAGTAAAAGAAGCATCCAGTTTAACAGAAAGAAGTGAAAATACATTTTGCATCAGCTGTCAAAGCCTAATTACTTATCAAAGCATAGGAACAAATCCAACAACATTGCTGCTGCCATGAGAAATTATGTACTGAAACATGGTCATTCTCATCTCACAAGCCATCAGGCAAACATTAATGCTCCCACTGCTGCAGCAGTGTCACGAGGGGACACATGAAGCTGGCTTGCAACTGCTGGGAATCCAGGGTAAAAAACTTTTCCAGAGGCAAGCTGGAAAGAGAGGATTTCAGCCTCAGGGTGAGAGTAGGTCTCAGTATTTCAAATGTTCCTCTGCATTCCCGTGTCAGCAAATACGAGTTACTTGATCATTGCACAGAATTGCTTGGAACACTGTGACCGAGAGCTGCCAACAGCACCTTCTAGCCTCATACAAAACGAGGGCCAGGCAATTTCCCAAGCACAGTTAGTAGACTTGGGAAAGAAACATCCATTTTTCACTTCGTTCAAAGTTTTAATGAATGTCTTCAAATTATCAGTACAAATTTGAAAATGCATTAAGTTCTTCCCAAAACACGACAACAAGATTGAATGATATTTGCCAATAGGATATCTATCTTGTAGCAGTCTTTAAACCTGAACAACTCACCATCTGTTCGGAGTGGAATTAAACATTCCTCCCTCCTATGTCTCTATTTTCCCCCACATTGATTTATCTCCTTGTATTCTTTCTTCTTTCCTCTCGTTCACTGCTTGCGGTTGATGGACTGTGATTAAACCAAGACAGACAGCAAGGCGAGCAGTCCGTGGCGAGACAGACGTGGCAGCGTTTCCCACGCGCACGGCACGCAGTTACTCACCCCGCCCACCATGCTGCCAGGAGATGGCCGTCCTCCGCTCCACAGTCTTCCTGACTCGTATGGTTATCTCCCTATTGCCAACATTATTGCAGTTAATAACAACAAGTTGTGCTGTATGCTGATATGCCCCAGGGGAAGACACGTCTGACTTTCTGAATGAATAGCTCTTAATACTTCTTAAAAGAAGTCATCTTGACAAGTTGATGTATAAGATTATTTGTCATGCACTGCAGTGCTTTGCAATGAGCTTAGACTCGAACGCAACGTACAGTTCTAAAGACAAAGTGTTAGTAGCACAAAGGAAACCCATCCTCGCATCCTCAGCTGGTGTGAGCCAGCAGCGCTCCACTGAAAGCCAGGCACCCGTCCTGAACAAGCCAGCCGAGAATTAGCCTCTTATTTCCGCAGTTAAACCCAGCTACATCTCGCAGTCACTGCGTGGTTTTAGTCCGTACAGGCCTGGAGCCCAAGTTACAGGTCAGGCACCACAGTCGCTAAGCAGCGGCAGAGAAAGAAACACACTCCCTCTCCGAGGAACTTGAAGTGCGTGTCCGTTCAGCTTCACCAGCAACATCTCTCTCACCAGCAATCCCAGAAGCCTCTGGCTTTGGGGGTACCACATGTCGCTTAGCTTCCATTATATCAAGACGCCTTTGAGTCCAAATAACAACAAGACCCCCAAATGTAAAATACAGAGCTTGCTGGGAGGACTCAAGTTTAACGCACTGGGACCAAAAGCCTCAGGCTTATTTCTCAACCATGAGGCAAGCCACCATGCACAGCACTCCTGCCCGACATCCATCGAGCCCCCGGTAACAGGCTGTTTCACCACAATCACCTGTTAAGAAATAAAGACCATTCAAGCACTTAAAGCTGGTTTTCTGGACACTCGCACAGGAGGTGTCTGGACTTCAGAGATTTCTGACACAGCTTGGCTGCCTCATTCTACGACTGCAGGAACGATGCCTCCTGTTAATGAGGCAAATTCTTTTTTTTATTTTTTAAGCATTTTTAAATTATTTTAAAGTGCTGACTTTCCCTAATGATTGCACATCGCGTTGGATTGTAAGCACGGGTCCAGTTTGAGACGGCTGTCCCTTCTCAGCAAACATCATCTTTACAACGGAAAGATGCGCCGGTCCTCGGCAGGGCCGGTGCTGCGCGCTGCCAGGAGACACCTCCGGTATCACAGTGCCAAACTCCCTTGGGACACCTACTGAAATCCATCCGGTTTTGCCTGGAGAGAAAGAAGTATATACTGTTCCAGAGAGAAAGATGTACAATGGAAATTAGTAGCGATGGTAGCATTACGGCAAACTGTCAGAGGTTTAAGTAAACTACGAGGGTTATCCAGACAAGTTTTTCCCAATGTGTTATGTCCCTTATTCTTCCTGGATTGTGCCTTCACCTCAGTAAACCGATGAACAGCTTCAGGCAGTTTCAGTTCCAAGTCACAGAAAGACCATAGTATTTCTTTCAATTTTAACATACAAGCAGACAAAACAATCATCTCCAGAGTGAGCTGTACCTAAGCTTTCTAGGTTTCTCAAGTGCAGAGTTGAAAAATAAAGAGCTTGATTTTGAAACTTACATTTACCAAACCAAAGCTCACTGAGCTTCAAGCCATCCCAGATGCTGCTAGGGTGTACCTTCACGTTAGCTGGCTTTCACTAGCCTTCTGTTCGCCACTGACTTTTCTGTTAGGTTTCATGATGTGCAGAAGACCAATAATCACTGTAATCAGGAATAAGCTGTGGATTTAATTGACTTGCACACAGATGTATTAAAATTGTTGTAAACTAGAAAAAATTAACACTATGAAGATATACTCCATCATGTATTATTTATCCCCACACCATTAGCTCATTAAATTAGGAATGTATAAAATAGTCAGTGCTCAGTAACTAAGTCAAATTAATACACACTTAATTAAAATACAAAATGAGCTCTAAGCAATTCCAGTTAATCTCCCTGGTTACAGAGCTGACTGCTAAGCAGGCGGTGGTTGGAGGCTGCCTCAGGGTGCTGGGAGGCAGGAGCGCCCGCGCTTCTCCCGCAAGACTGGGTGGCACGGGGGACAGCCGGGTGGCCCCGGCTCCACAGGCCTGAAAATGGTCGCCTGCCTTCACGGCACACGTGTGTCGGGGGGAATCGTACCACCTTGCCGTGCCAGGCCGACAATGGCTGCACCAAACGCACTGGTTATTTTCGAGGCCCTACAATATTAGCTCATTGACCTCAACACCAGGCTTTTGTCTATTTTTCCACCCCAACTTCAACCTGAGTATCCTAAATCGGGACAGTTGTACTTCTTACAAGCTCACAATTCATTTGTTCCTTAACACAGCTTCCCTTGTTAAATTAACGAGCAACGATCCAGCTGAGAGATAGCAAACGTTCAAAGCATGCACAACATCTTCATCACAGAAGGTTAATAAATTTCTTAGCGGTTTGTACTTGGTTATTCCCTCTTTACACTTTGCCATCAGGTTTCTGAGCATTTTTATGACTCTATTGCACTTTATGCAATTCTTCAAGTCTGACAACTATAGTAGCCCTAGGAATATGATCTCTGCTCCTTTCAAATATTAGAGTAAATAGGACTTAAGTTCGAAGTAAAAAAACCCAGTATCTTAGTTCAAATGTGAGTTTCTCAGAAAGTAAGTTATTTGGATTTAAAAGAGGAAAAAAGACACAGCTTTATGTAAAACCTAGCAACACAATTCCATAGATTCCCACTAGAAAGAGTGTAGATTTGTGAAGAATTTCCAATTACTTCTTTCAGAGAACAGGCAAAGAAACGTAATCCCTCGTAGATGAAACCTCACCACATTTTCTCAGTCCTGCAGGGGTAAGAGAAGAGGATTTAACATCTAAACATCAGCAGTGCTTCTGGGCTCCTTTGGTTGCCTTGGGGCTCCAGCCAAGCCCACGGCACCACACGCTGCTCCAGGCTGAGCACCCAGCCCCTTCGGGGGCCTGCGGCCCTCCTCTTCTGGACAGACAGCTTCCTAAACTGCTCTCAGCTTTCAGCTGTTTCTCCACCACTGCTGTCAAGATCCAGTAAATGCTGCCCATGGAGAGTAAATCCCATTGATTTTTTTTTTTTTTTTTTTAAATTCGAGGCTTCAAATGTTTGGCTGGCTGCACAGACTGCAATTCCAGGCTACCGGCGCCTCAGTGCTCCAGCTGGCACGCCGCTCGGCGCTCCCGTCCAGCCTGCCAGCTCTGCCCTGGAGAGGACACGGAGGAAAGCAGGGCACCCGCAGCTGAGCAAGCCCAGGGCCGGGAACCAGCCACGCCAGGAGCCCCCTGCCCCTTCCTGCTGCCCAGGGACCGGGGCCGCCGTTGCCAAGCCCAGGCCACCCCACAGTGCCGAGGTGGGCTACCGAGTGAAATCTCCCCCACGTACTGCTTGGAAAGAGATTTCTTTTAATGCTTCAAAGGCATATGCAGGTTGGTGGTCACTGGTCCTTTCAGTGCCCCCTTCCCTCCTCTGGAATACACAGGCTCTATGGTGCAGCTAGTGCTTAGGAAAAAAAAACCACTCTCCTTCCTGTAAACAGCAAGAAAGAGCGCCCATATTTCCAATAGCCTAAAAATCATATGTCCAGTGCAGCAACAAGAAAAGAGGTATTATTCTGAAGGGAAAAAAAACCTGGATGGCTTTAGCTTGAGGAAGCTAGGTTAGCCACCCAAAGAAAAATGTATAACTGGTAGATAAATGCACCATGTCCAGCGTATGCTTAAAAGCGTGCAAGGCTGTGTTTATGTATGAGAGACAGGAGAAAAAGAGCAAGAGTAGCAGGAGAAGGTTTATATCCCAGACATTTCAGCCCTAGAGCAAACTATTACTATTGTTCTTCAGTCTCTTTGAAGTTGTGATAGGAATTAAGCACATTCGTTGAGTAAAGATGAACTGAAATGCAGAGTTTACCGGCGCAGGAGCCCAGCAGACAAGGCTGGCACCAGGCTGGGCTGGAGTAGTTGTCGTATCTCTAGCCTTTAGACAGCCTGCTCTTACTGCACGGACGGACTGTTCCCTCCTGCCCTCCAGCCCCAGAAAGGGGGTGGCTGCCAGGGGAGCACCCAGCAGGCAGGGGCTTGGGCCAGCACACTGGCACGGGACGAGCACCCGGCCCGCAGCCGGAGGCGCGGGTGCTGAGACAGTCCTGCAAGGATCTCTGAATTTCACCTGCTTTGGCAATTGGCTGAAACAAGAATTTTCCTTGTGTAACTCAAACATTCCCTCCATGTCTGCTGTCCTTGTGTGGCAGAAGACCTGGAGGTCAGCTGAAAATTTATGGCAGCTTTTAAGTCTGTTCAGGCTCTTTTTAATGAAATGACATTGAGGAAAAGAGAGCAAGCCGGGATTATGATAATACTGTGTTTTAAACAGAATGATTTAAGGCTCCTGGGAGACAGCTATTCTGATAGTATGGCGAGGGGATGATACGCTTGCTGACAAACAGGCTTCGCAGCGGCACAGAGCCTCGCCAACGGCAGCGGTGCAGCGCGGACGGCTCCACGTCAGGCCAGCGTGGCTTCGAACATGACCCACACTGCAGGAACAGAGGGGGATGAGGATGCACAGAGCCGAGACTCGGCTGCCGGACACAAGGTCCGAGCATGCCGTCAGGCGCTGGCACAGTGCCTGGGTGCAAGCGTGGCCACCACAGACAGAGGGAGCACGCAGGCTGGGGCTGGGAGGCATCCAGCACTGAAGTCAGCTGAGAGATCTTAATCACCCAGAGCCCTAAACACATTGGAGAGAATGCCTGCGGCCTACGTACCCTGGATTCCCATTTTACATTTGTAAAACAGCAGGATCTGTTCTGGCTGCAACAGAGGGATATCGTGAAGATGAGCATATTTGACCTCGAAGTGTTATGATGCAAGGCAAGAAGGTGCTCAGAAACGTATACGATACGGATATCTACCCCAGAAAAGCAGCACCCACTAGCACAGTACAACAAACCCGTTAGCCTGTTAGGTCTGGACGAAGACACGTCAGAGCAAGTCCCGCTATGATCAAAAATCTGATAGCTGATTAGCTTAAACCATAAGAACATGTCTTTTTCTACCCTGACTGCTCAGCTGTAGGGAACACTGTTCATTAACATTTCCTTTCATACAGTATAGCTTCCTAGTGAGAAAGTACTTTTTGCAGTAGTTTTATACTGGGGGAGGGGAAGTTAAGATTGGTTTTTTCCAGTCAAGCATTTCTCCCTTCTTCTCCCTCCATTTGCTATGCCAGAAGATTTCTTTGCTGTAGCCTTAGCTTCATTCCATCTTGCAAATGGCTCTGGTCTCCAGAAGGCAAGCTGCTTTTCAATGAGCAAACTCTCAACATAATGGATGAAAAACATTATAAATAACTAATAGTGCTGCAAACACTGAAAGACTATCCATCTTTCAGTAAACTGCACATGCTTTTCGGGTTTTGTGACTTCTTCTCCAGATCTCCTCGAAGTAGTGTATAAATATAAAATATTGCAGCTATCACCCTTTATTTCAGCAATCAATTTTGTTCCTATGTGATATTCATGTTTTGCAAAAATGGCTCTTTAAAAGGAGTTCAGTCTGCTATTTGTGAGCTAAGTGAAGATATACTGTGGCAAATAAAGGAGTAAACTAGGCCAGTGGCGAAGGTGTTTTTAACAAATAATTAAGAGTGTGGTTTTCTGAGGAACAACAAGGAAAAGAGGTCATGCAAACTTTTGCCTTAAACAGCCCCTAACTTCTCCAAACATTTTTAACTGTTTTCTAAGCTTGCCCTCAAACCTTGCTAATCCTCAACACCTGCCTTGCAACATTTACCTGTCTAAGCAACTGGTGTGTAGAAATGACATCATATTTATTAAATACTTGCTTCTTTGTTAGTTGGTTTTCATTTGCCTCCTGTTTAGCAAATTGAGTGCTGTGAACTGACTCAGCTTGGCCAGCTTACTCTGAAGCCAGCAAAAAAATCATGAATGTAGCCAGAGGAGCGCTTCTCCATTGGAAATGCCATGATGGATCATTAGCATTTCACTAACAACGCTGTCCTAGCATCTCCACCGCTTCGTTATACTTTGCACATGATTACACAACTCAGCTCCACAGTCTATTGAGGATCAAGTCGCCTAGGAGACAACCAGCTTGCACAAGGCGCAGATTAGCTTCTCCTAGGAGTAACAACAACTAAACGCCCCTTTACTTTTGAAAAACCTTGCATTCTTCTATTTATTATAAATGCAAAGCCAAAAAGTCTGCCCTCCTGTGGCAAGTTAAAGGTGCACAAATGCAGACTATTTACTGACACTGCGCTTCTTGCAGAGCAGCGGCACTGCCCTGGATGCTGCCTGTTACACGTGCAACAGAGCCAGCTCCAAGGTGATCACCCAGAAGGCACATTTTCTTATCTTGAAAATTAATTTCGTGGGTGCCCTGTGGTTGTTTTCCATCTGTTCCGGCTGCTTAGACTGTCTGGAAGCCAGACCGGAGAGCACAAGATGCCTCGCAGCTGCGCACCCTTTCTGGGGGACGCGGTTCAGGGGCACCTGCCAGCAGGTGTTTGCATCTGCCCCGGCCTGGGCTCCTTTTGCTCTTTCCTGTCGCCTCTTCTGAGGGTAGCTGCTGCGACAAATATTTTTATGGCTGCTTCAGTGCTGCAAATGCACTTAATATGGTCTGTAACAGACGCTGTAGAACTGTGATCACGGCAATTTGTAGCAAGCCTGCTTCTTTGGATGCAAATTAACTATTTTGGATGACTTAATGACCATTACAGTCATTCAGCAGCGAAAAGAAAGAGGAAACTTTCAAGAACAGGGACAAATATTACTTGCTGGATGAGGAATTAACACACAGCAGATAAGATTTTGAAGACCTGAGGTCAAATAGCAGTACAATAGATTTCAGCTCACACCCCAAACAGATTTACGTCTCTGCATTCTCCTGGCACCTGTACCTGCTATAGCATTTTTCCAGCCACACCATGGAATGACATTTGCAAATCATTCCTGCACCAGTACCACTACAGACACATCTCTGCATTGCCCTTTGTGTTCATCTCTGACACATTCGTGGGGGCGGGGTGCGTGAGATGCGAGAGAAATAGTACCTGAAATCACATCCGATGCCATAGTTCAGACCCCTGTAAGTTTAAACGTACTTGCAATGCACCCCTGTGAGCGGAATCATTTCCTACCAAACTACTTGCTAAGTTGCAATCCTGCATGAACACATCTACCTCAGACCCTCATGCTGCAGTTAGCTGCTAATTGGTCTTCACTCTGTTTATCCTTTTAGTCTTAATTTTTTCCTTTTGTTTGCAAATAGAATTCTTACAGGAAGCACCAAAACAATGAAGCACCTGGCTGCCAAATTTCTTTGCTCCAAGTTGTTAATTCTACAGTGAGGGTACAAAAAATACATTTTATATTTCTCTCTCAAAAGTTTATTATAGAACAAGAAGAGCTTGAAGCTCTGAATGCTCACTAAATCCTTGAAAAATTTCTAATATTATTTCTGATTTCCCTGTCGCATGGCTCATTTTTCTCCTCTTACAAAGCGTGAAGGAAGACGACCACGAACCATGAATTCTTGGAGGTATGAACGCATGGATTGCACAACCCAGACAACATTATTAATCTCATGAATAAATCAGAACCCATCAATAACCCTGAGGTGGAATTTCCATGCAAAGGTGCTTTTACAAGGCCCTGTTTAAATGCTAAAGCTTCCTTTCAAATTCCAGTGCTATATTTCAAGTCCTGGAGGTAACATGTCAATTCAGATAGCAGTGATGCCACAGTCACGCGTAAGGAACCCACACAGCTGTGAAAGACCTTGCTGATCCCGAGCCTCTGGGGATTAATCCACCAGCAGCGATGGAGGAGAGCCCAGACACCACTGGGCAGCTCACCAGTGCTGCTCAGAGGTTTCCTTCCCAATAGCCCCATCACAAATAACCCTTCGGGGGTTGAAGAGGCATCGGACATCTCACGTCCCAGAAAGCTGCTCTTGAGACCAGAGGAAAGGGGTGAGCAGGGCAAAGCCCTGGGAGAAGCCTTCGTAGCTCCTCCGTTAATCAGCTAACCACCTCTGATGAGCCCCCCAGCAGTGTTGCGCGGGCTCACTGAGGCAGCTTTCGCTACCTGCAATGCAAGCCACAGATCTGACGCTAGCTGTTTTAAATGTTAATTAGCTTATGGCGATTTAAAAACTTTTGCTCTCAAGAGCTGTGTATTACCTGAGATCAGCCAGGCCTAAGCAGGTCCGTGCCCTGGCTGTCCCACACCCCTGCAACCCCAAGGAGCCGTAGGGGATGAAATGATGCTTACTGGTGACACCCAGCTCCTCTCCTAGTGAGGAGAGCATACAGGAGCTCGCCTCAGAGCAGGAGAGAACAGCAGCAACAGCACCGCAGCTGCTGCAGACCTGCTCCAGAAAGGCGCACGGAGACGGGCCAGAGAACAGGCTGCGTGGCAAGCGTCGATCCTCAGGCCTTTCTTTGAAGCACGGCTCCACACGGAAAGGCACCCACATTCACGCAGCACAGCGCTCGATGGCGGATCTGCTCTTGGCGTCCCACCCAAGGTCCCGAGTTGCACAGGGGCAGTGCCCCTGGCCTGACGCGGTCAAGGAGAAGGTGCCGGAGCCAACGCAGCACAGCCGCGCTCCAAGCAGAGCGTGGGCGTCCTCCAGGGAAACTGTTTTCCCGAGATGGACAGACCACCGCACCGCACAGTCTGCTGGCCAGGAAGCTCGGTTAAGCCAGGAATAAGCGTTCAAGTTACGTGCTGTTTGGCCAAACCCACCCCAACTGAGATTTTCTCCCTGCTGCGTTTGATCTCTTGCTGAAAGTCGGGCCAAGCTGACTGCAGCGCTGCGGCCTCCATCGAGAACAGGCTCTGCCACAGCCGCGCCAGCCGGACTGGCAGGCCCTTGAACTACAGAGCATCTTCAAGGCCCACGGGCAGGGGCTTTGTCCCAGCTGGCCAGCTTCAGGATGCACCTGAAGCTCAGCACGTACCAGGAGACCCTATAGCCAAGGGTGCGATGGCAGAAGCCCAACACCACGGTCACTACTGACTCAAGCCGAGCCGCAGACTGGGAACCTCTGCACAGTGACCCACCATCGCTCCTGGCCTAGCCAAGACCTCCTGCCTGGCCACAGGCACCACTCAGCTCCTATGACCCAGATTTGGCACCGGTTCGTGCTCAGCCCCCTCTGCTTTCACCCCGGGGGGCTGAAAGCCTCCAAAGATGCAGTCAGAGCCACAGGAATCCCCTGCAGCCCTTGGCGCAGAAAAGGGAGACAAGGAAGAGGCTGAGAACAAGCTGCCCTTGTTTCCCCTGGGAGTATTTCCAAGATTAATCTCTGCAGAAATAAGAGTCCTAAAATATTTATATGAAGAATTGCATGCTTCAATGTAAATCCCACTGTAAACCCTACAAGAGCAATAGGGTTTTTTCCTCCTGCCTTTCTCTCCTTGGCTCTGTCTCTCCACACACATAAAAATAAACATAATATTCAGCTAGGCTGAATAAATTCAAAGCAATTGAGCTGTAGAATTACAATTGCCCAGAGAAAAGCACACAGGGAACACATCTTTCGTTCCTACAACGCAGGGGCGAGTAATGGAGCATAAACATGTGAGCTGAGCTCCTGCACCCTCCTGACACAAATACACATCACCTGCAAGACGCCAGCTCAATTTGAGGTCAGACATCATACATGTTCGAGCTGCAGGAAGAGGAGATATAATCATCATTGAGGGGGGAAAGAACAACGCTGTCATCATAGCACAGAGCTATCAAATAGCATGAAGAAATCAAATGTAATTGTGAGAGGTACAAACACCATATAATTCATAACATCAAGTGCCAAACTTCCAAGAGCTGCAGGACTGCTAAGCTCCCTCCGAAGATGAGATATGTTTCAGCCTACGAACTGGTGATGCACAGGCGAGGTCCTAGCACCTGTGATTAACGACTGATTCACCAAGTGCAAGAGCTGGCATCGAACTGCCGCTCCACAGAAACGATGGTGGGAGACTTTGACCCTCAAACTCCATGCCTACTCTAGTACCAAAATAGTCTAATAATAGTCATCTTCAATTTTAAAGGTAGTTCAGGCTTCCTTTATTGTGATGATTTTTTCAATGAGCCGCAGTGCTTTTAACAACCCCAGGGTCAGTATGCCTGGGAATAGCCTGTCCAGAGAGTTGATCAAAGCTTCTTCACCACACCAATCTGCCAATTCTCCTGCGATCCAGAGTTAAGCCTGCAAGGGAAGGGTCACCTTAGATACCATAGTTATTTTTCCTGTTGACATTGCAGCATGGCTGCCGATGAGAGGGCTTGCTTTGAAACATGGGGAATTTCAGGTGAGAAGAGAAGAGGCACCCCTATAAACTGCTCCTTTCATTTGGCACAAGCCACCGGAGAGCCGCCAGCCCCTCCAGCGCTGCTTGGGCAGGTGTCTTCACCAGCCTAGAACCGCAGGGCAGAACTGAGATGTTCTTGCTCTTCCTACCAAAACTGCCCTGCCTGCCCCCTCCCTCCTCGCTCTTGCCCAGGCCCACCCAGTCTGGCGTGGGTTTGAGCACACAGGGAATGCAATCCCTGCTGTTACTTCTAGTGGGGAGCAAGGGCTAAGGCATCCTGATGGTTCAGTTGGTGTTGTGCTGGGCAAACATCATAACTGACAGGCAGTGCCTGAAAAAGCTTCCTGTTCTCAATGAGCAAAGGTGTTTATCAAATTATTGTTAGCTATAAATTAAGCAGAAATGTCTTTTCATAAAGGGTCTTTTTCCATCCACAGAAAGGGAAAAAATAAAAAGCCTTCACACAGGTGCCCTCAAACAGCACAATCCCATGCTGCCTTTTCCAGCGTCCTCAGCTTTTATCCTCCCCTGGCAGTTGTTCCTAAGCCCCGCGGTGCTGCGTCCAGCTCATGAAGCACACGCCTTGTGCTTGGCAGTGCTTCCTACAGAGTGACGGAGGACAGGGATCGCACAGGGGTTACGGCACTCTCCAGAGCCTCCCAGACACTTGCAGAGCCAGGGTAAGACAGAGCAGCCCCAGCTACGGCAAGGCTGAACGTCCCTGCCTTGGGACAACAGGCACTGCCTCCTGGCTCCCAGCCTTTGGAAACAGCAGACAAGCTGCGGGTGCCTTCCACCAGAGCCTAGGGTCCTACGGCACACAGACAAGAATCGGAACGAATAGGGCTGACAGTGTAGTTAGAGACGTTACACAATTTTTTTCTCATTGTTGCCTGCTAAATTTAAACATGACAAAGCACATTATATTTCTGCCTCAACTTTATCACTTTGGAAGAAAAAAGCTTGGATGTTTCCCAAATCACAGTCCAGACTAGAAACTTAATAAAAAGCTCTTCTAGCAGAATTGGTTATTTCAGTCTGACCGATGGGAGTGTTGCAAGGGCAAATAACGTGAGCCCCCTACGTGCTTTTCTTTGGAGGATGAGAGCATGCCAAGGGAGCCCAGCCTGAGAGCAGGATGCAGGACATTTGGTGACCAGCCCACAAGAACTTCCCTTACAGTTGTTAACTGTAGTCTCACCCCATTTTAAACAGCTTTGAGCTGCTCTCAGACTTTCTCTGACCTCCCTATCTAAGCAATGTTTGGGTTTGGGTTTTTTTCCATTGTTAACCCTAGAAAGCACCTGCTTCTTTCTCCTGTTGCTTATACACTACAAAAACCTAGCATCCCCTATTCCAAAACCCACTATGACCATCTGCAGACTTCCTGCAGCCTCCTCAGGCTGCGCTCTCAGCCTTTGATGGGACCCCAAGACATTTCCCCTTCTCCCAGCTGGGTCTGTTAACTGCTGATGACCCTGGACTGCAAGTCCCTTAAACTCAAAGACACATCTCTGAACAGAATGATCAATCCTGCATGTATAGAAAGATGCTTTAGAGATTTTTTTTTTTTTTGCATGAAAAATTGAGGCTGTGAGAGGACTCCTTTTCTACAGTCTCAGACTTCCCCTGTCCATATGAGCTTCTCTGCTTACCAATGCCAAACGTTTCCATTTGTCACCAGTGTTTTATGATTGTGACACTGAATTGCTTACGCAGGGCGTGCAGGCTTCCAGGGCTGAGGGGCTAAAATAAAGCTAATGTAGTATAATATGCTGTGAGGATTTTTCACTTTGATTTCTTTGTTGGTCTTAGTTTAGTAAATCACGAAAACTATAAGGGTGCCAGAATCCCATGTGCAGATATCTGGAGAACTTTAGAATTGCATTATTTCTGCCATCTAGAAGAAGAGAAATTATTCTTCAGCATTTAATTTAGCATGTTTTCATCTCAGTTTATCTAATGAATGCAATGCACAGCACAGCAGCAACACTCACACAGTCTGTCGAAGCAATTTCTGTATTTCTTTAGTTAATAAAATGAAAAGGATTCCCAGCATTTTAAGAACAGTTAATACTATGATAATGTGGTAAGATATATAATTTATTGCAACATTAATAGGCAATCTCCTAAAATGTATTAACAGCCTCATATCATGGAGAAGAACCTGAAGTGCAGTCTCAGTAACACATACCTGCTTAATTTTGAAGACAGAGTTCTGCCCTTAGCAAGCACTCCTTCCCTGGGGTGACTGGCGTTGGGCGAGTGTGATCAAGTGTTTGGCTTTCCTGACCCCGGTAAAGGCTACCCTCTACCAGCACACGCACTGCTAACACCGAGTACAACCGCTACACTGCTTAAGCATATACTTAAGATCACAGAAAAGGAGAATTTCGCCAAGTGCTTCCAAAGGTCAGCAGAGCGGGGCAAAAGGCTTCAGAGCCAAATGAAGTACTATGTTTCCAAAAGGAAATGAAATGGTGGTAAATTCATTTCTCTTGTAATATCACTGCTGCTTTTAATGTAAGAAGTACATGCACTTAAAGTAACACCGGAGAGGAAGACCGGGAACGTAGCCATTAGCTTGTCATCTCACTGCACAGGCCACGTAGATCATTCCTAGCCCATTACTGTTGACAGCTTAAAAGTTTGATCTGCTTTTTAGAAGCTAGTGCACAAAAACATTTCAATGCACTGTTCCATGCTGGGCATCCATTAAAGGAAGCAAATATGGTCTAAGTCTTCCCATGTAGTTTCCATAGGGAAACTAAACGAACTTTTCTGCCACTATTATGTCACCTTGTAAATTCCCTTCACAGCAGAGCAGCAGAGCGAGTAGTAACATGAAGCAGACACTGGATACTAATCCATTTCAGTGAATTACAGCACGGTCCTGAAAACAGTTTCCTGTTAACACCAGCAGGCTTTGGCTCAAATGGGTGTTTAGCTATATTTAGTGGATATCTGAAGGGGCTGGCTGCTGAACTGCTTGCTTCTTATGTTAGACATAAGCAGCCACCTGGGTATGCAGCCCTAGCGTGAAATTAAGGAGGAATACTTTAATATCTGGTATTATGTCATCTGGGTGC
The DNA here is from genome assembly GCF_035582795.1 of Mycteria americana. Lineage (NCBI taxonomy): Eukaryota > Metazoa > Chordata > Aves > Ciconiiformes > Ciconiidae > Mycteria > Mycteria americana. The sequence continues at coordinate 583,666 of NC_134379.1, read as the reverse complement.
TGTGCAAGTCTTACACCACTCTGGGTACTAGAATGCAAACCCCTAGTCTTTAATGCCAGGCAGCTAGAAAACAGAAGAAAGATTTAGTCTGGAACTTTTGCACTGAGGCAAAACTAATGCAATGATTTGGCTGGATGGAAATGTCACACTGAGTACCGCCACCATGCAGATTATACCTGCCAGTTATAGAAACACTCAGAAAGATGGACAAGCCAAAAAAAAAAAGCCCAAAACGTTCATTTGTGTAATTAAACAACTAATCCAGGTGTCAACTCAAAAGATGTGTCCACGGTGTGACAGGGATGAAACAAGGCAAGTGCATCGTATGGTGAAAGACAAAAAACAGACAGAATTTGTTCTTTATATCCACGGCCATTTGCATGGCTTCTGTTAGTCATCTGCACAGAACCAGCAGAGCTTTGAGCAAGATATTTTCCAGATCAAAACTATTTTAAAGTTCTAGCTGTGAGGACTTGAAATCGATGGACATAGAAATTACTGTAATAACCTATATAATACAGTAGTGAATGACAGCCTTTTTTAAATTTAGTTGTAGAATTCAATAGCAAGGACAGTGGTGAATGAAAAGAAACAAAATCATAATGCCTTCAGGACAGAAACAAAACCAGATCCTAAGCCAGAGTAAATCAAAGTGAATCTACGGACATCAGCGGAGCAATGTCATGCAAAGTATGTGGTCCAGCATTGATGATTAATTCCTGCAGGCCATTTTCAAGAGTAGGGAAGCACAGAAATAAAGAACCAGTCACTTGTTACCAAACAAAGCACAAGCTTGCAGGAGGATAGAAATATTTCAGCTTTTCAAAAAGCCTGTACATGAAACAAGAGCCTTCTGAGCTTCTTGCTGCCGCAACCTGGGTAACGGAGTTGCAATAATTGGAGTAGATCTATAATGAGCAGCACAGGAGTGGCTATAATTTTACATTGCGGATTTCTTACTCTGTGGCTTTCGTCAGCCTGAATACCACAGAACGACCGAAAATGATGAAGACAAACAGTGCGGTTGTTCCCCCTCGCTACAAAATTGCAGTTCTAGCGTCATAAATTGTGATCTCTGTAGGGACAGAACGAGCCTGCTTTTCCAAGAATTACTCTTGGGCTTTGTAAAAGCCACATGCTGCAATACATTTAATATAATATCATTTTTATAACATAGCACTGTGATACCTACAGCATTTAGCAATAAACTGTAAGTGCTGATTTGCCATTGCCAGAGCTGTTCCCGTAATAACATTTAAAGTACCATATTCAATAAAGCCTTTTCTTCACTATACATTGATTTGTATGATCTTAGTCAGACGAAACCTAGCTGGCTTCTTAATATGTCAGCAGCATAACACTGAGAACAACCCAAACGTTTGCTTGCTCTCACTTCTAGTCACCTTCCAGGTGTTCTCCGAGTGTTCAAACGGAGAACAACACTACAAGATGTCCTCAGTTGCCTACCAATTCTTCCTAACTTTCACCTCTGGAGAGGGAAAACCAAGATCTTCCCCTTTTAGCAGTGCCAGGTAAGACACTGCCCAGAGCAGACCTTCACCAGGGCATCAGCAAAGCCAAGCATTGGCACCCAAGACACCCGCGGCTGGCACTGCTGCTCCGGGGAAGTGGAAAAGCTGACCAAGAAGGTTGGGGAGCCTCTTCCACCAGCTTCCGCCAAAGCTTCCACGCCAGCTTCCCCAAAGTTACAGGCTTTGGCTCAAACACATGCCAGTACAGAGGTGGGCAGCACCAGGCAGCAGCAAGGGCTGGCAAGGAGGGAAAAGCTTCCACCCACCACGACACTGCCATACCAAGGATAGCTGAAGCTGATATTTTACATTACTTTCCACCAGCCTTTTTGTAATAAAAGGATAGAATAACGCAATTCCTTGAAATTGGATTAAGACATAGGGCCCAATATCTGCCTACTGCAAGGTATCCTGACTAAGCCTCTTTGACATGTATTCATTTTTCAGATCAATGCTTGTTATTAGTTTGCACGGTTAGCTTTGTTCTTCTATTCAGGAGGGACGCCTGATGTGCCCCGACAGCCCCATAGAAGTGACTATGGGCAGATACACATGTATAGGGTTACTCCAATTTCATCTAGCTTGTCAGCTGCTGAAAATGGATTGACAAATACCTACTAATAACCTAAACCAGTGGAAGAAATCATAGTCTTAGGAGAAAAATAGGCAGACTGCAATTTTATGGGTTCTCCAGAAAATGTTTTTCCTTCACAATTTGAAACTTAGGAAATTTCTACAGAACGTGCAGCACCTCAGGACATGTGGAAACAGGATGGTCCTGGTGGTTAATTATGGATTTAAGAGCTTGATCTGCCTGTACCAGGTCATGACCTAGCCTTTCTTTTTCAGCATCACAGTTCTGGTTCCCTCCTGTGACAGGTAACTCGGTCCTGTGGAAAGCAGGTCTACCTTCTATGGAACAAAGACATCCAAAAAAGTCGCTGTACAACTTCACTTCATCATACTTTTTAGAACAGATAATTCAGTCTGAGCAAGAAATCAAAAATACCTTCCTCCTGACCCCATGTTAAGCAACTGATATTGCAATTATCATTTGTGTTGTTTGGGTTTTTTTCTTATTACTGTTATTGGATTACAAGCATTTGGGGATACTCAAATTTTCTGTTTTCTTCTACAAAACAGAGTCTTACATGACTTGCTCAGGAGCCATTACTTCTTTGAGCATCAAGTGAAGTTTCTGTACTTCAAATTATCTAAACCTGCCAGCTATAGATTGACCTCTGACAATATGCCTTTTGTTAGTTTTCCACATTAATAAGGAGGATTTACTCCAGGCAAAGCAACTTATCAGGACTATCCAGAGAAAGGCAGTGGCCAAGAGGAAGCCCAAGTTCTCACTATACACAGACATCCCCAGCAGCCTGAAAGCACCTCAGACTGGAGAGCCCAACTGTTTCACTGTTATGAAAAGATGACAAATAGCCTCACATTGCAGAGGACATCTCCAGAGAAAACAGATTCTCACACGCTGTCTCCTTGAACTAGGGAGAAACAAATTCTTAAAGAATATTTCCATGTGTGTCTTATTAATGGAAACAGCTGCACAGTAAGAAAAAAAAAATCAATGGTTTGTAAAAGAGATCCATAAATCTGCTACAGTGTGTTGCTGTCTTTACAGTAATGGTCAATACTGAATATTAATTGAAATTCAATGGTACCAATAATACTTCAACTAAATATGGACTATAGCTCAAAGTTTTCTTGTATTGCCTGTGTGATGCTTTCTCCAATATCATCTCAAGCACTTCATTTTTTGGCTATAATTAAAAACATTATCATGTGCTGTCTGAAAACTGATCACAGTCTGTTCATAAAAACCTGCTAGGAAATGTATCATTGTGATCACAGCTTTACACACAAACTTTTCCACGTAGCCAACATGGTGGCACACATCTATTTGAGACGATCAATTAGGCATTTGGAATACACAAAGAGAGATTGTTTTTTCCCATTAATGGGTACAAGTGCTGCAGTTTAATTTAGAGAAATTATACCCTGAGTACCTTCTTAGAAGCACGGCTTTGAATGACAGGCATCTTGATTTTGTAGAACAATATCTGAAAAAGTGGCACAAAAATGCTGTCTCTAGCATGTCCATAGGGCCATTTCACTGCCTATCAGGACAAACGTCCTGGGGCATTAAATAGATTACATTTATAATAATTATGTTAGAATTGCAATGATGAATTCTGACAGCTGTAACTTCTGCAGGGTTATGACTGGAATGCAAAATTGTGTGTTATCTCATCATACTTGCAATTTGCTTCTAGGCCTTCAGTTTCCTTCAGCAAGACCCGGAAAACCTGAAATTAGCATTAGGAGTGGTACACCTCCACTGTAGATTCATGGCAAAATCAATGGACCCATTTCAATTAACTGTCAAATTCATATCCCTAATAAGGTAGGAATTAAATACAGTTTGATATTAAGTGTGGTAGTAATAGAGAGCAAACAGATTGCATCGTACTGAAAGTCTACAAGAAGTGCAACAGCATAGTTTATGGAAGTCCTCTTTGACCCTGAAGTTACAATCATCTATCCCCAAGCATAATCTATAAAAACAGAAATACAGAAAATTTGCCATAAACTGGTTTTCCTTTACAGTTGCAAATAAACATCCACATAAAGGACAACTAGTACCCATAACTTAAGAGGACTGGGAAATTCATGGCAATAGTTACAGGTAATGGAGAGAACATGAGAATTTCTGGTTTGTTGTCCAGTGGAAGCCTTGTCCATATGAGCCTTGAGTCACGTGCTTTTCCAAATAGCTAATCTTGAGAGAAAGATTAGGGCCTGCGGTATAATAATTGGTATTTTACAGTAGCAGTAATTTATTTTCCAGTCTATCTTGTCACCAACCTACTGAATCTTCCTACAGCTCTTCCAGAAGGAAGATGTTCTGAGGTTTGGCTGAAATGGCGGACATTGGACCTGGCACATCTGCTTGCAGGGCAGAGAGCAAACAGATGTCTCCGAGAAGACTGATCACGTCAGAAGATGGATGCCCATCCCCAGCTTGGAAAACCATCTATCCTCTGTGCCAGATGGATCCCAGCTTCCCTCAGTTCTGTCCCATTTTTAACATATACTCAAGAACTTTCTGCTCAAATGCTTCATTTCTTCCCACCCAGGACAGCATGGTGCCGGGGAGTCAGCCAAGTGAGGCATCCCTTCCCCGGTGAACCTGGCTCGCTGGCTGCTCCCACCCTGCCTGTGTGGGATAGATTACCCATCCTCTCAAGGCAAGTGCTTCATTCTTTGTAGTGTTTTAAAAACAAAAATCAAGAAAAACAGTCCTTGTTTTCATGATTTCATTCTGAACCCATTCACACAAGTGTGTGTATAAGCATATGGGGTCTGCAGTGTGTGTCCTTCATGTACCAAGAGATGTGCCTTGCTTTTTCAAAGAAATACATTTCTTTCCATTTTCTGACCTCTCATCCAGCTCCATTCTCCTCTGACATTTTCTGGGGGTTTTTTTCTGTGACTAAGGGGGAAGGAGAGAGGACTCTCTTAGCAGGTTAAAACAGTTTGATGCCTTGGAAAATGATCCCTTTGACACAATGAGTGCTACACAAATATTCTCTCAGCTGTGCTTAAATAGGATCTTTGTACATTGATCATCTAAGGAACTGCAGCCAGAATTACAAGTGGAGCCATTTTTATATTTCGTGCCATAGGCATGAATTTGGGATGCAGAACCGATCCCCCAGGCATGCTGAGGGAGAGAAGTGCTCAGCATGCAAGAAATGAAGGGCTGATTGCAGGTACCACATGAACTCACTTAAAATTGAAATCATTACCTGGTTTGGTATCTTTTGCTTCACCATTTCCCAAATACTGTTCCATTAATATTTATGGTATCTTTGTTTTGATTAAGGAAGCACGTGCTCCCTAAATGTAAGTATTTAAAGAGCTTTGAAAAAACATTCAGTCCAACATAAATTACATTTGGCAACCTGCTCCTCTTTGATAACTAAATAACTTGGATCTCTCATAGTATCTCTAGATCACATCTTGTTCCTACTTTCCTCTTGCTGTAGTTCAGCCTGATGTTTAGGCATACTCATATCTCTATGCACTATGTGGTCTGGCTAGTACTACGGGCAGAGAATTAAATGCAGGACTAAGCCCTTGGATTGCAACAAGCGAATTCAAGAGGAAAGCCTGACGACTATGAACAGAACCAAAATGAATAAGAGAAGCAAGCGCTGGCAAAACACAAAGCAAAGTCTTATCTAAAATCATTCCCTTCTGCAAGTCTTGTTTCTTTCCTGTGAGTCTTCCAAAAGTATCATCATGATCTCAGCATACGTTTACTCTATGTTGGGAATGCCCGAATGAGTGCATTATGTAGAGGCTGCCATTACAGTAAAGGAAAGGAGAAGAAAGATTTAAGATGGGGGGGTGTTAACAAAAGTTAGTGCATGTATTTACATTCCTTCATTGATTCCTATGGCCCTTCCTACATCCAAAATTGCATAGAGGGGAGCAGAGTTAGAGCTGAGCTAGATACAGTTTCTTCCCCTCTTTCTAAGCCAATCTAAATTATCCAGATTGCACAGCTAGGTGCATCCCAGCTCCACGGCCACCTAACACCCACGCCACCATGTGGTCGTGCCATTCCCACCCGTGATTTAAATGGAGACAGTCTCCTTACTTTGTGCAATCTAGAGCTACAAGCAACTTAAATGAAAGTGGTTCTAATCAAGTCAGTGGCATTACATGCAATACAAAGAAAAGCAAGAAGTGGGATTTTGTTCCCAATGCCAACTGTTGGGGTGGGGGAGTAATTTATTCAAGAGCTCAACCTACCTAAGGCAGCACATATCTGACACGAAAGAACATCTGAGTAGTTCACAGAACGGTACAACAGGATTCTGTAGATGAAACAGTTAGTTAAAACCCCTGGAAATAGAACCTAAACTGTAAAAATAATAAAGCTGTGCAGGGATCAGAATTTCCATGTCTCAATGTTGTGCAGTTTCAAACTACAGCTAATTCCAAGTCAGAATGGAGAAAAAAAGCATATTGCAACTCCGAAATTACTTTTTTTTTAATGCCAAGACATTTTATATAATTTCAGTTCATTACAGTACAAACGGCAAGCAAACTTTGGTATGAAATATGAAGACATATTACTTCATTCTTGAAAAGGTGTATTTTGACCACATGGGTTTTTTGTCCTGACCATTTCCTTGATATCAAGACACTCTCATTTTCAGTGTTAATGAAATACAGGGAAAATGTCCCATTAGAAAACTCTGTAGCTTTAATCATCAACTAACAGGCCAGACTGCCAAAGGTGCAGCAGGTATTTTGATAAATGAAGTGCTTCAAATCAACTACCTTTCTGGAATACCTTAATTCAGCTGTTGATTCTGAGGTTACCTGTCCAAAGCTCTGGACATGTGTCCTGGGCTTCAGTTATGCTTTGCTGTGAGTACTGATGTGAAAGGAGCATCTCCAGTGAATAGGACTTTTCAGGACGGTAGAAACCAGGCATGCGCTTTCCTTGGTGCTATTGTTAGACTGAAATATTCAACCTTAAATTGCTTCTGTGTCTCTAACTGGGCTGTCTGGCAAGCTGACAGACAAATCTTAGTAAAAGACAGGCTTGATAAATATTCCAGAAGTACTTGCAGTCCTTTTACACAAAGAAAAAAATGGGGAAAAAATTAGAAAGAGAGAATAAGATAGAAAAAAATGCAAATTACTAATTACTCAGCTGCCCTTGCTCAATGTATGACTTCTGGAAAAGGGCAGTGAGAAAAATGATCATTTATGCCAAACAAGGCAAGGCAAAATATCTAGGCTGTCTCTTTCTTTGCCTGATGTACAAAACCAATCTTCTGGTATGTCCTAGATCTAAGCCTTCTAGTATCTCTTAGGTCTAAGCAGGAGAAAGGCTACGGCCAGGCTTGCTTCCACTGAAGTTGTAGGAAAGACTCTCCCAAACCCCACACACTGAGTTGAAGCTGGGATGTGCCATTGCTATTCTGCAGTTCACAGCTCAGGTGAAGGCTTGGAGACAGCAAGCCAAAAGATCAGAAAGACAAAAAAAGCATTTGTTTCTTTGTTTGTCCCGGGGTCTGAGCCTGAGGTTGTAACTTGAACCAAAGTTTCTCTACAATGTGTGAACAAGAAAGATGCTTTCAACAAAACCCAACTTGATATTCTTCTGTAATCACATGCTTCAGAGCAGAGTTTCAAAAAGTTCTGGGATGTTCATGGTAAGCTAATGAGAGTTGCAAGACATCTAAATTCAGGCTACCTGAACAAGCTGCCCCAGGCTCCCTCTGCAATAAGTGGGTCAGACACCTCCCAAAGTCATGAGGGGTGTCAGGGGGGAGGGCTTATTCACCCCCAGATGTACCTGTCTACCTCTGCTGACCAAAGAAATAAAGTAAAATTAGATGGGGTGGATCCAAAGCCATCTTTGTAATCTTACAAGTATCAGAAGGGTTTTGTTTTGTTTTCTTCTTTCGGGGTGGGACCTGGATACATGACAGTCGTCATGTTGTCCTTCTGCACCTCCTATCTCCTGGCAGGGTGCCTTCAAGGGCAAAGCATGATCTAAAAGCTTTCCCACCAAGTCATATTTCTCCAAGTCTGAGCCCACAGATAAGTGAAGCTGTCATTCTCAATAGCTTTTGCCCAGCTCAGAGGTAACGTGATAATGCTTGCTTTTATGCGTACACATATGTCGCTTCTGTTAGCGGCGGGATACGCATGGGAATTAAGAGGAGCTGGCTAAATTCCCCCAAGCTCAGGTCTCCAGTCTGAAAGATTACAGTTGCTGAGCTCTGGCACTGCCTTACCCACAAATAAATGTACAAAAAGAAACTGCACTCTCAGAAGAGGGCGACAACTAAAGTTTATTCTGCAAGTGACCCAGCCTGATCCTAAAGATTGATCAAGTGAATTCAGTTTTTTTATCAGTGACTTTTCTTGAATGTTATCCACTGACTTGATCAAGCCAAGGGAAACAGAAGGAAATATAAAATTATAATTCAGAGGATAAAAGATTCTTAGCAACCATTTATTACTACTATTACATTTAATCAAAATAAAATGAGGTGAAACAAGGCAGAATGGTGGTCCAGTACCACTACGTTACTACAATTTAACAGAACACAAAGGTAGAGTCAGTTATTTTCTCTCCAGTTTTGCTTGTTTGAAGTACCCTTGAAAGTCATTAAAAGCAAAATTAAGGAAACACATGACAGCTGAGAGCACATCCACCAAAGTGTGAGCCAGAAAAGTCAGGACTATGTTTGATGTACCTTTAACAGGGATAAGCAGCAGCCGTGGGAGTCAAAGAGATGGTGACAGCTCCTTCCAGATGTAAACCCAATGCACCAAAACAGATTGTCCCCCACCGATTTATTTCTTATTTAAATCCATGACAACCTGCACACCAGTGTGAAAATATTCTCCAGTTTTAACAGACGTTACACACAGGTAAGTCCTTTATCACGGCCACCCTACTGCAAACCACGCCTTTCCACCGGGCTGTTCAAGAACAACAGCAATCAAGGTCTTTACCCCAGTGCCATAGCCCCTTGCACTGGGTTGTTTTCCTGAAGCTCTCAATGCTTCAGGTAGTAGTAAACACACCAGCCAAACCTACTTTCTCTCACTGGGTTTCCTGCTGTGTTAGTCTACAGGGTCTCTTGTCCTGAAGGGGTCTCTGCGGGTTCCCTTGCCAATAGCCTGCCAACGGCAAGACAGTGCCTGTGACTTGTAGGTCGATTAATATTGATGATCATCTTCGAGAAGAGCTTTATGGATATCAAACAGCGACCTTTCCCAAGATACTGATCTGTACAAGTCTGGCAAAACAATGTTCTTCCCATAGACATACACATCCCTAGTGGCCAAAAGGCAACTGTTAACTTGGTGCAGAAGGTGACTAGAGAGGTGGTAGGAAGAGAAGAACAGAACAAATCCCGCCCCAGCAAATTGCACAAGGACTCAATGTGGCATACAATGGAGTTGATGAGCATCTTCCTTCTAAGTGAATTGTGCATTTTATCAGGCCCTGAAGACAAACACAGCATTTATCAGACCATGGGTTAAGACCCCTTGGAGGCTGTGGAAGGGCCGTTTGGAAGCACGGTGGAACACTGGTAACCCAGTTCTGCCGGCTCAGGGGAGGGCGAGGCAGCTCTAAGCACAGGCTGCAAGCCTCTTCCCTCGGCAGCCACCGAGGGCCCGCAAGAGCTGGCAGCAGCTCCGCTCCTCCAGTGCGGAGACAGGACCGCTTATGCTCACAGCCGGGTCTCGGTGTCCTGCTCCAGTGGGGCTGAGCTGTCATGAACACAGGGCCTGATGATAAATGGGGCAAAGTAGTTTTTCAGTGGTAAAGGATGCATGAAGCCCGGATCACTCCTATTTGCAGGCTGTGTAATGACAGAAGAAATCCTCTTTCCTCAGACAAACATTTTAAGCTACTGCCTGAAGTCAGTGATGCTCTATCATATCTCTGCCTGCAAAGCATTTTGGACTAACGTGCTCAAAGCATGTCCCCCAAACCCTTGGATGCCTCTGACCTTGAAAGTATGACAGCCTGAGTTTAAAGTGACCTTTCCCAAAAAACTGATCTGCACCCACTAATTGCAGTGGGATTTGCTGAGGATCAGCACCCACTAATTGCAGTGGGATGTGCAGCTGCCCAGCAGCTCCTGGCCAGGGGCATGAGAGATGACGCATTAACATCAGACCAGGTTCTCAGCCACAAACGTGCAGTAAACTTTCCTCGGTTCCCAGTAGCTGAGGGTACAACCTGTTTTGCTGTCATACTGATGATCCCCAGCTCAGCAACTAACTGAAAACCTTCACACATGACAGATCAGTTGCCATATGCCGACTCTGAAGCTCTCCAAGATGACCTCCAGTCTGTTTGTCCTCATACAGCCACCCTACACTCCTCCCTGTCTCACGCTACCCACAGACGGACGAGTTAAATTTGAGCTTGCTCATACTCGATATCTTACAAGGTGTTTTATCTGCCTTAATTGATTCACCAACAACAGTGAAAGCATTTTAGGTGTTTCTGATACACATTGCAGAACAGAAATGGTGTGCTAGGCCCATGTGCCAAGTTTGCATAACTGCAAGGGAAATCTCTGGTACCCAGGGAGATTTATTCCAACTCTCCATCCTCTTCTGCTTCCTTCTGACCCAGAAAAACCCTCAGGAGTAATCTTCAGCCAGGCTGCTCCTCTCCCTCCCCACGAGCACACAGCAAGGTGCAGCAAAAGCCTGGGCCCAGGCAGCCGGGGACACGGCCCTGCCTGCGCTGCTGCTCAACAGCCGTTCTGGCCACAGAAGGGAGCCAGGTTGGCTCGTCCCGGTCTGCTCCTCACCAGCCCTGTCAGCCGCTCCTCGGTCCGCTTGTGGACGGGGGCACCCCTGCCTGGCTCCCGGGCCAGGGAGGCCCCTCTGGCAGCGGAGGGGCAGGCCCCCCGCCCCCGGCAAGCCCGGGCAGGCCAGAGACCTCTCTGCCCCATCCTGACTGACAAAAAGACTCCCATCAGCACCACGACCGCCGGCAGGACAAACGGAGAGCACATCAGCGCTGAGACCGCCCGGCACTGCCGCCGAGCACGGCACCGCCACACGCGGGCTTGTGGAAGCTGCTGCCGCCGGAGCAGGCGAGAGCGCAGGCACGCCGCTGCACGCTTACAGAAAGCTTCACAGGACTCCGGGCTGGGGATTAACGTGCGGTGAGGCTACGAGGCAGCGTTACCAAGCGAGCACAGCATCAGACCACCCAACAAAGGGAGAGTGGGAAGCGCTGGAGCCCACGTGCCCACCACAGGTCATCGGTTAGTTGGTATTTTCACACATCTAGATTCTGATTTGTAGTGAAGTATTAAGCCGCAGCGCCAGCTGTCATAATCATAAAGTCTATAGCACCCCGCTGACTCACGACACCCAGGACTCCCGCCCCTGTACATCACAGCTCCTTCCTGGTGGGAAGGCTGTCAGATGGCTTCACGACCAGTTCAGAAACCACCAAAATGTAGTCTTCTGTATGGTGCAAAAGCACTGGAAAGCTGAAGATAAATCTATATCTGAACTGCCATGGTTGTAATATGTTGTAATCTACAGCAAATTCATGTTCATGCTATTGACCAAACAGATTCTGTTCAAAAATGAATCAAGTTTAAAGTAAGTTTAAAACCACTCTGTTTCTTTATGCATTACGTTTGATTACGTTTGGTCTCAAAGGAGACCTTTATTGATAGAGAATCATTATCCTATTCTCTGCACCCTTCAGGTACTTCATTGAGCAGCGTGACAGGCGTGCACCACACACTGGTTCACAACGACGAATAAACCCGACAGTGACGATTCCCTGGGCTGCTCCAGGGCAGCACGATCCCCTCGCCCAAGCAGCGACAGCACACGCAGTGCAAGCACACGAAAGACTGTTCTCCTGCCTCACCCACATCAGAATGTCTTTACTTGGATTTCTATCTTCTGCGTTCAAAATTAGTATTGCTGCAATCCATTACTTTCCACAGGTCTCCAAGTTCATAAGTAACAGTGTATAAGAGAAAGATGCACAGAAAACATTACTTACAACTTTGCATTCAACTGCCATTAATTTTAATGAGTAGATTCATGCAAATAGTACAAAACCAGAAATATCTACTTATCAAGGATCCTTCTATGAAGAATCACTAAATGCTCAGAACAGGATGTCAAAAGCAGTCAGGATAAAACACTATCAGGAAATAGGAGAAAGAAATCAGATAAAATAATAAACTTAGGAACTAAAGAAAGGAGTAACTGATAGAGAAGGTAATGCAACTGAGCAGCAAAATTAGCCAGCCCTATTCACACTTCTCATGCACAACAGCTGAGCCATCAGTTAAAAATCCAAGCAAAATCACCACCACTAATAGCAAATATCTGTGTCAGCATCTTCTGTAGGACAGTAAGGGGAAGCAGTCACAAATAAGAGGGTTGATGACCAAGGTGGCAATTCCTGTAACAAGACCTTTCCGGCAACCCTGAATGGGTGGAGAAAGTGAGCACTGAGAACCTTCTCCTCCCGCTCAGACCCTGCGGGAGCGGCCTCAGAGCTGGGCAAACCAGGCGAAGCAGCCCCAGCTGCCCCCGCTCTGCCTCCCTGGAGAGACCAGAGTCTCCATCACCAAGCCTTTTGCTCCAAAACCCTCCAGCTAGCGAGGCTCCCTGCAGCCCTTGCATCCTGGAAGGTTTATGAAGTGCCCATATTTATATTTAATCTGACTTTTGAGGAAGATGCATTTGCACTTGACCATGACCGGCTTTTAGCAAAGCTGTTTTAATAAAACACTAGGCAGCTTTAAAGCCTTATTGAGATTACCACTTATGAACCAAAAAAAAAAAAAAAGGGAGGGAAAGGAGAAATTGTCAGCCAGCATCAATGCCACTTGACTTCCTTTTAGTCACCATGAATGTCTTGTGTATGAAAAGGCGTGCATCCCTCATGCACTATTAAAACTCCATTAAATTATGATTACCCTTCACCCATGCACAAGCCTGCTCCGGAGCAAAATAGTACTAGGTATTAAAGACAAAGAGCAACAAAAGGAACCTAAAGAAGGGGAGGTTAAAATTCAGTTTAATTTATTTAGTGTGAAATCAAAGTACTTTACCCAGGTGTTCACCAAGGCATCAAGATCAGACTGAAAATGAGAGGCAACCCCTAAGAGAGACAAGGGAGGCAGGGACACCACTTGCAGTGAACAGCAACGTCTCCTGATCCCTGCAGGTACAAGAGGAACTGTGGTACTGGTTTGCTTAAGCACATTCTTGTTATAATGAAGTTTAAAAACAAATCTCTTCCACACTGCAATCAGCCGCTACTCCTTGGCCATGTCTGAGGACTACCGTGTCTCTGAGGACTACCAAAGTGCTTTCAGAGGGAAATGAGCATCTTTGACATTCATTTTGGTGTGGCAAGAATGCACACATTATCACCAGGTCCTATAAAAACCATCAGTTTAGGTGAAGAGATGAACTGGGTAGCTGCTCCAGCCTTTCCATCAGCTTTGGTGAGCTACGCATGCCTAGAAGCAGCGAGAGGTGCTCCCTGCGCATCTGCTCACTCCAGTGAAGCCTGTGCAGAGTTAGACGCCAGTGCTCCTTCACAGCAGGCCATTACTGCACAAAAGCAGGAAAACACCCTTCTGGGAGTAAAGGATGTCCCACACCATGACCACTCAGAAAGGAGATGCTTTGATCCCAGGTGTCTCTGCTGATCAACATCAGGACGCTGTCAACAGAGCCCCAAACCACACTTGTGCCCAAACCCCTGCAGCTGGGCTGTGCAGCCATCCTTGCCTACACCAGCCACAGATCCGATTCTCACACACGTCACCTCAATATCTCTCATTAGCATGTAAAATCCAATTCACAGTATGCCTATTGTCATATTATTTCCAAGAAAAGCAGGAAAAACACAGCGAAGTGCATTTCCACATACTGCATTTGTGACAGTGAGCTGATCTTTTCATAAAGGCTTCAGACCTTAGAGGCTTCCCCCCATTCTCTCCAGAAAGGGCTCTGAAAATAATAAAAATAGCAGTATTTTTCAAAAGAATTAGTGCAAATGGCAACAATTCCTCACTCCAGAAGCACCCAAAGGAGCCAAGGTGTGCAGGTTTCCCAGCTTTATTTCCATGACCTCAGTCCACCACTTACAAACGCAGGGCTGCCACGAGATACCAGTTCACACCCTCCCGGCCTCACCAAGGCGGCGTTGCAGCCGCCACGTCCGCAGCCCCCACCTCCAGGCCGTGAACAGGTGGAGCTGGCCTGTCCTGGAGCCATTCTCTGCGCTCCGTTCTCCCGCCACCACCAGTCCTGCTGCCCCGTGCTGCCCGCCACGCTGCGCCGCTCAGAGCGAGCGCCCCTCTTCCTCCGGGGCGGGGTCACCATCTTCATCAGGAGGTGCCCCCAGGCTGAGCACCACAGGGACGCCTGCCCTCGGCTCCGCAGTGCCCTGGAGTCACTCAGGAGGGCACCATACTCAAGGGGCGATTAAACGCAGGTCACTGTTGAGGAGAGCAACAGCGATTTAACGAACACAAACAGGTTATGATCACCGTGCCTTCTGCCCAGCGTGAACGTCAGGCTGCAGGCAGCGTGCTGTTTTCACATGCAAGTGATGTCTGGCAGAAGCAAGATCTGCACCAGCTCCGAGAGACATTTGCACCAGTTTCCCCCTAAGCCAAAAGTCTGGCCATTCAGCTCGCTCTCCCTGTACCAGAGGTCTTGCTCCCTTCAATAAGAAAAAAGTTCATTTAAAGGATTAGCAAGAATGACAGTTTCAACAACTGGGTTAATGTCTCTCAATGGAGAGTAGATCTCTTGGCTACTGAGATCAAGAGAGTCTTGCATGGCCACAGAGTTACCTTACTTCCGCTACGGTGAGATAATGATTGATTGATTTCAGACTCTTATGTTGAACTTTGTTTTCTCCCCATGGTCTTCACGGCAAGGTAAGCAATGTAAGTAAACAGCCCTAAGGTACATTAACTCCCCTGGAAGGAAAACACATGATCCTGTCGTAAAGCATTCATCCAATAATTCTTCAAAACTGTAAGTAATGCTGTGATTTGCTATCGCTATGATCCAGCCATTCATTTAATTCTTCCAAAACTGTTCTTTCCACAGAGATCATTGTGCATCTGAAGCAAAACGGGTGTGGCATCACCAACCCGTTTGATTTAGGGTTTTGGTACTCCGCTTTTTTGTTTGGTTGCTTTTAAAATGAGAAGGGAATAAATGCACCTAAGTCAGACCCAACACAGTCAAAAGCGCAGCACTGCACTGCCTCCACGTCCCCGGGCAAGGGGGCTGCTGGAGGGACTGGGAGCCGAATCCAGCCTGGCAGAACAGAACTGAAGAGCTCTGTTTTGATACTCTTTCCCCAAACCATCCTCTGCCCCCCGAGCTCAGGGTCAGAAGGCAGCGCACCTCTGCAGCAGTTCCACCCAGCCTCAGGTAGGCAAGCGAAGGAGGAACCAGCAGCTGGTGCCTCCCTCCCCTGCCCCGTCCCCGTCCGCCTGCCGTGGGCAAGCCCTGCGCCGAGCACGAAGGATGGGATCAGCCCGAGGCTGCACCAGCCACAAAAACCTCTAAAACCCAACCCAGTTTTCTTCCCCCGCCCCAGCAGAGAGCTGCCCTCCAAAGTGGCCGGAGCAGTCATGGCCGCTCTGGCCCCGGCTGCACTGCTTTGCTGCCGGCCACTCCTGCACCAGTCACACCAGTTACTCTGTTATTTGGCCAAGTGAAAAAACAAATTAATTTATAAAGAGGCAGGAGGCTTTGATGCAGCAAATAGGACGATTGCTCTTGCTAATATTTGATATTATTGTTACAGCTAAATATTGTTTCCCACTTTGCCTAGACTGAGGCTTTAATCTTTTAATTAAAAACTTCTCTTTAAAAATTCAGCAGAACACACAGAGTACAAAATATTATAAGACTTCAGTCCAGCTTCACCAGTGCTGGTGAAAGGAGATGTGAAACACCTCTCCAGGCCAAAGCCCGTCATGTCCCGGAGGGGAACCAAGCGTCAGCACGTGCTTGGGTTTCCCTCGCACCAGCAGCACCGGCGCTGGCCCGTCCGTGCTTAGCCGGAGCAGGTTGTTACCAGCACCAGGGAAACACGGAGCACATCCTGGGGCCTCTCCAGGCACCTTCAAGCATCGGGAACCAGTGCTAGTAAGGCTCTGCGGTGGGAAGCGTCTCCATCCTGAAGCAAAATACCCTCAACAGGGCTAAGCTTTACAGGAGAAAAAAAGGCAAGGTGGAGGGGGATGTTTCCATGAAACACAAACACTTTTTAGGAGAAGAATCAGTGAACGCATAATTTTGGCTGAAATTTTTTTAACCACAGCTAATTAGAATGTATTTTAATAACTATTGGACCTTTACACAAAAATGAATTAAGGCCTGCTGAACAATACTTCCTCTAACACACATACACTCAGTGATGCTTCCCTGTGGCAGACTTAATCAGAAATGGAAATTCATTTAGCACCTCATTGATTAATCATTATGCCACAGCTCTTCAACAAAATGGAATTAAAAGGAACCATGTAATATTGTTACAAGGTTTGCTTGTGGGGAGTGGGGCACACCTTACCATTTCTCACTTTATTACAATTTCACTTGTTATTTGGATTTGACTCCTTTTTAAATTGTTTTCTGACTTTTTATCCATTGTATTATTGCACTTTCAATGACCTGTAGTCAAAAGTGAAGTCAGATAATTATGTTCTAGATAAATGCTAATATCTGAATGCTTTAAACATCTGGATAACTGCTCAGACCTGTACTTATTTTGCTGAGCTCAGATACCCCATTCTCCAGTGAATTTTCACAGCCTTGCTCAGCAGGGAAAGAGCAGCCCTTGCACGGTAAGCACCATCACCGGTGGGCCTGAGCCCCACTTGTGCGGAGGGACCACAGCACCGTGCTGCCGCTCACCCACCTGGCAGATCACTGCAGCGGGGGGAGCCCCTGCATGGCCGCCCGCGGCGCTGCAGGTCACCCCACCTACCTACCCACGTGGCCGCCCGCGGCGCTGCAGGTCACCCCACCTACCTACCCGCGTGGCCGCCCACGGCGCTGCAGGTCACCCCACCTACCTACCCGCATGGCCGCCCACGGCGCTGCAGGTCACCCCACCGACCTACCCGCATGGCCGCCCACGGCGCTGCAGGTCGCCCCACCGACCTACCCGCGTGGCCGCCCACGGCGCTGCAGGTCACCCCACCTACCTACCCGCATGGCCGCCCACGGCGCTGCAGGTCACCCCACCTACCTACCCACATGGCCGCCCACGGCGCTGCAGGTCGCCCCTCCTACCTACCCGCGTGGCCGCCCACGGCGCTGCAGGTCACCCCACCGACCTACCCGCGTGGCCGCCCACGGCGCTGCAGGTCACCCCACCGACCTACCCGCGTGGCCGCCCACGGCGCTGCAGGTCACCCCACCTACCTACCCACATGGCCGCCCGCGGCGCTGCAGGTCACCCCACCGACCTACCCGCACGGCCGCCCACGGCGCTGCAGGTCACCCCTCCTACCTACCCACATGGCCGCCCGCAGCGCTGCAGGTCACCCCTCCTACCTACCCACATGGCCGCCCGCAGCGCTGCAGGTCACCCCACCGACCTACCCGCACGGCCGCCCACGGCGCTGCAGGTCACCCCACCTACCGTGGCAGAGCAACGCCAGCTGCCGTCCCCAGCCCACGCTCAGCCACCTCACCCCGCGGAGCGGCAAGGCTTTGCCCCTTTCCTTGCTCCCCCACCATACTGAAGCCAGCCACTTCCCAAAAGCGGCAAAAGGTGCGTAGGAGTTTGGTGTGAATACACAGACTCAGAAGAGTAGGAGAGGCAGCAGGAGAAAGATATTTAGGCATTTCGGGATACTTCACCTGTCAGAAACCTGCCTGCTGGGACCCAACCTCCGAGAGGCCCTTGAGGACAGACATACAGCCAGGCAGATAACCGCTGCCTAGAGTAAACCACCCCGCTGCCTCCGGGTGGGACTTGGAGCCAAACTTCACACCAGCTTCATTTGCAAAAGAAGTTGAGGTTTTTCGCAAGACAGTCAGTAAAGGCAACTCCTCCACAGAAAGTTCTTTACACATATTATTCAGGATGATATTTGTGTTAATCAAGAATTTGTAGGTCAATGACTTTAAAAACCTTTAGGCTATAATTAAGTGCCTGAAATTCACATGAGAATCAACATGAAAATCAAGACCAATTACATTGCAAAATAACACTTACTGTGCCCTTCTGTAGCACCAAAAATCACGTTTGAAAGAATTAATTCTCATTACCAGGGACTAAAAAAAAAAGTAAGATAGGATGCCCTCTGCACAATATTTTAAGTCTTGCAATAGGCTATCAAAATATGGGCCACAGAATATTTTCAAACATATAACATCTGTAACTTCAGGTATCACAATCTGGCAAATATCTTCTGTATTTTCATAAGGTAAGTTTACTGGGAATACTTGCTATTTTGCTTATGTTTTTCCTGATACAGAAACACACGTGCAGCCTCCAAGGAGGCTGGGTTTACATCTCGCCTGCACTGACAGTGGTGGTTTCACTTCTATGTAATCAGTGACAACACAGGAAAGTTTCTTTCACACTCAAATTCATCCTGTATAACACATACCCCATGTTAAGTCCTATTTTGAATGATTTGTACTACCATCTGTCCATGAATTTAGCAAATGAAAATTGCACTTATTTGTATCACCTACTTTCATTAAGGATGATGTCTTAGCAATGTATTCTAACCATATATTTAAATATGATTAGTCCCACTGAACTTAATAGGCTATGAAATCAGGTATGTGTCTGGCTGAATTCAGGAAAATATTCACATAGGGCATCTTATTTCTATTGTCATATTTGAGTAAAAAAATAGGAAATAGGAAAATGAAATGCACTGAAATGGCCTATTTTTTGGGGGGCAGGAGGGACAGGACACACCGATGGACCAGAGGTAAACTTCATTTTAGCAGCCAGATAAAGAGTACTGTCAAATTTCTACTCCACTAATGTACAAAGTATAGTTTTTATTTTACCTTCTTGGCTCTAAACTGGAGCCAGAAGGTGAAATATTCTCTGCTAATAAAAATTGAACGCAAGCCTGAACACACAGGAACTCAAGGAGAAAATTGTACATATACAAAACTTACAATAAATCCTTTCCCAAATTACACTGAGGTGAATTACAACCATTTGAAAATTTGATCATCATATTCCTGGTTCAAGTTTATAAAATGGTTTTCTCAAGTCATTTCCATGTTTTGTGGTCCATACCATTACTCCTGAGCAGCCCATAACTCCCTATAATACTTTAGGTGCTGCTACCAGCCCTTAGTCATGAGCCTTTACGACAGAAAACACTTCAGAGCTGTATTCACATGGGATTGCCTTCGGTGGGGAACAGACTTACTCTGAGGCTGGTTTGGGGTTGGGTTTCATTGCCCCAGGGGCTCTTTGCCCACAGCGGGGTCAGGCTCAAGCTCATGGCCGTGGCTCACGCTCGGGGCTTTGTCTCATTTCCACAGTGACCTTGGACAAGCGAGTTAATGAGTTAAACTCGGAGAAGACAGAGTAAGGGGTAAGGCTGAGCCCTCCGTCACACCAGCTGAAGCTGGCGGATGGCTGCAGAGCTGGCACCAGGTCCTGCGCCCGCCTTGGGACAGGCACGTGCCTCCCCTTGACAGCCCGAGACCCCGTGGGGAAGGCTGGCTCCCACGGGTTTGGGATCAACCTTGGGCAGCTCCGCCAGCCATCATGCGACCAACACACGCAGTGACGCTCGGCCGCTGCTCTCCTCCGATCAGTTTTCCTGTAAATCTTGCCATCCGACAGCTCCCCCTCTGATGCAACATTTTAAGACATCTAGCACAAGAGTTGCATGGCAGCCACTCCGCATAAAACCAGACAGTTTTTCCCCATTACACAGTAAATAAATTGCATTCCATTTTCTCAGCAAAGCTTTTCAATTCCATTTCCATTCAAAAGTTTTAAAAGTTCACATTGCTGGAGGAGTCCAATCCCATTATGATGAGGTCTGCGTCTGAAGCAGTGTTATATGTGTATATATATATTTTTTTTATGGAGCTGCAGCTTCTCTCAAGAGGATGCTTTCAAGGAGGCACAATCAGATGCGATGCCTTTTATGTAGTGCAATGCAAAAGCCCTTTAGTCTTCTGTGTCAAGAGTCCTTGCGTGTTATTTTGAGAGCTTCTGTCATACAACCTCCTGTTCCCCCAAGGTATAGAAAGTAACTAACAAATTTTCTAATATAACTTTTCATTCCTAAAAGACATTTACTGAGACACAATGCCTGATCAAGAAAACAAATCCCTACTTTATACCATTTGCAGTCAGCCAAACAATTAAGTTTTTATAGCTTCAAGATGCCTCCCAAGACTTCACTTGGTTTTTCAGACTGCAGGTCAGAAGGGAACCAAAATAAAAACTAAAGACCTTTGTTCAAAAGCAGCTATACGTTTCCTGCCATCCCAGGGAAGCTGATTAATTCTCCTCTGGCTTTATATTTTTCTTACTTTCTTAATGCTCTGTCAAACACATGTTAAAGTTCCAAGGCACCAACCCCTAACCTGTGCCATTTTTTATTTAAACTGCTACTGCTTCCTAGCAAGTCAAGTCCACAATAGACAGATTCAGCAAGATAGGAAGGAAAGACTTGTTAAACAAATCATGTGTAATTGTACCTAACTTGCAAATATCTATCACTTGTAATTTCACTGCTGATCTGAGTACTGGTGTACTGAGGCATGTTTTTATTTACATGATGGCATCCTAGAAGTAGCTGAGACAGTTTTTAATGTTTTTACCACATCTTCCCAAACAGCTGTTTTCAAGCTTTGGAAAGGCACAGTAGAAAGAACAAGGATGACACACAGCCTTACTGAAATTACATGTTTTCTATTTAGATTGCAAAGAGTATGCAAGAGGGAGGTGTCCCACTACTCAAGGGGCAAAGGAAAAGCCAGATTTCTCTCCACTGAGAAACAAATTATTTCCCCACCACCACCACTAATAAATTAGAATCCCATTTTTCATCAATCTTTGTCTTCCCCAGCCTCATATTAGTATAGTGTGATTAACATCAGACATGCCTAAATTAAAAAATTGCCATTTCCAGATAGAGTTTTACGACATTCTAACATAAGACAAACTCAGTGCAAGCAGTGGGGACACAGGCACACGCAGCACCTCCGCTCCAGCACTGATAAGGATGGTAAAGCTCCTTCTAAGCTTAAAGTGTTGAGCTTAATAGCTTTAGCTTGTACTTCAGTCACTGCTAACTGTTGCCAGCTCTGACTTCTACTGGGAGCTGACTCCCAAAACACCTGAGCAAGTGAAGACACAACAGGACCCTTTTCTAGCTAAAAGGACGAGGAGATCCGAAGCAGGCGAGGCACACAGCACCAAGCAGCAAGTGCTGATGGCCCCGCACTGTCACCAGGTCCCCACAGCACCGAGACTTTGCCCTGGTGATGCCTGAAGCAGAGGAACTCGAGCACTCCCAGGCACAGACCCCTCCTCAGCAACTTTTGGACAACGGCTGGCATTAAACACGCTTTTACAAGCGGCGGCATGCCCGAGCTGCAGAGGAGGTGGTTTACCCTCAGACACGCCCAAGGGGCTGACAACAGCTCGGCAGGTACAGCGACAGGCACCAGGAACAAATCCAGCTCAAGCTAAACTCGTTAATTACATTTTACTTACTTTCTGATAGGTCAGGAACATAAGAAAAATAATGACCTGTCACTGAAAAAACATGGCATTTTGGTGAATAGAAGTTTGGATGTTTATTTTAACTTGCCCTCTGGCTTTGATGCTTTCTGCTTACACCCAAGTCATTCTCAGCAGTCAGAAGCTCCAGAAGTCTGTTCAGCAGAAACTCACTGTATTAAGAGGATGCTGCATTAGGTGGATGTTTGACTGAACTCCATGACAGTGCTAATGTTTTCAATAAACTTTACAGTTCTCTCCCAATAACGTGGTTCTAGGGTTGGCATTTAAAAAAAAAAAAAAAAAAATCACAAGACTATTAAAACCCAATGATGTGGAAGATTGATATGATCCACCATAGCTCTAAGTACCTGGAGAAGAGAAGCTTTTTCAAAGTTTTTCAATTATTATATGTAAATGCAAAGATTGAACAGCACAGCACTTGCATTTGCTCCTGGTTAATTCCCCTCCCTGAGAATTTACCTCCTATTAAAAGTTTAGTATATTCACTTCTGGCCAAAATGAAGCAGCAGCCTGTTGCATACAAATATTTAAAACAATCGGTACATTTATTTTTTAAAGTTTTCAAAAAATATTAAGATTGTTTTGGGGGGGTTTTGCACAAAACATTAATTATAAGTCCTTTGAAACACCGCAGGTTAGCTAACATTGCTTGTGAGCATGATGCAAAGGCACATAGCAGATTTGTGGATCCCTTGTCAGCTAATGTTTCAGCCACAGCTGAAGAGGGGATGTCAAGTGGGCAGCAATGAAAGGACAGAGCACAAAGTTCACAGCATACATACCCCACACTTACCGGAGTCAGACCTCCTCATGCACAAGTACAGGAGAATGCCCACTCCCCCCCCCCCCCCGCCCCGAATTGGACCTTTACACTTGCTACTTATTTCCTCGTGCTTATCATGGGAAAATTTACTGAAAGTAATGCCAAGTCAGGTATTGTTATACAGGTAAAAACATCTTTTCAATGGCCAACAGGTTCAGAAAATGCTAAAAGGAAAGGATTCTTTCTGTTCTGCAAACAGATATTCAGACATCAATTTTTTGGTAGGGGAAGGAGTGAATTTGAAAAATTCTTGATGATTTCTCATTTAAAGCAGTGGAGAAATTTTAATATACACTCTACTGCATCAAGCAGTTTCATTTCACTTCAGCAGGTGGTGGTAATTTTATTCACAACTAGCAATATAGATTTGCCTTTGTCTCCAGTCTCTCAATAAGATATGAGAAGCAGTGATGGGGCACAGGAAAATGATGCATTTTTTTAAAATGCTGCGTTTAAAAAGATGACAAGTATTTCCTCAGTCTGTTGCTTGGATTTTTCCATTATGAATCACTGCAGCTTAGATAAATGAGGTCACTGGGTTTGAAATGCCAGGCTTCATTATCTCTCCATACTCAAGCAGTTTGACTGGCTTCTGTGTCAGTAATTGGTTCACCTGATATTAATAACAAGCTCCCTGCCTGTAGAAACAATCTATTCATACAATGCTAATGTGAGAAAAGAGAAATGAAAACTATGTGGGTAAACAAATTACAAGGGTATGTTGCTGTTGTCTATCAAGTGCTAAAAGGCCATTTACCAAGGATTCAGAAGACAGCTCAAGAAACTTAGCTTCTGATATAAGGGAGTACAAGAATTGCCCTAAGTTTTAGGGGTCACGAGTAGCTGGTTGCTATTATTTTGGTGAAAAAGCAGCCTTTTCTGAATATTCCCATGTGAATATTTTAGAATAATTATCTATTGCAAGATGATAAACAAAAAGAGGTTTGCTTTTGGGAAAGAAGCAGAGCCAGAGCAATGAATGATGAACAGTTGGACTCTATCTTAAAGGTCTTTCCCAACCCAAACAATTCTATAAATGCTGATTACGGGAAAAATACTCAGAGGATTGCCTTTGCTATGAAAAATGTAAAAATAAAAGCCTTTGCAGCTATCAGTCTAGATAGCTGAAAGGTGGGAAAAGTTTTTCAAGTGAAGCTAACTTGATTCCTGCCCTCTCTACCCCTGATACTGCCAGATTTCTTTTTGCATAGCCTTCAGGTAAAAAAAAAATTGAAATTGGTCAGTGTCCTTTTTCTTTTCTCTTGAAGCCAGCAGAAAGCTCATGAAAGGAACTTCTGCAACAGTGAAATCTTTTAAGAGCATTCAACATTGGATTAGCCCTGCTTGCCTTGGAATCAATGGGAGTCCCAATGCTAACTTGGGTACAGAGAAAAGTTAAGCCAAAATGAAGCTTCAAATCTTTCAAAAAGCTACTACAGATGAGCAAGAGCCAATATATTTCAAATGAAGCTTTGAGTTGCTTTGTATTCTCTGTTTAAAGACATTCACCACGAGAGCCATTTGCACTAAGCAGAGTCAGCTCACTGAAGATGAATACTTCTCTTGCATACATTAATACGTCAATTTTCTATCAGGAAACTGATCCAGGCTCTTTCTATACACACGCCCCCCAGTTACATCCCAGAATTGCAGCCTCACACCCACTAGCACTAGGCAAGTGCAGAGATGAGGACACGAACCCGTATATGACAGCACTGGTGCTAAGAGAAATGTACTACGTCCTAGGACCCCTTAACACGCTCAGAGTCAACTGTGCAGATCCCCACGGTTTTCAATGAAAAGGAGTCATTTGCACAATTATAATGCACAAATGGGACTGACTACAAAACCACTGGGGCACAGACTGCTTTTTTGTCTGTATGTATAAGGTGCTCAGGATAGCGAACCTTGCTTGGGCCTGCAGCTACAGCCGTTACACAAGCAATAGTGCATTCCCAAGTAGTCTCCACCGCCTGTTGTCACAGCTAACAATGCCACTTCAGAGATTTGAAAGGAATACATACAACGGTATGATGAAATTGTCCCCCCTCCCCACTCCAGCTGCTTAAAGCAATTAGCCTGGCAGTATTTGCATTGTACCTCCTGCAATATGGAATACCTCAAGTCAGCACTTTGCAAACATTTCAGCCTTAAGATTAAATACTCAGTGAAAATCTGGTGTGTTAAAGAGACTGTATCGGAATGTAATCTCCTATAATTTGGGGAGCTTGCTGAAACATCAATTTATCCTTTAAGGTTCAACACAAAAATTTGGGATGGAATCCAAGGCTGGTGTGGCTTAATCACTAAGTAAAATACTATCCTACAGCTTGCCACTCCACTTGGTAAAAGGGTCTCAGATTTGTCACCTGAAAAAAATATAACAAGAAAAAAGCCTAGCAAACTACTTGCACTTTAAGAAAAGGAACAGAAAAAATGGTTTCTGTATGTTGTGACGTACTGAAGTGAATAGCAACTCCAGACAAAAAAATACGTTTTCTGAATTAACTCAGGGAGACATACAGAAAATATTTAACCTACCTAAGTGCCAAACTCCTAATACGAAATGATTCTGTAAAGGATTTTACTCAGACCTAGTTCTCAGATTAGTTCATCCATTTACCGTTCAGCATTTGTAAGATTCCTACAACAGAGCAGACCACTGTCAGTATTTGCTGTGTCCCAGCCCCGCAAGCCCAGCCTCACGTGAGATCAGCGTGCTTCTCTTGGAGACAGCGTCAGAGGAAAGATGCAAAGAGCGACCAGTGCTCCCTCAGGACCGGACCCCGCTTACCAGCCCAAATCCCAGGTCTCCATTCACCTGACCTCCAGAAGCACGAACGCCTCTGCACCTTCCCTCCCGCGGGCGCGCCTTCCCCGGTGGGTGAGCAGCAGGTACCGCCCGGCGCCGCAGCCCCGCCACGCCCTGGGCCAAAGGCTAGCAGTGAAGTGGTATTTTAAACCCTCACGTCAGGCAGACAAGCAATCCCAGGAAAAATGTGTTTCCCCCTAGGGCGTCCACAAGATGCATTATTTCTGTCTTTTCAGCCATTTTAAAATCCAGAAGCCTGTTTCTCTCTACACTCCCATGGCTGAGCTTGGATTATCGCTTTCTACACTCCTGCACGGCCACAGCGGCCTGGCAGACTCTATATGGTTATATACTCACACTACTATACGGTTTCCTATTCTTTCCTACTGACCGTGCTTCGCAGAAGTTAATCTGCTCCCTTCACCATACTTCACTTCCTTCATAACAGATACGTCTTCTTGGCAATGATGACTAACAGCCTATCTCCACAATTAATTTGGTTCAGAAGACTGATGACCTGCCATCCATGACAATGCAGAGACTTCAAAACTCAACAGCTCACGTGCTTGCTTTTCATTTGAAAAGCTGCTGTCTGACCTGGTTACTTTAAAACTGGTGTTCACATCCTCTTCTGAACTGGTGCTCCTTTGTGGTGACAGTCTCTTTTGTGTCAGGTGTTACCGCTGTCTCCCACTGAAGCACCTGACAGTGGGGCCGTGTCTGCAGCAGCAGCTCCACCTCAAATACTGACACATCTCGCCATAGAAAGCTAAGTCACATTCAAGGTATGGTTTCCACGATTATTAGTGCTGCCAAGTTTGTAGCTCTCCAGTGGACAGAGTTAGAGAGCAAAACTGAGATAATAATTGAGCATAGAGGGCATTGACATAGCTTATCTCTTACTAGTTTCCCATTCTGTAACACAAGGGTATAAGGAAACAGAGAAAAGCCAAGAAAGAAAACTGCATGGAAGTAGCAGGAAAAGCTGAATAAGCACAGACTAGATAGTATCAAAAAATGCAAAGAGCAAAGGAGAAAAATCCAAAATGAGTGCTGACCAGAGCACGGGCTGGACCTGTGAGCAAAGAATTTGCTTCTCCTTCAGTTCCCACCCTGCATGAGCAAGCAGAGATCCAAAGGAGCACTTGACTCCAGCATCACCCTCTTCTCCACACCTGTAGCTAGCTTAGGTCAAAAAAAAAAAAGGAAAGCGGTGCCTTATTAGCTGATGCTACTAATGGCATTCCTGCCTCTAGCTACATCATGACCTTCAGGTGTATTTACTGTAATGTCTCAGTTCCCAACTTTGTAACAAACAGCAAGCCATGAGTAAGATGCCCCTGGGGAGAAAAATCATCTATAACTACATGAATTATCTTAGAAATCAGACTTGTGAATAAGGATGAGCTGATGCACGGGACCTGGTTTACCCAAGATGCAAGCAGACAACTGCAGTGGAAATGCAGAAGATATGTTAGCACAAGGAATTCGAGGACAAAAGTCCAGCAACATGTTTGATGCTAGTTAGCTCTGCATGAGCAGAATGCAGCTGCATGTTACAGAAGCTATTTATGTGACAGAGGAAGGGATGTAAAAACAGCAGGAGATGGAATAAAACCAGAGGGAAATTGCTCCAAGCCTGAGCCTCAGTACTGTCAGGACCGTGCAACATGCTGTACATCACAAGAGGGGCCCATCCAGTGCCATCAGCTTGAGGTTCCTGGCATCAGGAGGTACGTAAGATACCACCTAAGTCAACTGCTGTCAGCCCATATTGTTCCTGTGTTAATAAGTAATCTCTCTTGCCTGCATCCTGGATATGGTGGGGGTTTTCCTCAAAACCTCCTCATCTGCCCAAGACCTGGACTGAACACCAACATCTAGTCCTTCTGAGCCTGCACCCAAAAAAACCCCATACTGTTGATTACATCTGGTCTGGCTCTCTGCAGTCACATAAAATTCACTCTTAGTTTGGGATCAAGGATTATTCAAGCTGCATTTCGAATTCAACTCAAAGCTATGAACACTCTCTGTACACAGATATAGAAGACAACACAAAGCAAAAATAATGAGACTCCTGGTCTTTATTCTATTAATTCTTAACAGTACTGCTGAATGAGGATCATATGCCACATAGCTATGAACTATAGCAAGGGACAGCCTACTGGAGTGAAATTGTTCTAACAGCCTAGTTTCTGTCAGTACTAAAATCACACAACACTGGAAGGCTTTACTGAAATTTTTCCTCATCTAAAGCTTGGATCATTCCACACTCCCTCATCTCACAAGTCAGCAAGGGCTCTGGTGTCAGTATCAGCAGGGCCAGGACATTGCTCCTCAGGGTCCAG
Source organism: Mycteria americana (assembly GCF_035582795.1). Taxonomy (NCBI): domain Eukaryota; kingdom Metazoa; phylum Chordata; class Aves; order Ciconiiformes; family Ciconiidae; genus Mycteria; species Mycteria americana. Next base: position 555,786 of record NC_134379.1, on the reverse strand, counting down.
ACACCCCGGGGAACTGGGAAGACAGTCAAGGATGTTTGCATCTCATCAACATACTTTCTTGTTCACCATAATTTGCAAGAAGAAACCTGCTTTAGATATGAATGACATGATCTGATTCAAATTCATTTAGAGATATGTGCTCTTGTATTGACCCAACATCTAATGGCTACATGATTAAAAACAGGTTTTAGGATTATTTATTTTAAACTCACAATACCAGCAGCTACTGTTGAAGAGATGTTGCTGACAAAGTCAATGAAAGCCCTAAGGTATCCTTAGTTCAAGCACACTCTTTACCATTTCAAGGCATATACAGCAATTCATGGAAAGGAAGAGAGCTCTGAAATGGTACTAAATATAGCAATAGCCCTATAGATATTACAAGCAGGTACTTTGAGTCAGTGTAAGTGATGTCTTATCTTTTCAGATGTCCTTTACTGCCCAATGTATAAGTGTACTGCATCTTGGGTCTTTTGTTCCTTTCAGGATAATGTTTACCCTTCAGTGGAATGAAATGCTCCTCTGGTAGCAGCACTTCAGCTACATGGATGCTACATAATTGTTTCCTTTTATTCACGGACACAATACTAATACAAGAGGTATTTGGATTTACATAAAATGCAGATACTAAGTTGCTTGACTCCTAGTTTGGAGCTCTGTTTTGTATATCCATGGCTCAGAAGAAATTCAGCCAGGCCCTATTTATAATATCTCTAATGTTTAAAATCTTTAGTCTTTCTAGCCAGAAAGATTTACCAAGGTGCTGCAATTGCAAATGGGTGAAAAGCAGGACGGTATTTCAGGCATTATTCAGGTATCACCCACTGTTCCCGGACAGTTTTTACATAGAGAACTCATTCAACTAGAGCAAAAAGGAAAATTGCTTTAAAGAGAGCACCGCTTACTATCTTACAAAAACATTGACTATATTTGCATTACCTTCTGGAGATATTACATCTGAAACCATTCTAGTGATCTGTTCCCGAGACACGCAGATGACCTGCAAACCAGTCAGACCAGATGATGGGCAAGTGTGGGAAGTTCCTCCAGGGGAAAAAAAAAAACAAACCCCAAACTTCTCATAATGACTAGAACCAGTGGGGGAAGCCAAACACCCCACTCCTCCACAAAAAAAGAAACTGGCAAAACTGAAACTGGAGCAAATGTCTACAGAAAAAAATACTACTATTAAACTCACAGAACTGGTAGAAACCACCTTCTGTTTTAAATGAAGAGCGTGAAGGAACACTTATGTCAGGAAAAAAGTGATAAAAGTCAAAGCACTCCTAGAAGTAACTGCTGATGCCCCATCTCTGCTGGAGCTTATCCATGTTTTGTTGGGAGCCATTGTTGATACCAGCACAGAGCATTATTATGAACCTCTTCAGTATGTCCCGAAGTGACACAGAAATCTACCCTCAAAATTAACCCCAAATAATCCTCACAAGAACTGGGGAGCATTCCTTGGTTGTGGGCTGCCCTATCATCTACCTGCTGTTTGCAGAGAAAATACTCAAAGGCTTCTTCCTCTTTGAATCTTCAAAAGGAGACTGTACCAAACAAAAGGACAGACCGCTAACATCTCTTCGCTCTGCTGTCAGAGTCCACAGTAGAGAAATGAGTAAGAATGACATCAAACATGGAAAGAGGAACTTCTCTCACTTTCACCAGAAAGCTATGCGAGACTCTCTAGGCACAGATATCCATGCATCTAAAGAAAACGTCAAGCTTGATAAGAAAATCAAGATGGGAACATAAGAAAAAAGTTTAGTAAGTTCCTCCATGTGCCAACCATCATGGCCGAGGAGCTTCTTAAGGTGTCTTGCAGTAAAGTGCACTTTGCTTTCTCAGGCATATCACTGCTTCATTGTGGTCCCCTATCAAGCAATATTAGATTCAGCTTGAATAAAGGTGTAAGAATCTGGCTTTAAGAGTTAATTTTGGCCCTCACTTCCCAGATTGCTCTGGTTTTACATCACTACTCTTGAGCCGATGGCTTTGCACAACAGGCAGGTGTCTTTCCAACCTTTCCCTGTGTCAGTCTTTCATTACCAACGGTCCTGCTGAAACAAAGGTTGTTTTGGTTTTGTTCTCTTCCAGCCTTCAACACGAATTCATGACAAACAGGTCCCTCCTTACCGCCCTTCTGAAAAAGAGGTAGTTCTCCTGTAATTAGTCTTTCAGCTTCCCCAGCCACTAGCAACTACTAAAACTCAATCCCACGCTTTGATGAAACAGAAAGTTGAATGCTATATAGCAGTTAAGAATTAACATGCTAATGAATTTTCCTAAATAATTGAATCTAATATTACAATCAATGGCACTGATTGTCTCTAGGATAGGAAATTGCAAAAGGACAATTACAATCACTTCTGCACACAAAATCCTTTGTTATTAATTAAGGTAAAGATTAACTGTCAGTCATGTTTACTAGAAGAAGTTCAAGATTTACCTGATAATGGTCCAATATACATTTTCTCAGTGCTGTAATGTGATATTGAGCAGACATCTTTTGGCTGACAGTGTCTAAGCTTACCTGCCACTTGAGGCAGTACACAGCAAAAACCTAATCTTTAGCTGACCTTGAGAAAACAAGTCATCCCGATTTTGATTGCTCAGTCAGTACAAGATGCATAAGGTACTTCGGTACTTATAAACTCTCTCCTAACCTTACATCTTGAAAAATGCCAGTTTGCAGGAAACGGACTACCTAATATCCATGTCTTTGTTTGCTGGCCAAAGTCACAATATTGTTAGAGCTGATACCACTCAAAATCTGCAGGTGAGAGCAGGAGAAATTGAGCAAGTCAAAAAACGCTTTCCATCTGAATGTTATATCTAGCTCTGTCATCAGCAGCCTCATAGCCTCTGAACGTGATTCTGGGAACCACCCTGTGAGGAAGCAAGGGGTTTGTTTGGAAAGCGTACTCTGTTACTCTCAAAGCGCCGAGTGTCATGCTGGAAACCCTTTTGGTAAATAACCTTTCTGGGTCAGATGTTAGCATTGCACTCTGGTTAATTATATCAGTGGAACAATATTAATAGCAATTCTTACTTCATAACCATTCATTTCAGACCAAGAGCTTTCACTCCAGCAATTTATCTGGCTGCCAGCTTTGAACTTGCTATTTATCACAGCCTGGGGGCACTACAGATGTCTACCAAGTCAAAGCCCAATCCTTTCCATCGCTCTCATAGCAATGCACCTGTTGTCTAGCGCAAAGTCAATTAAATATATTACTGTTGATTACATGCCTACAATTCAGTGCTTGGTACGTAGTGAGGGCTGGCTGCATTCAGTAATATGCTCTGCCCTAGGCACCTGAGGGAGTTCAGAGGTCCAGTTTGAAAACACAACATGCAAGGAAAGAAAGTCATTCCTGTTACAGTCAGCTGTTTTCTCTAATATCTTGCTAAAATACAAACACTTGTACTAAATTATGTTAAACCCTTACATTGCTCAGAAGGTGCAACTTGCAATATGCTATTTCTTGCCACGATCACCCTCTCAAGGTGGTTAGAAGTCAGCCAACACATGGAGGCTTTAAGCTAGGCGAGATCCCACTGTACTAATTGTGCTATAACAGCTAGTCCTTGCCCTGGACAGCAACACAGCACAGATGAAAGGAGACCATCCTGCCTCTTATCCCATGTTCAGCGAGCACAAGAACTGAATGAGGCATCTTGCTCAAGGTCAGGCGCTGATCTGGAGTATGGCCTCCGAGACAGCCCCCTGCCTCTCGCCATGTCCAGTAAGCACAAGAGCTCAATGTGCCATCAATTTCTAGTCTTTGCAGAAGAAACTTGCATATTAGACTTCAGCTTATTGCATATTGCACTTCAGCTTCAGGTCCCAGCAAGGTGTGAATTATTATCCCACAGTGGCCATCTAAATCTCATAAAGGCACACACTAGGCATTATGCGATGATAATACCTACATTGTAGGGCCTTCTTCCAATAATAAAAAGGACATAATGTTCAAATTAGTAGGTATAAGCCTTATTATTCTCTCAGATGGTTAGGATTTTCAATTTGTGAAACAAAATTAGTATAGGTATACCCCCACTAACTGGCTTCTCAGAGTGCAGGATTTATTGCTCTGCCTCATGTTTCTAACTCATGCTATGGTTGGAGGAGGCATTTGTTGCTTGGAATATGCACTAACATATCTTCTGTCTTTGAATGAGCTTTCTGGAAAACAAGATGCAGTTGCAGGAACCATTCCTTACTCAGATTCACCTGATGATGTGCAGTGTTTCATAGATGATTCCAATGCCAGAAAAAGAAAACTAATGAAGAATTTTAATGGATGCAAGGATGCAAAGCATAGATGGCTATCAGCGGAATGAGCTACTAATTCCCCTGGGCAAATTTCAATAGCACCATTGAACCCTGTCTGTGACAAAAGAAACCTAACAAAAATTCCCTGCAAAAACCAGTCTCAGAAGAAAATGCCATGCTTTTGATAGAATTGTTCAAATGCAAATACAGACTTCAGACCATCTGCAGGCTCTGCTGACTTCAGTGGGAGATAAAGATTAGTTCATACAAGTGAAGATCAGACCTAAGGATCAGCCAAGTAGCTGTGTGGGAGACAGAAGCAACCTTTAGTCCTTGAAATGTTAAAGTCTGAATCAGAGACTAGGAAAATCAAAGTCCAAGGACCTCATTGGGCTTTGCCGAGATGTCCAATTCCACGTAGCTCATTCCACACAGCTTCTGAATTACCGGTTTCTGTATGCACAGCCCTGTCGCAGAGACTCTGCCCTGCTTGCTTTGGGCAAGAGGAAGAAAAGGCAACTAGAACTGAGGAAGAGAAGGCAAGGAAACTCAGCCACAGCCAGTTTTATAAATTTTGCAGTTTGCTGCAAATATTAGTATCTGAGACAAATACAGATACTTTCTGCTTATGCTGATAGCAACCTCAAATCACCAGCTAGTGGTCTGAGAAGAAAGCCATGGGAAGAATGGAGCCATCTTAGCATCCCTCGCCACCTCCCCCCATGGAGGGCTCATCTCATTAAGCACTCTGCAGCCTGCTGCCATTTATGTGGTTTATATGGTCTAAACACGAATGCAAATACCTCCATCTCCTGCTTACACAGACATGCAAGTTGATTATTTTTGCTCTTTCTTGACAACGTGACATCCAGTCACATGCTGCATCTCTTGGTCAGCAACAGCATCAGAAAACAGTCTGTGTCAGTACGGGTGCGAGTTGTCTTCGCTCCAGCTGCATACAATGGTTCAAGGCCTGTTAAGCCAGGAAGGAAGATGTTAAGATTCACAGGGCTTTTTGTGATTTTGTTCCCCAGGGCTTCAAAGGGTAAGAGGAAAATTGGGATTTCAGAACCACTCAATGCCCAGCTGAGCACAAAGTCAAGCCATCAAATTTTCAAGTCAATTAACACAGTAGGAGGGCACTGAGCACTTCTGAAAAAGTGTCCCTTATTTAAACACCTCAGTGAAAACGGGGCTCTCTGAAACAGAGTCTGAACTTTTAATGTGCCTCCGTTTACTAGCCCTCTATGAGTTACACTTCATACTTAGAAAAACATTTTTTGTCATTAGTGAAATATCATATTGAGTAAGGTCTACCTAAAGCAACTGGTTGACCCAAATAATTTTCCAAATCCCCTTTTTCCAAAAGACACTTAAAGCATTCAGAGCATGACTCCAAGTCCCGTCACAACGGCCAGGTGCTAGTAACACACCAGGAAGGAAGAGGAAGGGGGAAGGAAATTACGCATGAACTCGTTCACCACTCAGTCTGTGCAGCTTTTTCACACTTTGTCTTACCCAAGAGGGACATGTTTTGATTTGTTTCTTTCCCTAGAGACAAAGCATTTACCATGGATGAAATTCAAAGAAAACGAGACTGGCAAAACACACACCAACTCAGGAAATCTTATTTCAGGAAATCCTGGCCAGTTCTTCAGCTAATATAAATTGCATTGTAGCAATGAAGTGACAATTTCAGGAACTTTCTGGCACTTTCAGTATCAAGAAACAATAAGTGTGAAAAAAATAATCACATTAATAACTTATCATTCATAGTAGTTAGTAAAAGTACCACCACGCTATCCCTACCCTCATTCTCTATGTCTCAGCAGCCTTTGCCACTACTAGGAAAAGTTGTGTTGGGAAAGTCCTTTTTAAACCGAAAGCTTCATTCGTATGGCAAATCCTTCCAGAAGACTTGCCTGCGTGAAAGGGTAGGAGGCAGCTCCTGTTAGAAGCTAGTTTTAATCCAAACGAAAACACTACTGTTACTGAAGTCTCTGGATTTAGGGCTCAGTGTTGACTGCTTAAAGATAAGGCAGATCATCTACAAATCTCCCTGGCTTCCCAAAACCCTTGATCATCACTACAGAGCTGGAAGTCATCTTCCCACTCACAGGTTTTTCAAAGTCACACAGCAAGGCAGAGGACAAAGTAGGGACAGAGCACAGGACCCTTGACTGCTGCTGCCCGTCAGGAGAGCCAACATCAGCAGCAACAGCTCCTGCACCCAGGACCACCACAGGCACGCTGCTCAACCATCCTCTTCGTGCCTCTGAAGAGGGAGCGTGCTTCCAGAGCAATTGGGAAGAACCACCAAGCCCACTTCTGTACTTGTCACCAGCATATTTCATGCTGTCCTTACCAGGTCCTTTGCACATATCTAGAGTCAGCAACAGCTCTGGCTGAGAAACAAAGCTGAACAAAGGTTTTAGAGCACATTTTAGGATAAACCAGATAATTTAGAGCTCCAGCATGTTTTCATAGTAGGAACACTGTACACGATTAACTACTTTATAGGCATAAAATGTAATCACCTTTTTGACCACTCGCCTTCATTCAAATTTAGAGAGCAATTAGTTAACCTGTTAAACCAGGAGCAGTTAATATATTTCTTGACCTACTCGCAGGTAAAAAAAAAATTAGAGATATGCTCAAAAATAGAATCCAACTTCTGTAAACCATAAGGGTAATTACTGTTGCTTCTGCTTGGCTTTACACAAGGGGAATGAAACTGTTTATGAAATTACACAGTCTGCTGTTCCCTTTTCCCCCATTTATAGCATTTTAAGGAAATATACTTCACACCAAAGTTTCATTTTTCACAGTATTCAATCCAAATCCTCTTGGTCTTAAGTTTGTCTTAAAAATGTAACAGACAAATGATGGGTGCTGGACAGGAATCCTCGCACGTGCTGTTTCGTTAGGTGCTGTCAGTTGGCATAAAGGGGGCACATCTCCAGAGCAGCAGATGTCATTTTGGGGACAGGATTCTTGTTACGGCTACTGTGAGTTCTGTACCTGAGAATCCACGAGCAGGGCTGATTTCTTAGCTTACTACGATAGGCAGGGAGTGGAAATACGGAAAGAAAGGTCACAGAGCATTCCTGCTGGGGAACTGTGAAGTTATAGGCTACAGTCGAAATCCTAAGCATAGCCGATTACACGCCTCCAATGGATAAACATGTATGCATACGCGCACAGGCTCCCGTCCTCCAGCTAACTTTCCATCCACGGAAAGAGAACAGGACTTCAGCTTTGAGGAATGGAAGAAGCCACAGCCAAATCAGGCATTCCTTCCTCCCTCCCTCCACCTTTTCAGGCAGTATTGCTGACCAAGATGAACGACTCGCTACATCCTTTCTAGTGACTGTCTGTTCCACAGCTGACATTTTGCTAAACTACAGCAACTGACATATCCTCAGGGACATTGTAATGATCAATTAAATTTGTAAGCTGTGGCTGCTGAACCTCATCCTAGGAGGACTGGCAGAGGGTGAGCATCAAGAAAACAGAAGTTAAAAAACAGCAGTCTCATTTTTTCCTGGGGAAAAAAAATGAGAGCTCCAGTAGTTCACAATCTCTAAACCATACAAGATTAACATTCAAAACCAACACCTGGATTATCTTTAGTTAGCACCGCCAGTTTGTGGAGCCAGCTTGTCTGTTGCATCTGTGATAACTCTGCTTTAAGAAACTCAACCAAGAATGGATGTGTCTCAAAACAGGTTTGTTTTTTTTTTAAATCAGTCTTGGTACTCTATCAGAAGATAAAGTGTTTGAGATGAGATAATGTTACCTGGGCTGAAATAATGCTGGCAATCAAGAGCACAGGAGACTGCGCAATAGCAAAACAGTGGCCAAAAAGTGAGGAAATGGATAAATTTAAGACCATACTCTGGCCCATCATGCCAGCCAAGCAGTATGTTACTGAAACGAGTTTAATGTACTTAGTTTGAGTACAGGTTTTGAAGTAAGCGGCCTTAAAGGCAAAATACAGTTACTCATAATGCCACCCGACTGGAACTCGGGGTCCACCAATAACAGCCCATTATTCATCCACAGCTCCCAACTTGCAGAATTAGACACGACTGATATCTTTAATTCTGTAATTAAAGGTATTGAAATATTAGATCAGCTACTTGATTTACTAAAGCCACTGTCACGTGGTTCAGCTGCTGCTAGTGAGATTCCCAGGGATTGCGTTTCTTTCAGGGATGGGCCTTTTGTAAAAGTGCAGTTCAGTGCTCAAACCACTTACTCCTCGGACCAGCTTTTCTAGCCACAGGCTGAACGTTGTTTCCACAGTTCTCTAGGACCAGTTTCCTGCAAGATCTCACAGAAGAAAACTCCTCAGTGTGAACCAGCTTTTCCTAGGAGAAGCATTGTTTCTCCCATGGCACCATTACACCAGCAATATCACTAATGAACAGTCAGCCTGTTCCCAGAATTCTTCCAGCTCTCTGATGAAATGCTCACTTCTGGAGCGGCGTGAGGTTTACAGTCTGGCACGTTTAAAAACAAAAATCAATGAGAGCAACCAACACCAAAAAGCCCTGTTTGCCCAAGAGCTGGCACATCTATTTCTGCACTTCCCGGTAGCAGACCTGCTGCTCTGAGCGTTCACAGGAGCGGCACAGGCTGCAGCCTGCTGTTTGGAGTCCTGCGGTGCCAGCTGGTCTGAACCAGGGTATTCCTGCTGTGCAAACAGCTCTTCCTGCCTGCACACGACTGCACTGCCAGAGCAATCACGGTATCGCTGTGTGTGTTTCACCCAAGACACAGGTGAAGTTTCAAATCCCAGACCCAACATCACAAGAGGTGTATCATCTGAAGCCATCTTATTTAACTTGTCAGACAATCATTCCTTTTGAACCAGATTATGTTTTATCCGATTTGTTAAACTAATGACACTAATACTTGGAAATACCAAATGCCGCAGGAAGCTTTGGTACGAGTGGTAGGAAGCTCCCTCAGGCAGGGGTTCATCTTTTGATCGGTGCGTGTGCTGACTAACACAACATGGCCTCATCCTCCTCTGGAGCCCCTAGGTTCTTCTGTACAAATAATATACAATAATTGTAATAAGTAAAGGTTAAACCAGAAGGCATGCAATGAGAAAGTGCAGCACAGGGTCTAAACTCCTTTAAAAGTCAACGGGAAGCAGGCTCCCTACATCAGTTTTCAACTGTAGTTCTTTGTGCCCAAAATGTTTTTCAAAGTTCATGATAAACGGATTACCTGCCTAGCTCCCAACTGATTGCTCTCAGAAACTGGTGTCTAACTCATTAGGAGGCCTGGGAATTCCCACTAGGTACCCATCTGCACCTTAAACCATGCATACAGCTTTGGAGACCTGGCTCCACACCCTGTAAGTCTTAGAAAACTCCATCCCAGAGGTTCTTTATAATGTCACTCCTTTGGCAATAAAGTTAACAGCTGAATCAATACTGAGCTGACACTGGGAGCTGTCTTAAACCTGAACTATGGATTTATTGCACTGAGTTCATGATAGAGTGCAACTTGTGCAGACAGGCTTCTTTGGCCTGTATCCATCTATGCTAAAAGCCAGTAAAATTCCAGTTGCTATCAGAGTTCCTGATTACTCTCTATAGAGCACACAGAAAAATGGGGATCTGCAGCCTACCAAAATACTGCTGAATGCTTACCCACAAGGCACATCATGCCTTGCTCCTGTTCTCCCCTTTTCATAGGCAGGAAAAGAGGCAGGGAAAAACTAAGAGCCTTCCCCTAGCCTACTCAGTCTGTCTGGAACAAAGCTGAGAGCAGAAGAGGAAACCAGAAACATTGCCTCTTCATGTCCACACTTGGAAAACTGGAAGAATGCTGGCTGAATTGCTGTTTCAGATATTCAGATATGACATTCACACACGCCCTCTGCCATTTAAAGTGCAATGACCCATGTCTAGAACATTATTCCATGGTAGAACAGAGTTCTTGGTGGGGGGAAGAAAGCAGCAATACCCTTAGCTAACAGCACCACAAGGAAAAAGAAAACATTATAATAAGGGTGATATTAGAGCCAAGAGCATCAAGAAAGAAGCCTCTTACTAGAGTATGATTCAACAGTTTAGAAGCCTCCTCTTTCAATGGACTTCACTTCATGCCTAGGGGCCCCTAAGGCACTGAGTAACTACAGCTTCAGGGTACTTATCCAGCATTCTTTAACTTGCTAATCCTGCGTAGACTCAGTTCCCAAAAAACCTGAAAAAAGTCGAGCTGGGATAGCTCCAAGAGCATCATCACCCCACCAATGATGATGTTATAAAATGGTGGTGCCATTTGGTTGCAAGGTTTTATTGTGTAAAGCTCTTTGCCGTATTGGGAAGAGAATGAAGAACCTGTCACACTACATTATTAAAAGCAAGGAAGCTGCTGTATTACATTTCCTTGATCTGCAAGCAGCATTGTTAGCACCAGGCAATATTTCTACATAGCCTTTTCTGTTCTCTGTGCACTATAACATAGCTGGAACAGCACTTTAAAGTAACAGCTTGGATGAGTTGCATGTTGGCATCTTCAGCCACATTACAGATGTACTGAAATGCATTCTGATTAAGCGCGGGAAAGAGGACAACTTCAATACTTAGCAGTAGTGGAAGACATGAGAGGCCCTTATTTCTCACTGCTGAAACCTGGTTGCAGTCTTCTCATACCTACAGCTACTTCGGAAGTTCTTCCAGATTCCCAGTACAGAGTCCAAAATGTCAGACTCTTCTCTCTCTACATGATTCTGATTCATGTGAAGAGCTGTTTCAAGGCAGAACAGTCCTGTTTCAGCAGAGAGCAGCACATCTCGGCTACAGGTTCACTTCCATGCTCCCTTAACCTCCTTTCACTATTATTGCAGCTACATCTATGTTGACCCATCTCCAAGCCTGCTTACATACAAGAGGACACAGGATACCTGGGGCTTGGTGCCATGTGCTCACACATACAGATGGCACAGCTAAACCTGCCTATATGTACCTCATGCTCTTGCACATAAAGTCAAGGCTCATCTAGGAATTGTCCTGTGGTCAGCAGGACCAATGACTACAGGCTGATCAAGACTGCTAAGATAAAAGGCAGAGGGTACAAGTAGTCCAGACTGACCCTTAAGCATAGCACAGAGCCAAGCTTTGCCTCATCCCCACCTCCTTCCTGCCAACCTCACTTGAAGCCCTGCCACTGCACACACAAGACTATCCTGTATCATCCTGTTCTCCCACTCCATGCCTCAGTACCCCTCAACAAAACAGGACACATGCCTTCTTCTCATCTCATAAGATAAAAGCATAGAAGTCAAGTGGGGTATATTAATAGGTTTTAGTATTCAGATATGATACTAATGACACAAATATTGGAGAGGGGCTTAATCTTGTCACAGGTGGTTAAGATCACACTTCCTATGATGAAGCGGCACGTAACTTCTGCAGGGCCATATTGGGTGCTTTTAGCAGGTGGCACCACAGTTCACCTGCTCATGGGACTGCAGGTTTGGAATGCAGCTGTAGGCAACAAAGCACGAGGGCATAGAATGGAGTTTCATTTGCATGGGCAGCATCAATAGCACTGTAGGTAATGACTACGAAAAAATAGCAGCACAAAGCACAAGCAAGGTTTCTAACAAAATTAGCAAATCTACATTTTTTTTCCTAGAGAAAGATTTCTTGATACCATCAGACAAATATCTAGGAAAGAGTCACATAGGATAGCCAAGCATCCAACAAGCCCAAACCAATCCCTCCTGTCTAGAAAGCTAAATGTGAAATCAATTCTAAACCAAATTCAGTGCTCAGAAGTGCTATTCAGAGGATCCCAAAATGTGCATTGGTCAAAATAAAAGTGATTCAGTTGTCTCTGTGTGCTACTTGATTTGTTTAGATCTTATCAGCTGATGTATGGTCGTCTTTAATTCTGAGGTGTATTTAAGGGAAACACTACTAAACCTTTCACACTTAATAGGCAAATAAACCATAATGTAGTATGTTAAACATTTTAATGAGAGTTTGCATACTTACTTGCAGCTATTCCTTAACAGTTAACATTTGAGCAATATTTGTGTGCGAATTTAAAGAGCAATTGTATTATACTCTGGAGATAAATGTGGTTTAGTACTCAAAACTATGTAGATATATACGGAAGCGTGTCTTAGATCTGCAAGGTCCAGAGAAATTAGAGAATATACATTAATACATCAGTGAAAAACACACTAGAAAAATACTTAGTATTGTCTAAAGTCCACTGTAGAGCATGGCAGTTAGTCTGGTAGATATAATTGCTGCTGAAACCTTGACAGCAGAAGCGAAGCTAACACAGATTAAAAAACCAAGCCTCTCATTTGAACTAACTGCAAAGCCTGTCTTAGCATGCACGGCTCAGACCCCATCCAGAGAAAGCAATCTGTCTATTAAGTGATCTGGATGAAGCCTGGCTTGTATTTAACACTGGTGCTAACATGCTCACTGACTTCAGGAGAATTCTCACCTCTTTGTACTACCCTTCTCATTTTTTACCCATTTCATTGCATTTCATCTACTTTCACCGAAAGTTCTTCCCTGCCAAGGAACCTCAAGGCAAGGGTGCACAGACACATTACTTGTTCTTTGTGCTGTTGAGGGTAGGGCTGGTCATCTTGTTCTCTAGAACCTGTTGATAAAGCCATTTCAGACTCCATCCCCTGCCATTACTTCAGGCTGCTGTGCTCAGCTCCGTATTGCCTTCTCCCCTTTTCTCTTAACTCCTGCGTGACCAACACTTGCCAGCTGCCTCTCCCAGCCCCTGCGCTCAGGGACCCCTTTAAAGTTATTGCTATCGAAGAAACAGAGTTTCACTGGTCTGCCATCACCTACCAGAACAATTTTTATTCATTGTGCTGCTTACCTGCCAATTCATTAACACAGCAACTGCATGAGATTTGCTGTGGAACACAATTTAATGTTATACAATAGCCTTTATACACAGAAGACAAGATAATAATCATCTGTCTTTTCACTGCCAAGTGTCTCCGATTGCAGAGGCCAGCAAATGGCTAAGAACTCACTCCTCCTTCCTTCTGTGGAGGCAACTGGCACAGTCAGCCTCCAGCAGCAATACTCTTGGCTCAGGCTCAGACTCACCGGGGTTGCTGCCGTATGCAGCAGCACGCGCTGCAAATGCTCGTGTAAGCTGTAGCTAAGCCAACATTCAGCAGAAACCATAAAAATACGAGTGGCTATTGGAAAATCTGTATGATATAAGACAACATATGTACAACCTGTTGATTTAGGGACTGTCCAGCAAAAGACAGATGCGTGAGCAAACATTTTGTGCTGTCAGCCAGGAGCTCTAAGTTAGAGATATGAGGGTATTATCTCGATGCACAGATGCCCACGCTATAGACTTCATAGTCTAGATATTAGAAACAACTGGAGTCTTTATCACCTGTATGATCCCACACGTTCGGGATATGGTACAGTCTGTAGCAGAGCTACACAAGTATTCACAGCTGAAGGGAGTCAAGTTTAAAAACCAACCTTCAGACAAACATCCCAGCTGCAGGGACCCTGCGGTCATCCTTCTGTAAATAAGTTCAGAAAGCACCTAGGAGGACATCTCAGGTGTTTTAGAAAGTGGTCCAATTCCAAGGTAGGAGCCCAAGTTAATTAGCCCATCTCAACTCAGCTTCATTTATGATTAATTTTGATGTGAATTACTTGATCACATCTTCTTAAAAATTATTCCTAATCCTTCTCTTTGGACTTGGATTAACTATCACTGTTTCTATCATGACATTGAGGGACTCAAGATGGACCAAGACTGTGTCAGACAAAAGTGTAAATAAACAAAAAATCTCCCCGAAGGATTTTATTATCTAAGTGAATGCCATCCCTGTGCCAGGATAATATTGTTCCCAAATCCCTCACGTCCCACCTCTGGAGCTGACTTTGTTGCCCGTTGTTCCCCAGCGGCTGTGTGCAAACACAGACGGCTGCCGTCCGCTCCGTCACCTCGGAGCACGCAGCCAGGCTGGTGCCTTTCCTCCTCCCGGCACACACCAAGCCCCAGCCGGCCGCTGCCTGCCCCGCGTCCCTGCCTCGGCAGATTTTCGGAGCCCTGTGGTAGCACAGGTGCAAGCAGCTCCGTGAACAGGCAAATTGTTAAACACAGGCCACTGTCCAGGATGAAGATCCACATCCAAGACATCTGCTCTCCTAATATCCTCTTAGCCTTTCACATGGCTCAGCCAGCTTGTTTTCCAGATACAATTGTTTCCTTTCATTTGCTTTTCATTTCTAGCTCTTTTCCCATGCAAATCCTTGTAAAGCCTCCTGTAGAGAACGAGTTTAATTGCGTACTCTTTGTCTTTCTGCCTCTGGGGAAGTAAGTGACAGCACTCTCCCGAGCTCAGCATCAAGGGCAACGTGAAATATTTCAGGACTCAGGAAAAACCCCACAAGGCGTACTTCCAAGCGGCTTTAAAAGACCCAGTGCCAGAAAAACGATATTTTTCCTGATTTAACGTCCCAGTCATGGTTTTCTCACACTATTTGTTTAAAAGCCTGAGCTCCTCTTAGACTCTCATTACCTGGCTGGATGCTTTGGTTTTGAGAGGAGGGAAAGGGCCAATTCGGCCGCAGGCATTTCTCCCCACGGCCAGCGTGGCTGCCACTCAGCACAGACCGGGTCTGGACGAGGTCCAAGCCGGACTGCGCAAGGGCTCTCACCGTCTCCAGCGCAGCCCGAGGAAGCAGCGCCGCGGGCAGCGCCAGCCCCGGTGCCTCCGGAGCAGGGCCGGGGCCAGAAAAGCCTCGATACCGCAGCTGAGAAGAGACATTACGTAGCTACGGGAATTCATCAATTCTGTTGTGAAGTTCAGAGGTTGAAGTGTTACGTGGAGCTCAGCTGGCTATTTGGGAAGGGGAGTTTTGCCATCGCCGTCTTGGCTCAAGATTACTTCTTGGCTCCGTTACACTAAAAATAATGCCAGCTGATAGCGTCACGGCATACTTATATTCTCTCCCTCGGTTCATAAATACTTTAACAGTTTTGCTATCTAAATGCCTGAATATTGTGGAATATCCATTTTAAAACTTGTCTAAATGACAGAAGCAGAATTTTGGTGGAAGTAGCAGCAGATCTTAGCATGATGTGGCTACACAATTTTCATTTAATTGAGTGTAAATGTTTAATTACATTAGGGATAGCCACAAGAATTCCTTGGGCCTATGAAGGCAGCCAAAGGCAATTTAGCACCTGGCTCATAATACCGTATGAAATGGAACTAGACATCTGTGCATAATAAAATAGGCAAAACTAGCAATGTTTGATGTCACTTTGTGATTATTGACTGAGGCCTAAGCCATAGATTAAAATGAAGTATTTTCTTTTTGATGAGGAACCCGAGACCTATACCTTTTGGGACTTCTAAATTCAATTACTTTTTCTTATTTGTTTTCGTTCAGACATTCAAACTTTATGCAGCCAATATTAATGCACTGCCAGAGGCCTTATAATTTATCCAAGGAAACAATTTGACTACTGCAGAGCAAATACTGGCTGCAGCTGACTTTGCTGGCCAAGAACCCCATCATCAGTGGCTCTTAATGCTGAATTTCCTTACAGTGCCATAAAGGAAAAAGATTGCCAGCACTGTGCGAAGCCGTAACAGGGACAAAGAAAACTGATGTCTTGCATGCAGTGGGAAGTGCAAATTCTGACTCCAGAGTTTTGCTTCTGGTGCACAGCTCCGAGCCTTTAGCCATCTTCTCATTTGCACTGGGAGCAGGGCCTGGAGCACCCGTGAAGCAGAGGGCTCTGCAGGGCAGAGGCGCTTCCCGCACCAGCACTCACCCTTTGCTGGGAGGAGCACGCTGGAAGGAAGTCCCGAAGAGGAGGCAGAGGTGCTGACTTCTGCTTTATTGACCAGCTGTATGGGTACGGGCTTGCGCAGCACGACCAGTGCTGGGCTTCATTTCCCCAGACTTCCCACAGCACTTTCTACTTTTCTGCCTTTGGAAATCCATAAATATATTTTTATGACAAAATTCAGTGTTTCAGGGGTCAGTCTCCATGGCTGCAGTTACATTTCGAACATTTTGGATTTGCTTCCAAAACCACAAAGACACTTTGACAAGTTCTGTTCCGCAGGCCGGTCAGCGAGGAAGGGGCAGCGAGCCCAGGGGACGGCGCTCACCTCAAGCTCAGGGACAGCACCGGCGTGGCCAGCACTGCTGCCAGCCAGCCAGCCCCCCGGCTCACAGCAAGGAAGGGAAACGTCACAGTCTGCCTTTCCACCTACAGCAGAGTTTAAGTTCTCAGGCCAGAAATAGTGACTTCAAACACTCAGTATTAAAATGAAGGTCTGCAAAAAGAATGCCAGTATCGTTTTAATGACCCTCCCCTTAAAGAATGTGATTTAAAGCTGGACCACTCAAGGCAGGCTCAGGTCTCTATAAGGACCACAAGTGACTTACTCGGATTTCCCATCTTGAGGGAAATAGGAACTCCACAGATAGATTAACTCCAGTGGCGGGTATTATTCTGCCCTCGATGCATAAAGCAACCTTTCTAGAAGACAGCCGTGCTCCTCTCCTCTTTCGTGCACCCCGCTGCTCACTGAACTAAGGAATCTGATGTCAATACACTGCTGCAGTCCAGGCCAGCAGTTCAGACATGAACAATCTGTTGGCACACCAGTCCCCAGCCAGCCTCCACGGCACAAATGCAAATCCTTGCTTAAACTCAAGAGTAGTAACCCAGGCCTTTTTTCTGCTGCAAGATCTCTTCCACACTGTTTATTTTTCTCTCTATCCTTGCTGAAACCAGGACCTAATTCCCAATTGTACCATAGTCCACCGAGTAACTTACTCTTTCACAGATACTCAGTGCGCAGAGGAATGCCAGCCTCCCAGCTGGTAGTATCGCCACACTCATTTTGTACATGTGAAAATGCTGGGTCAGAGGCAGGGGACCTACAGCCCAGCCCCTTTCTTCTGTCCTACCACCGCATCTTAATGTCACCAAAAGCATTTTGCACAGGTAGCAGTGGCAGCTTCAGTGGTCCCTGTGCTTGTCACAATTAGCCTACCAGGCAAACAGCAATGCAATTGATTAGCTTTAAAGAAGGTTTGCTCATCACAGTCAATTCCCTGCAAAAGCTCATGCTGCTACAACCCTAATACACACAGAAATACCTCTTAGCACTTCATTAAGGGAAGCAGCTGGCAAGACTGTTTTCACAGCAAGATTCCAAGCTGCAGGTTTACCCAAAACCAGTCCATTTCTCTGGAGCCAGAAAAGGAAAGCTGCTTCCTAAAAGGCAAATCACAAATCTCGGTTTCTGCCTTCATGAAGGTTGTCATAGGGATGCTGTGATATGAGAGAAGTGGTGTTTCACTGCCCCCTGACTTTGTAGAATAAACATACATACAACAGCATAGTCAGATTGCTTACTGCCATCAAACACAGAAAAGCAGCAATAACCCAGATGTCAGAAGTGTGTTCTGCACCATTAGTTTATTTATTTTTTTCTAAACTGCTTCATTGATATGCATGATGCTATATGCAGGACATATATCCTGGGCCTACATTATTCTGCTTTGCAGGCTTGGGGAGATTTGTAATAATGAACTCTGCATCACAATGAGAGTTTTTGTCTGCTTACCTGTGAATCAAAATTGAATATCAGTTATGCCGGAAAAAGGAACAGAAGAGATGTATATGCAATTCAGTCATACTAGACACTACAACTTTCATTTGCAACATGGAAATTACCTTCAGTGCTATGCCAGCTGCAGTAGGACAGGCTCAAACCAGGCATTACTGTGGCACTCAACTTTCCTATGTCTTTTAGAAATATTCCTGTTGGCTCCCATTTTACTTTTCCAGGGCCACAATATCCTGGTTTCTCAGATTCTTCCGTGATTAATACACTCGGGTTTTTCAACATTCTTTCTAGCCCTCAGCCCCTCATTCACTGAAGTATTGCCAGTCATTTAGCGTATGATCTTGTAATTTGCGCTCTAAGAGTCCATCTCTTCCTTGTTATCTCGCTCCATGAGTGCCACCCAGGTATCCCGGTGCAACATCTTTGCCCTCTGGGCAGCTCCATGTGCACAGCAAGCTCGCAGCTCCAGCTGGCTTCCCTTTGTGCAGGAGCACGTCCACTGAAACACTTCATAGCGTTAGCCCAGAACGATGTTTAAACACTTACTCTAATTATGTCCTTTCCAGCACAAAATGCCTGCAATTTTTAGCCATTTTATAACTTGTTCTCCATATTTCCTTTCTGGATACCATATCAAGTGTCTTCGTGAAAGCCATATGGAGGAAAAACGTTACATTTCTTTTGTCTAAGAAAATGAAACATACAGGGTTACTCTAGCACACTATTTCTAATAAATCTGCATTGACTTTTTTCCATTTGCATCCCATCTTTAATGATTGCCCCCCTCTAAAATATGTTCTGAAGTATTACATACTATAGAATTTAAAGTGTCAGTTTAGTTTAAATCACTAAGGATCAATTTGAGTTAAATCGGCATAACCCGCTTTAAAGCCAAATGAAGAATGTCTAGGCAGAGTTATGAACTAATTTAAGGAAACTTAAGATTAAACTAGTACGGTTTTCAACATTAGCAACGTCAAGATATGCTTATTATATGCAGGAACTTGTGTCAATGAAGACCTCTCCAAGTGCATTAGAGAGGTCTACAATAAGGAGAATACATCACTCTGTCTTGACGATTCACTGTTCTCAGTTTTAGCTGCAAGTTTCCATCTCAGGAAGGCAGGAAGAAGCCACTGTGAGATGGCGCATGAGAGGCCAGCACTCCAGCAGCTACAGCATCTCCGCGGTAGCCGCAGTCATCAGCAGGCAGTGGCAGCAATGCTGTGGACCAGCTTAATCTACCAATGCCACGGATGCGGTTTACTCCAGGGCTATTCTAACACGCACGTACGTATCTGCACTCGATGGACCACAGCAGCGTCTCAGTGCCTCGCCTCAAGGCAGCCACACATCCAACAGCCCTGCAGCCCGCTGCCATCCTGTTACTGCCCATGACTCCAAACAGCTAATCTCATGCAAACGATGCAGGATTTCATATACCTTACAGATGAAAGTGTCATTTTATAGCTAGAACAGGCATATACATAATCTGCTGGGGTTGTGACCAGTTTGCTTTCTTTTGGTTTTCATTGCCAGAAAAAAAACCACTTATCTGTACCATGAAAAACAGAACGATATACTAATGGTGTAATTTGAACTCAGTGGTACTTAATAAAAAGGAGAAGGAAAACTAACAAGGTGTTATTTCCCTCCTGGGAAACTTTTACAAGGTAAAAAAATTTTCCTGTCACTTGAAAACATGAGTCACAATTCAGGCTTTTAGCAGATAAACAGATTTGGAAAACATCAGTAATACATTTGAGTTACTCTCTTAGCACTGAATGCAAGATTTATTCACTGACAAACTGAATATATGGTTTTCCCATACAGATCCCAAACTATGCCCTGCTCTCACTATAAGTTTAAGATTGGCTTAAATTCAATTGGCTTTAGGCTGAGTTTAAGTCAGCTGGGAAGGAATTCGAACTCAGCTGAAAGAAACTACTTCTAAACAGAGCTAAGAAACCTTCTTTCAATGTTGCCTCTGCTTTAATGGCACTATTACCTTCTTCAGAAACACAATTCAAGTGAACAGAGTTATTTAACTTTTATAGGTTAATACCTAGTCACTAAAAACATAAAAGCAATCTATGGGATAAGAAGTGGATACCATCATTAAGAGTTTGTGGAAAGACAGTTAAGGATTAATTTTCACAGGACTACTCCTACTTGCTGCAATAATCAATTACACACAGGCAATTAGAAAGCTAAGGTTTCTTGGAAAATCCCTCCCTCCCAGCTGCAATTTGAACAATTCTTTGGCAAGTTTCTTTTATTAAAGGAAGGATTGAAGTAGAAATTATATTTGCTGTAGTCCTGTGCTTATATAATTAAATGCAAGACAATTTATTTCATTGTCAATGAGAAAAAAATAGTGGGAAAACAGTTTGTGCCAGTCAGTCATTAACACAAAGCACTCCAATCATTGTCCTGCCTTAGCTCACTGTTTCAGCCAGAAGAGCCATACAGAAATTCCCTTAAAAATCAGTCGTTAGCATTATAGAACAATCATTTTATCTATTAATCAATTCACCTGTGTTAAAATGCAACACAGGACACAATATTAGCATATGAAAGCAGCTACAGTACTGTTTCCATGTACTACTCCGAACCAGTTCCCTCTTAATCAGTATTTCTCACTCCACTGACTTCAGTAGCCATTGGCACACATTGCTGATTCGGCAACTTATCTTGACTTGGTGATATTTAGTAATTAATTTACAGCCCTAGTTCCTGAAGTCCTGGGAATACATCAAGACCTCAACTTTCCATTGAGAAATACAATGCAGTTGTAGGCCTATTAGTTAATACAAAAAAGACTGAAAATGAGAAAAATTAAAAGGCAAATACAAAAACGCAGAACATGCATTTTAAATCCCGAGACATTCGAGGGCTCTGTTCTGTTATCCTTTTTCACATGTGGGCTTAAAGGTATTGGACATGGATCCCATACAAATTCACTACTATATGGCAAATCAGCTGTCTTGTTCACCGCAGTGAAGGACAAGGTTAGAAGCGCAAGCCTGGAAAGGTGTGGGGTCATGGTTTCTTCTACACAACACCGCTTTGTTTACTTTGTCTTCCAGACACCGCTGCCTTTTGGGATGGAGTATTGCACTGGACAAATTCTTACGTGGGCTTGGGGGTTTCTGGGTTATCCCTGCTCCTCCCAGTCAAGTGCCCACTGCCACCAGCACTCACAGCTGGCAGAGCAGCCCGAGCTCCTGGAAGCTCCCCCTGGCCTTAACACTGGGGAGCAAGGTGGGGTGCAGCTCACCGTATAGCAATGTATACGGCCGCACACAGCACCGATGCTGAGCTCAGTTACAAGGCATCACTCTTAGGCACCAGTGAGGGCTCTGCATGAAACCCACATGAAGGTGTTCCTGATGGAGCTAAGGTGTCAAAGCACTCGGGTTTCAGAGACAGTTTATAAATAGGTAATACAAAAAAGCATGAAGTGTCAGCCCCAGAATGGCTCATTAAGCAGGTGTGATGCTAAAGAGGAAAAAGTGATTCTGCAGTGTTACCCTGTTGCTAGGTTACCCCATGCTGGTCAGAGATTTTGCTGGTTTCTCTACTAACCTCATCCTAGAAAGCACACAAAACAGAGCTGCTACAGGAACCCACCCAAAACCTACCAAAGCCACATCATATTCTATAACAGCTCTCTGTTTACTAGAGCAACTGTGGCTTGCCCACCAAAGCTACTTCTCTTAAGTGTTGCCAGCTCTGTACGTGTGGACACAGGGAATTTCAAGTGGAAAACAGTTTGTTAAATATCCTGTTCATTCAGCTATAACTGACCAAGCATTTTGCCTGTGCTGAGGTAATACTGGCATTATCTAGTTTTAAACTTTGACACATCTGTGTGACAGCACTGCAGATAGGTCCACAGCTAAAAGCTCAGCCTTGAAAGCAATTTTTTGGTGAGCATATAAGTCCTGAATACAAAGGATACCCTGTCTAGCGTTTCTTTGCTTTTGAGGATCAAAAAAAAAAAAAATCAAAGCCACTTACTATTGTTCAGCTACAGCTATTTTAGAAACAGTACTCTTCCCTCCTCTTTGAGTAGACCAATTCACAAGAAGGAAGAGGAAGGAGATCACATCTTGCATGGTACAAGCAGGATGTCTGGGAACATCAGACCTCAGAAATAACTGAATTCATGTCTTTTCTTTATGAGGAGATGCAGAATTGTAGCCCCCAAATTCAATGTGTTACAATGATTAACACAGTAACTTTCACTGTCTTTAGCCTCTCTACACTTTATCCAAGTCACAGAAAGGACCATACAGGAGTTATAGATGATCTCGCTCGTTATTTCCTCTGGATCTTCTTAAGACACCATAAAACCAAATGGTGCTGCGTGCTGGATTTGCAACCAAAACAGTGCTGATAACAGGGGGGTACTTCAGCTATTGCTGAACAGCGCTTGCACAGCATCAAGGCCTTTTCTGCCTCGCAGGTTGCCCCCCCAGCCAGTCAATAGGAAAAAGGCAGGAATAACCAGCTGTACAAATACAGGGTGAGAAACAACTGCCTATGCAGCAGTCACGCAGGAAGGCATCTGGCGATTATTGTGGATGAGAGACGGAACGTGAGTCAGCAAGATAATGTTGCTGCAAAACATCAACTGGAAAGAATCCAAAGGGGAATGATATGAGTTCTCAAAAAATTGCTTAGGAAAAACAGAACCATTAAGTCTAAAGAAGGTAAGACCAAGGAGGTCAGGTACCGATGTAAAGGAGGGAAAAAGCAGCTAACAAAGGGCTCTTTTTGAAGGCATTCAGACATGCTAAATATTAAACTGGGTCAAGAGTATGCTCCGAGACAGTCGATCTACTACTGAAAATAAATGCATGTCTTAAATTACATCTAAATGCTCATAAAAGAAAATGGCTTCTCCTAGAAACTCTGAAGCATCATCTCAACAGAAGGAGCAAGCTTCTGCTCTTTGAAAGAGTTAAAGAACATTATATTCTACCGTATATTTCCCTAGGAAAAAAAAAAAATCTGTTAAACTAGTGAAGCACTCAATTTACTGAAAAAGAAATGTAATTACCTTCCTCTGAGAAATTCCTCAGTGGATCATCCAATTAATTAAAAAATATTAACCTTCAAGGGTCAAACTTCCTGTTTCTATCTCAACACACCGTTATTTTGTTGATCAGTTAAGAAAACATTCAGAAATGCATGGGTATGTCTACACGGCACATGTACATTTATATGCATTTTGGTAATAGAAGTTACATATGGTAATTAAGAGGATCATAGGAAAACAGGTTTATATTTCAGCATTATTTTAAGACCTGCCATTGTTCAATCTTACCCATCCACACAAATATGCTGTACCAACTGCTGATCATTTTAATAGCACATATTTACTGATAACACTTCAGTATGTGCTAAGAATTTTCTGCTTTCTCCGAACCATTAACAACGATTCACAGCCTCAGACTCCTGTGAGCGTAGGACCGGGTGTACAAGTAGCTGCCCTGGAGAGAGACTGCACCTTTTACCTGCTGATGCAGTTGCCACAAATCTCCAAAAGCCCTGAGCAGGAATGAGAGCTGTAGCAAACACCGAGGACCACCTGGGGAATCTTCCACTGACCAAAATGTTTTGCATCGAGTCCTTTTTGGAGTGGGGGCTTCAAATCTGACTTCAAAACACCAGTGACAAACATACAGGCAAGCAGGTTAGCTCAACTTGCGTCCTAATCGATGGTGTGATTAGGAACAGGCACACTAGAGCACAAGTCATTTGACCGATTTAAAGGTTACCTTAGGATGCAATGAACTGCAGGACAGATAGTTCATTTCTCTTTGTAGATATTAAAAATTCAGTGAATTGACACATCAGGCTCAGGCCTGGGGTTTCTACACTATTGATCTCTGAAGTCTGGTGACATATCCCATTCCTGACGTTTACTGGAGTGCTTTTTGTTAATTCAGAAATGCCACCTTCTGAGTAAATGATCCCTTTCTGCACCATTTCAGTAAATGTCAAGATTTCAGGCTGGCTAGTATTTTGTTCAATGTGTTAGATATCTACAAAGGTACTACTTCATGTCATGCAGGCCTGCGTGAGATGTTGTTCCTGATGGCCGACCACCTCTAAAAACAGAATCATAAAGGTATTGATGTCAAAAAAACAGAAGTAACCGGCAGAAAGAAAAGCAAGAGTGCATCCTGGCCCATCGGGCTGAGCTGGATGATGAGCTGGGGCGTAGCACCCGAGCACCTCTGTCACACGGACTGACAGACGCAGGGACTGCTCGCTGCCCATCAAGTCACTTTAAGGCCAGCCTCATTTTCTCACTTGTCTAAGACACCAAACAGTGAATTAGCATTCTGTGCAGTTATTTTTGGTTAATAATCATAATAACTATCTTTGCTGGAAAAGTACAGGAGAATCATATTGTCATTGGAAATGAGGCATTAACCACTATGGAAATGGACTCACAATAATTTGGGCAAAAGAGAAGTAGTGAATTACCTCTAGTTCTACCTACGCATTTGTAGCCTTCAGAAAAGGCTTCAAAATAACAGACAGAGTTTTCAGCATTATGTATCTCCCCCACTTTTCCTAATTTCAGTTAATAAAAATTTTTTCTTGCCTAATCTAGGAAAGTTTTTCCACAGCTCCAAACTGTTTGTGCTTCTTTCTGACACATCATTTGAAGGAAGAAAAATAACATCCTCAGCCATACTTAGAGTGGGATATCTATACACCTCATTCTTTGAGCAGGGCTGAAAGTCAGAAGCACTGCTAAAGAGTCCAGTTCTATCAAAACCTCTAATGCACTGCAAATGTGTCATGCTTTTATTGACATTTAGTTTAGGGGAAAAGCATAAGTGCTCCAAAAGTGGTATGTTTTAACATTTTTCAGAACTAAATGTTAAAGACATCTTCATTTTGCTACATATTATAACAAATTAAGTAACACTTAAAAACAAATCAAATCTGAACATGTCAAGAGACTTTTTTCTACCAAGAGTTTCCTAGGCCAGATGAAAAGAAAAATCTCAAAAACCTGAAAGTCACACACAAATGAGAATTTGCATACCCCACTGAGTGCTATTAATACGCTCTGCAAATTGCATTCTTAAAATGGGTGTACAATTTAAGATTACTTACCACGCAAACGAGCAGATCATCTCAAAACCCCCACTTTTTGCTATCAGTTAGAGCATATTTCTTTCACTTAAATATTGTCTTGGAAAAGCTGAGACAATCGCTGCCCTGGTAATTACTGGAGCACTCCACATTGGATCACACTCTTACTGGATCAAGCGGGAAAACATCATTTTCCCCCTGCAGAGTTGCAGCAAGGCTCTAATTCATGAGAGATGAAAATTAAAATGGAGCTACATACATGTATTTATTTTAGATATGTTGGAATTCTTAATTTACAATATATCACTACAACCATTCTGTAAACAAGCCTGTCCTAGTTTGATGAGCTTTTAATTCAAGCTTCCACTCAATCTCTTCATGTTTGTGAATAAAGGAATTGCATTCCAAAACCTAAATCGCCATCAGTGTTTAGTTGCACAATTCACGCAGGTGGAGAAGTTCAAAGGAGACACCGTGGATACTGGTGCAACAGCAGCACAGCCTCACCCAACTCGCCGTCTGACTCGGTAGCCTGTGGTCTTAAGTGTCATTGTTTCTCAGGGTGCAAGGAAGGCGTGCTGGGAGAGAAAATACCGTTTTATAAAGGGTACACTTAGGGAAAACAGGTTTCCAAGTACTTGAGCCACTCTTCTGGTTACAAATGGGACCCACAAAACTCAAATACAGTTTACTGTGCTTAAATTCGCTGTGTTAATCAGATAATTTGGGAGAAAGGGCATCATAGAGAAAGGCAGTGAGCAGAGAGAGCTATAGCTGGAGGAGAGGTGATGAGGTTAAGCGATACCACAGGACAGAGCACATGGTACTCAAGCGTTAGCACAGTACAAAGCATTCCCAGGCTTCTCTTAAGAGAAGATTTGCTGCCTCTGCTTCATACCCTAAATCTTTTCAGCCTTTTTTAACTAGTCCAGCCCATGGAAGAAAAGACACTTTTCCCTAGAAGTTTTATTTTACCTACATTCAAACCACTGCATTTTAGCACAAAACTACTATTAAAAAAGAAATCAGTCATGCATTATTTTATCTTGCATTTGCCCAAATATTAGAAACAGCAGCAATGCTTACCACTTAGAAAAATTTTAATCACTAATGGTTAGTGGTGTTTACTACTGTAGCACTTAACAGTCACAGATTGGCATCCCTTTGGTCGAAACCATAGACACAGAACAGAAATTAAGATAATAGTTCAAGCTCACTGTGATGTCATTAAATGATCATTTCTTCATTTATTCAGAGACAGCAGGTGCTTTGACCAAAAGCTGCTCAAAGTGGATCTTCCGAACATTTGGGCGTTCGGATGCATGGCTGCAGTAGTCCAGGGACTTTTAGTCAGGCTTCAGTGTCCTTCCTCCAGCCCTCTAACTTCTATTTTTCCTCCTCTGCAGGCGCATATTTCTCCGTAATTGCCTTTCCCTGTGCTGCTGCTCACCAGGGAAGCTGATGCTGCACCCATCCCTCACTGCTCAGCACTGAGGAACAGAAAGGGTCCCTTTTTTCCTCAGCCCTAATAAATATTTGCATTCTGTCCATTTTTATAGCTTCCTACTAGAAGCATGTAATGATGCATATTTATATGCTACCCATTTAAGAAGGTGACACCATCAGAGCAGAGAGAGATTAACCCCCTACCACCGAGACACTTTTTAAAGTGTTCTTGCTATCCACAGCTCATTTAGAAGATTACTTTTCTTTAAAAGCTCTAATTAAGATATTTGTCAGGTGATTAGAGGGATACATTTCAGCTATTAGTTTACTTCATAATCAGCAGACTCAGGTGTTTCCAGCTGGGTGAGCTGCAGGACAGAATTTGTTTCCAGTTCAAAGTTTTATCAAGTTTTGTGTATTCCTGAGTCCACACACACACACACACAGCCTTTCACCTGGATCACTCTGGGTACTAGAAATCCTGCTGAATACAAAAAAGGAGGTAGAAACATCCAGCAATTAAAGTGGGAGTGATAAGGAAATCAGCAACACACAGGAAAAGACATCCTAGGTAAGAGACGCTGTAGTGATTATCCAAGCTGCTGCCAAGTTGACAGGTTGTACTAGTTCTGGGCAGAAAGCCTGTAAGGATACAAGTTTTCTGGTACTTAGCATGGCACTTCATACTGATCTTTATTCAAGATAACTTTACTCAGACTGCACAGATTCTTAAAGTTGTTAGAAGTCAGTAAGAATATCCATGCTTTCAGAAATACTTGTAAGCCAAAATGCCTACCCAATGACACACAAGCAGGTAGCCGAGGTGCAGCTTTTCTATCAAGTGAAATAACACTGTCTATGTTCAGCTACGCAGTTTCAACAGTATCTGCTGCAGTACAGACAACCCAACAGAATGGTTTGTTCTAAAGGGATTAAGACAGAGGAGAGGAATCCAGGTCTTTGAAAATGACTAGTCCTACCAAGGAACAGCGATGCTAATGAGTGAGATTGCAAAAGGTCTTCTTGTCCTTCCTCTAAGCACAGCCCTAGGGACGGTGGCACATTCAGACCACCATCAAGCACACAAAACATTTATTTCTGTGAGCAGACTTAAATTCAGAGCAATTCAAATTACACTTCAGGATCTTAACTCCGATTCAAGTAATGTCTATGCAAATGACTAATAGCAGGACTGCCACATTTTATATAAATGGGAAGAAAAATGAGAACAATCATGCCCACCTGCACCAAGAGGCAGTCTCGTTATACATTCAACATCAAGTACCTCTCAACAATTTACTGGAACATGCTGGTTGACAATTTGAGCAAGCAGCTGTCAAGAAATTTTTCATTCTGATAATGTTCTAGGTATGAAAGTCAGATGTTAATAGACCTGCTTGCAGCATAGAGGAGCACAAAGTCTCAGACCTTTCAGTTCAAAGGAAGTGGGAGCCCAAAGCCCTTCTGATCTGGTGATAACATGCAGACTTGTACTTATCCATCCATTCTGCTGATTCCCAAGATACTCAAGCAAGTAAAAAAAACCCATGGCAAGTGAGTTGGCAACACTGAGGGTCATAGGATACCCTTGAAAAGAGTACACAGCTGTGATAAGTTGATAGTGATACTTTCCCAGTGTGTTCTTGGGACCTCAACTCTGCCACTTGAGCTTTGAGTCAGATATTTTTGCATTTCTCAGTCCACAATGATTTTCTATGAATGTCAACACAGTTTCTGAACCCACTTAGTGTCTTAAGTTGTTAAGTCACAGATGGTGCCACAGACACGGAAGCCAAGTTGCACAAATGGGGAATACAAGAGAAGCACTTCAGCTCCACACTCAAAGCCCGTGGAACAAGCTGAATGAGAGATAAGGCAGATGCAGACTGCATACAAAAAAATTTCTCCCCCACATTGCGTACTGCACCTACACACCTGCCTTCACACCAGGCTGACTACAGATATCAATTTCTAGCCTGTTAAAGTGTCACCTTAGCTTTTTCTACTCTGTTATTAGGGGATTTTCCTTATAAAACTCTTCAACCCTCCAGATTGATGGTCCAGAATACATTTTTCCCCTGGCAGCAACTTTTGTTGTTTATATTTTTCTGAATTATTGAAAGGATTTGATAGCAAAGTGTGTTAGAAATGAACACAAATAGCAAATCTATAAATAGAAACATACAGCACTAAGTCAGTCAGTGGAAAATGTTTCCCAACATGTCATAGTTGGTTCACGATCATTCTGAAAGTTGGGAGTTGAAGATAAACTATTGCAACAAGAGATTGTCTTTCAGAAGAGTCAGTTGATCAAAAATATTATATGAACTGATTATTTCAAGAAGCCTCCCCTATCTGGCAGCACTTTTTTCCTAAAAATGCTTGAAGGTTGACTTTTGTCAGATAAAGTTATTCCAGCAAAGAAGGTCCATGCACAGAAAGTTATGCAGTTTCCTAACATAAGCTGTCATAGGGCGTCACAGTATTTTGTCTGTGTAGCCAGCAACAACTTCATAATCCCATCCTTTGCAATGCTGATGTTTCCTTTGCCAGATCTCTTGCAAACTGCTCAGCTCTTCCTAAAGTTTATGGGAAAGAAGCTTCATATTACACAAATCCCACTTCCACCTGCACTGGAGGTTTTGCGGCCCCACGACCCCAGGTCCCCCACAGCAGGGGAAGCAGAGCGGGGCCCATGGCTGCGCGGGCAGGCACGGGGCACCTCTGCTCCCTCGGAGCACACAGATGCTGCTGCTCACCAGCAGCTTGCCATTGACATCCTCCGCATTCCTCCCTGCGTTCAGCTGCAAAGCCTCAGATCGTGCACGAGCTGGAAAGCTAGATCTTTAGCGGCAGTGTCCACAGATAGAAGACTAAGCAGATCTTCCACAAAAGCCACTGGCAAATGAAGCTGCAGGCCTCACCCCCGAGTTCTCAGAAAAGGAAGCTTCTCTGAGCATCTCCGCTCAAGGTTGATGTTCCAATTTACCCCATCAGCAGAGACAGCTTCAGTGGAGTTCAAGAATCTGTATTTCAGATAATTTTCAGCTTTCCCCACCTTCAGAGCTCAGCACCATTCCTTTGTGTATGTAAATAATTGTTTGGATTAAACACAAAGAAAACTGTCAGCTGTTCATTTACTAAAGCTGAGGCAACCTTTCCTGAAAAGCCTACCAGGATTTATCACGCCTGTCTCTCACCTCTGATGAGGTTTCGCGCTTCCCCTACATCATGATTTCTCATCAAATTGACCCTTGCCACATGCCCTGGAAAGAAGAAAGGTGCCCAGCGCCGCGCAAGCCGCCCCTACGCGTGGGAAGGGAGCGGGTCTGACCGCAGCAGGCCTGCCCAGCGAGCCGCGGGTCTGCTGTGCCTTTGGGAGAGGGATAAGCCAGGAACCAGTTGAGTACAGCCACTCACTCGTTTTTGAGAGAGGGGAGCGTGGGCAGGCACCACGTACTCACATCTGTCCTTACAGGACGGATCAAGCGTTGTTAAGTGGCAGAGATGGTGGCAAGCATTGAAAGAACAAGTCACGCACACACAAAGTCTGGAATTAAAAACACCTCCCCAAGTTTAACTGTGACTGTCACTCCTAGCACCCAGCCCTCGCCCACGCAGACCCACGAGACCGTCCGGTCAGGCCTGCGTGTCCGACGCGCACGGCTGACCAGCGACGAGACTCAAACCTCCCCGCGCGTCCAGCAGCCATCCCCACCCCAGCCCTTGCTTTCAGAGGCAGCCTTGCAGGCCACCATCCCGGTCAGCAGATCCACGCTGTGCCCCGGCAGCAGCGGAGAGCAAGCCCCGAAGCTGTGAGCCCACAGAGACAGCCGCAGCAGCCCTGTTTGCACGTTTACCAGCGCCAGCCCGCACAGCACCCAGGGGCCAGCGCCCGCAGGAAGCAGGGGCAGGTCTGGGTTGGGGACAGCAACGCACTCCACTGACCCACGTCATCTCCAGCCCTTGCCCAGGCCCAGCTCCCAGGGTCCGACCCCACGCCAGGAGCCGTGCTCCCCATCTCCGCTGCACACGGGTGCCCTCCTCAGCCTGCCCGTCCCGCACGGGACTGCCGCTTCCTAGCGCCAGGAGGAAGCAGCACGAGATCCAAGCAACTGATTTTCATCCAGATCTCTGACCGCAAAGACAGCAATATAGCCTTTACCACCATCGCCACACTCTTCATCCAGTAACGCATAGCCACATTTCAAACACCATTAGGTGCTGGAAGAGTTAATCAAGCACACATTCAATTTGCAGACAGCGTAAGGCAGGAGTAGCATACTGCTGCAATGGCACGGAAGACGCAAACAAAGCAAGAGCTGCAAGGGAGAGAGGCCCGCTGAGACACCTGAAGAAGTGTTTCCAGGGCCAAAAGTCTGTTTTGGTGCAGGTGCTAGTCAGCAAGCACACTCCACCCCCATGCACTCACCTCATAAAAACAGAAGTCAAAACTTCACAGGAAAAGCAGGGGGGATATCAATAGAATTAAAATTAACACTGAAAATGTCTACAGGGGAAGCCCAGCCCCTGTAGCTGGTTGGCCATATAAGGGGCATCACACCAGCTTTCTGGATTGATATCATTTAGCCACCCGCGCAGGATTTTACAAGTTACTTTGAGATTTAACCTCCCAGTGCCACTACAATTGGGGAAGCATCAGCCAAAACAGGACTATCAGCAGTAGTAGACCCAAGCGACTCACCAAGCTGCCGTGGCAAACTCCAGCTGAGCTGGCAACGCGGTCACAATGCTCGCGGCCAGGCTGCGACGGAGCTGGGACCAGTGCTCCTGCAGCACAGACGAGGAGTGGGGCACAGCCCCAAGCTGAGCCTAAATAGCACTACGGGGCCACAGCAGGGCATGGGGTCCCAGGTGAGGCTGGTCAGGGCCAGCTGGCCCATTAGCACCCCCAGGGCCAGGACACCTGTGGGGTCTTCCCACGGAGGGTTCCTCTCCAGCTACTGGGCTCCTGAACGAGGGGGAAGGTATCCTGACTCCCTCAGGCCTAAATAATGCACTTCTGAATAATGACACCGATTTCTCTTTTTCTCAGATCCCACAGATCTGCGATTTCTCAGATCCCAAATCTAGTGGAATCCAGGGAGCTCCTTCTACTGATCTCTCGGGCACTGTGGACTAGGCTCTTATTGAGCTATTTGTGGCATTTGGGTTTTATTCTTTAAATTACAGATGGAACCTGTTGTTAATCAAAGCACCGGTGACACTATCAGAAAGACAATGTGATATTTCCATGCCATTCTACCAGTTTAAACAAGATTCCATGAAGAAGTTGACCTTTTCTCAGTTGAATTATAAATGTCAAAATTGCAGGAATCCATCTTTCAATTACTGTCACCTTAAAAGTGAAAAATGCTGGAGGCATTACGCTTAAAACATTACCAAGCCCAGATATATTTCAAATGCAATCTCCCCTTTCAGGATGGACTCTTCATTTCTGAAATGCAATGAATCTTATGCAACTTTTCCACACAACGGTGACAATACTGCAGATTAAGCCTAGCTTTAAAGAGGGGAGGACTGTGAGCACGTTGGGGAACAGCAGGACCATGGCTGCCCCAGGAGCGGGGACAAGCCAGGAGCGGAGGGTACCCACGGCACAGGCTGGGAAGTGACTGCACCAGCAGGACACAGTCCCACAGCACCTGAGCAAGGCAGGATGGCGACAGTCACAGGTCCCATTGACAGCCCAGGCATCACCAGACCACACAAGGCAACGAGTCGCAGCCAGGGTCAACCTGAGAAGTCCAGTCAAGGAGTCTGAATGAGCAGGGGACAGGGCTGGACATGGGTGTACCTATGGCACAGCTTTGGCAAGGACCGAGGACTGGCCTGACTGCAAGTGGGGCTCTTGACCATGGGCAGAGGTTGCAGGGCAGGCTGGTTGCGGCAATTAATGCCCCTTGGTCTGGCAGAGAGAGACCAGAAATAGGGGTTAACTGGGAACTTCAACTAAATGAGCAGGATCTTCCTAGCTGAATAGATGAGAAAACGTGCATGTTTCGGTCTAATTCAGCAGCTGGCAATTCTAGTTAGGATTCTGTTTCTTCGTGGAAGCCATCTGAATTTAGGGCTTATTCATGACAAACTCCACAAGCTTGAGGTTCAGGTGTTCCTCAGAGCCATGTTTAATGGTGCCTTGCTCCAAAGATGGCTTTGGGTAGGGAGGGCAATATTCTGCATTACCTGCCTCCTCTTGCTTCTGGCAATACCTTTGCCTGCTAAGCTTTACCATAGCAGGAAGCCTTCTGCCTAAGCTCTCCCACCCCTCAGAAGCTCTTTCCAGGCCTGCAGGAATGGACCAGCAGGCTATAACCTGGAGCAATGGCTCCTTCCTCTTCTCTACTCCCAGGGCAGGAGCCAGGACTCAAGCACAGGGAGCCCACGTACGGCGCTAGCCAGCACAGTCCCCGGCCCCGAGATGCGGTCACCATGCGTGTGGGGGAATACAGCAGCTCCAGGAGAACCTGCTTATGAGGGTGCTGCCTGGGCACTGGCCTGGCACAACAGGCTACAGAACTGAGCCCTCTTTTAACTTCCCAGCTTGATGCTCCCTGCAGTTCATTAGGTTCACATCTTCTAAACGTAGGTAATTGATGATACAGCTTTGATTCCTCCCCCACCTTCTATAGCCTTGAAGCTTTTAGGAAACCATGTACAACCTTTTTACACAGGGAAAAATACACTGAAATGTGCCTCAGTTCTTTGGGTTTTGGCTTTGTTTTTCCTAACAGAAGTAGTTGTACTAATATACAGATGAAGGACCTATGGCCTGGGGCAGCGAGAGGCAAAAGCAATTAGAAATGTGCCTGCAAATATAATGATGTATTATTTATCTCGGGATTCTACTGAATTAGCAACTGCATACAAGTGCAAGACATTTTTTTTTCAAAGTTGCCCCTAACAAATACTTATAATATTGTTTCTAACTTTGCATATAATTAAGGAAAGGGGGTTATTGGATTCCTGCTCAGTTCCTGCAGACCCTGTGCAATCAGTATAACCATATGGTCACCATGAACGTGTGCAGACACTATGAACTCCAGTCTGAAACTACTCTGTCAAAGGGCCAAAACAGGCCCTCTGGCTTGATACAAACAAGTATCAGCAGGAGACTTACCTAGGCAGCAACATGTTGGCAGTATTTTTAGCTTAAATATGCATTTGTATCCCCTGGATGTGCATGGCATCAGTACGTCCCATGGCCAGGAGGGCCCCTGTCCCTCTTGCCCCAGCGGCAGGGCTGGTGCCTGCCCGGGCTGCCCAGGAGCCGCGCAGGGCGGCTGGGAGGTGCTGGGGCACGGGGGCTGCTCTGCCCCACGCTGCCCTGCCTGGCCCGCCGGGGCGGGCGGGATTCTCTTCTTTATTTCAGCCTGACTCTTGTCAAGCCCAGTTTAAAAATTGCAC
Organism: Mycteria americana; assembly: GCF_035582795.1. Lineage (NCBI taxonomy): Eukaryota > Metazoa > Chordata > Aves > Ciconiiformes > Ciconiidae > Mycteria > Mycteria americana. Next base: position 521,854 of record NC_134379.1, on the reverse strand, counting down.
TTTTGTTTGTTTGCATCCTAAAAGAAATCTGACAGCCTCTGCAGGAGCTCCGGCAGCCCATCCCGCGGTGAGGCGGGGCCCAGGGGACGTCCGCGCCACACTGCGAGGTGGAGGTGGAGATGGAGGGTCCTCCCTGGAACGGCACCGGCTCGGCGAAAGGCACCGCTCCGTTGCACGGTCCTCCCCATGCCAGGCAGGCACCTGCAAACACAGGCTGGTTTGGATGGGGTTTGTTATTATTATTATCGCCGTCCAAGAGGGACCCGCGCGCCGTTATCTGACTGCCGGCGCTGCTGGAGGTGCTGTCAGCTGCGGGCAGGCTGAGCCCCGGCTTGCAACTGCCTGACTCGGGGTGCTCACATGGGCCCTTCCCCTCCACACATGCGGCCGAGGCGTCCTCTCACCAAAAGCCACACCAACCGTCATCATCCACTCCATCAATTACCACCAAGCCAGGAGGGATAAAATGCAGCACTGATTACTCTTCCTTTTCTAAACACTCGCCTTCAGATTATCGCTCATGTTCCTTGTCTCCACAAGCTGCACACTCATGTCAGAAGTACGAAAGGGGTAGAAGAGTTCAATTCAAAGTGATGAGACTCCAAACGCTCTTCTCGAGAATATTCTGTACTTCAGGGTTTTAATCAGAGAGCAGAATTAGTCTGACACTTCATTGATCCCTTTTCTCTAATCAGAGCAGCCAGTGGACGCATTCTTTTTTCTTCCCACATTGGGGCTGACAGTTTTAATCTGTCTTGTATTTTCCCCTTAACAAAAGGTATTTGTTTAATTCCACGATGCAAAAGATATTTCTTTTATAACTGCGCTCAGCTGGGAAGAAATACGACTCCTCAAATATCAACACCGCTATTAGTTTCTGTGTCCCAGAAACACAAGGGACCCCACAAAGAGAGAGCTTTTCTTAGCACCACTCGAGCACGTGTGCCGAGATGAGCGTTGCGGAGACCTTACGGCAAATTAAGCGGGAGAGGACAAAAGTATGGAATTACTGGCACGTCGCCTGCGGCACCAAGGCGAGCTCCATGCCCAGGGAAGCAGCTGGCGCCCGGAGGTGCTCGTTTCCCTCCGGCAGCTTCCCCGGCGAGAGAGGGGTGGAAGGCACAGGCACCAGCGGCGGGGAAGAAGGGTTCCTGGGGAACAAGGGTCTTTCTAACCCTCTTCTCTTTCTGAGGGTCCCACTTTTGCCAGAAAACTTGCCTCCAAATGAGTTCCCTAGGGAGCAGAAAATAAAGCCCAGAACCAATTTTAAAAACTCAGCCTGAAGCATCCACAGAAAAGTTCTGTTGAAGGGGAAATGCTGCAAGGAATAAATGATCCAGAGTTCCCGCTGCTCTTTAAAGACAAGTTGCATTTTTCCTTTTGCTTTCTCTCTCCTTTGAAAATAACAAGACTGCGAGTCCAGCTTGTCAAAAAAATAGCAAATATTTCTGTTCAAAGTAACTGTGCCCACCAGGGTTGAAATTTCACACAGGCTCTACTTCTATTTCAGTTCCGTTTTATATTTCAAAACAGGATCCTTCTCTGCAGAGGTGAATGTCAAGTGTTTAATCCATCCATCTGTGTCACTGTACATCTGTCCCACTAGCCATACACCCATGAATCACAGAATCACAGAATTGTATAGGTTGGAAAAGACCTTTAAGATCATTGAGTCCAACCCTAAACCTAACACTGCCAAGTCCACCACTACACCATGTCCCTAAGCACCTCATCCAAACGGCTTTTAAATACCTCCAGGGATGGGGACTCAACCACTCCCCTGGGCAGCCTGTCCCAATGCTGGAGAACCCTTTCAGTGAAGTAAAATTTCCTAATATCCAGTCTAAACCTCCCCTGGTGCAACTTGAGGCCATTTCTTCTCGTCCTATCACTTGTTACCTGGGAGAAGAGACCGACCCCCACCTCTCTACAGCCTCCTTTCAGGCAGTTGTAGAGAGCGATGAGGTCTCCCCTCAGCCTCCTTTTCTCCAGGCTGAACAACCCCAGGTCCCTCAGCCGCTCCCCATCAGCCTTGTGCTCCAGACCCTTCCCCAGCTCCGTTGCCCTTCTCTGGACACGCTCCAGCCCCTCAATGTCTCTCTGGGAGTGAGGGGCCCAACACTGAACACAGCATTCGAGGTGCGGCCTCACCAGTGCCGAGTGCAGGGGACGATCACTGCCCTAGTCCTGCTGGCCACGCTATTGCTGATACAAGCCAGGATGCCATTGGCCTTCTTGGCCACCTGGGCACACTGCCGGCTCATATTCAGGCGGCTGAATATGAAGTTACAGGATGTTCACAATCATAATATCTGAGCAGCGGCTCTTTGGGAAAAGGATTGCTACTTTTAACACAAAGTTTTGGCTCAAAAAAGAAAAAAATAATATACACCAAAGGGTCTGTGAAGACCCCTAAATTTCGGTTATTGCTTCCATTTCCCAAAGGCAGCACATACTGCGGTACTAAGTGACAGCATAAAGCCCTTAGATAGATGCATCATCATTTATTAATTACCTCTAATTCAGCCAGAAGCCCCTGGACATAGATATCCTACAATGAAACGATTTATTATGAATCATTAGCATGACTTCCTTGGATTGGTCTGCAAGTTTATTGAAAGGACTACCACGGATTAAGACACAGCTGTTTTTTCTCTTCCTGTTCTTGCTCATTTTATCCCATCTTTTTCGTTTCTTATTCTTTCCTCTCATGGTAGCAATGCTGAATACTAACAAGACCTATGCATTTAACTGTGCTCGGTCATTTCCATGCTAATTAATTCAGGTTCCAATATCTGCATTTTGTGCAGGTTTGGTAAATCCCCCTTAAACTGGTAATTTCAGCCCAAATCTTCTCCCATGGCAGAGAGAATACTTCAGCTCCTGCCCATCTCTGCTTACGATGTCAGTGCAGGGATTATTTTAATTAAAATGCTAGGTGAGAAAATCATTAGAAAGATAACAAACAGGCCAGATCACCCATTACCCGTGACTGGTATATATATATGGGATTCTAATCCAATTTATGAAGCTTTCAAGCCAGTAAAACAATTAATTTTAAAATGCATTTCAATCAAGATGAAAAACTGCTTTGTTGTGTGCTTTGTTATTTAAGGCGCAGGATGAATAAGCCATAGAAGACAACAGAAAAGCATTTTCGCCTTGTTTCATTTACTAATGACACAAATGCAGTGATTACTCCTAGGTGAAATTCATCAGAAGTCTCCTGGCTGTTTATATACAACCTCAAACCTAGCTGAAATACTTCAAATACTTTGAAAGTGATGTTAGAAGACAGTGTTTTTCTACTGTTAATTGCTTCCATTCAGATCCCTCCCACACTAGAACATCAGCCACAGAGGAACACGTCATGGGCCCGCTCTATTTGGCATCGGTGCGGCCTCACCTTGAGCACTGTGTGCGGTGCTGGGCCCCACCATTCGAGAAGGACGTGAAAGCCCCTGACCGCGTCCAGAGGCGGGCAGCCAAGCTGGCGCAGGTGCAGGGCCGGAAGGCACGTCCTGCGCGGAGCGGCCGGGGACTCCGGGTCTGCCTCGCTGGGAGAGAAGGAGGCTGAGGGGCGACCTCACGGCTCTCCGCAGCTTGAGGAGGGGACGTGGAGAGGCAGCTGCGGAGCTCTTCTCCCCGGCACCCAGGGACAGGACAGTGGGAATGGTTCGGAGCTGCGCCAGGGGAGGTTCAGACTTGACGGCAGGAAGCATTTCTTTACCGAGAGGGTGGTCAGACCCTGGAACAGGCTTCCTCGAGATGTGGAGAAGGGGATTAGAGCAGTCTTTGCTGGAGCCTCAAACTGCAGAAATCAGGACTCCACTTATCGCTCTCCAGAATGAAATTAAGTTGGTTACAAACAGTATTTGGCAATAAACAGGTACATTTTACAGTTCCACTATTTGATCACTTAAATTTGCAGCCCAGCAAGATGAATGTGTTGAAACCTATTTATTCTGACTCCTATACTACAGCCAGGTATTCATACGCTGTGGATCCAGCCTAAGTGGGACATAAGTTCAAATCACATCTGGTTTTGAATCTGACTTAAGGACGCCAAATCTTACCGCATTTCACAAGCCTGGAATGACAGCCGTACGTGACAAAGCAAGACTGCCCAAAGAAGATTCTGCTGCCCTGGAATATTCTGTTCTTCCCATTGCAGGTGCTAGGCAGCTCTTAAAGCTTTCAGGAGAATATTAAATATTCAAGAAAAGTTATTGAAGTGATTAGATATGGGGCCACTATGCAAGTACATAAAATATCATTACCTTACATTATGTATTTCACTGACCTCAAAATTGTAATTATTATGTTGGGTTATGTTACTCTTTAAAAATATAATAGGAAAATCAGAGTGATGCAGCAAAAAAGCTCTTTACTATATTAAGTGAAAGTATTGAAAAACAGGATAGTGTGTAATTAGACATAAAGTGTATCCAAGCAGATATTTACAGTCTTCATTATGATGCAGGACAATAAGTCACTGAAGGCAAAAATATGCTCCAAACACAATAAAAGCCACCATCAATTTTGCTTACCAGAGGAACCTTTACAATGAACAGGAAAAGATAATTTCTTTCTGCAAATAAACTTCACCAAAAAAATGGCTATTCAATTGTGATGTATTCCATTCTTTTGAGCAACTTTTTCCCAATTTTTCAGTTTGCTTTTTGGCAGGGAGAACAAAAAGGAGAGAAGGAAGGAAAATGGGAATGAAAAAAAAAAATTAAAATTTCTGTCTCAGCCAGCATAAAATGTATTCCATAGCCAAAGCAATCAGGAACAAGAGGAGAAAAAAAAAGCCCTATTTTTATGCCAAAGCTATATCATAAAATAATAGTTTAAGAACTCACTGTATTCATAACCTCAGTTTCAGTACAAATGCTGTATTCATTAAAAAGAAATACAGGGTGGCAGGGCTGGATTTATCACTGGAATTTGCACGCTGCCGTAAAGAATGTCCTCTATTAATGACAACAGCTGTTGGTTTAATAACCCTAGAAAAGATCATTAAATTCCTTCACATTTCCCAGAAACAGATGGAAGAAACGCAAAAGTGTTAAAACATACGGGAGAACATATTGAAATCCAGCAGCCTCCTGGAGCGGCCAGGAATCCTACTGCCGCAGTCCCCCGGTTTACACCGGTCTCCCCGCGGGTGCCTACGGTGTGTGCATTGTGGGGATCACGTAAATACTGAACGAGGACAGAAGAGGCTTGATGTGCCGTAGGCGGCAGGTGCTCCGACAGTTTGCCATCACTTACCCTGTTTGCAGGCACAGGTTTCCTTTCCCCTCTATTTCCTTGTTAGCTTCTTTGCACCTAGAACTTCGAAACATAAAAAATCTCCACGTACAGCGGAATCCTTTCATCAAAGAACTGATAATAAGCCTGTGAATGTAGGTCACCTTCTGCGCTTCCTAGAACAAGAAAAAGATTCATTTCAGGAAGTGGGAATTTCCCAACAGCTTGCGATAGAAATCACAACAGGTCCCAAATACAATTTTTTCTGTCATCAGGGACACTGTGGTGTTCACACAGTGGCATATAATTTGTGCACAAGCCTCAAACACTGCACAAGAACACCTAGGCACGTTTGAATGAAACATTATTGGTAGCGTTGCTAATACAGGCGAGCAATGGTGGCAAAACTTGAAGCAAACTTGAAGCCCAAAGCCGCAAGGAAACTAAAATGGGAGCCCAGCCATTTCCACCTGGTGTTTGCAGTACGTATACTCCCTGCCTTCCTTTCTTCCTGTTTCCTGTTCATTTTGGCTTCCCCCAGCACGTGGCAGAGCTCTCCCATGAAGGACGGCAAGGTCAGCCCGGGCCCAGCTCACTGCGGAGCCAGCCGAATTTAGCACCGTGCAACCTTCCACAAGTGCAGGGGAGAGCGGGATCGTCCTGACAGACAAAACTGTAAACTGGCACTGGATGACTACTGGAAAAAAGTCTCCCTGTATAAATGAGCTGATGGCACGTACAGGGAGAGCGATACTACTGAGTGCTCCTTGGTTCTCCTCTGGAAGACTATTCAGCCACCCATACGGCCAGTAACACTGAAAACAAAACACAAAAAAATCAAAAACCCCATGAACGTAGAACAGGTACAGCTCTTCAGCTTTTGCAAATTAATATTGATTTAGGCCAGCTAGGGAATCTATCCCCAAACATGTGTATCCGGGAGAAATTCCTTGCCAACAAATTCTTGGACAAATCACCAATAATGAATAACCGAAACCTCCTGGAACCGCCGGTGGCTCAGGTCTGTAGTCCACACAATGAAACTGCTGTGCTTAAAGGCGAGGAAGGAAATCTCCTGACATGCAGTTCAGGTGCACAGGCTCCTGTCCTCATCAAAGCTGCCTAAAAAGATCAATTAAAAAAAAAAAAAAGGCAAGATGTTTTTTCTGTCTGAATTTCAATAGGATTTTTGATCAGCTTTATTTGCAACTGATCTAAATGTGAAGACCAGACTTCTTTGTAAGAGGTTGGATCAGGATTCAAGCAGTCTAGCACTAATCGCTATGTGATTTTTGAGACAACACATGCAATTCCTCTACACAGAGAGCAACAGAGCAAGGGCAGCTCTCCTGCTCCGATCGCCTCTAATGGCTGTAAGTAAAACAGAGACTGTCTCTCCAAAGGCCACATGCTTCTTTTTATGAAAAAAAAATGTTTCTGCAATGATTATGTATTGAGATACAGGATGCTATCTTGGATGTTCTCGCCAGGTTAATGAAGTTTGGGAAGAGAAAGGGAATTTTTGGTAGCACAGATGGAGGTATTAACTGGCAAACTTTGCAAATTAAGTGCTTGGAAGGCACATAGGGTGAAAAATGCAATAAATCTATCATTACTAGTTCTTTGCTATTATCTGGTTACTCTCCCTGCAAACAGCTAGTGATGACTAAATAATGCTGATTTGCATTGATGTGTGCCTCAAGCTCTCCAAAGTGAATTCTAACTTATAACTCAATTAGCCAGTTAGAGCTAACATGATTACAGACACACAATCCTGTCCTATTTTCCTGTTGCGACTTACCTTTCTTCTGATTTAAGTTGCTTTAACAGCATCCTAATGTTTTATAATGTTCCAGCAAAAACTGTTTTTCCTGGGTTCTCTAATCTAATCCTTTGTTGTCATTTTTTCTGTGAGTTGTAATAAGCAACTGCACCTCGCTTGCTACAAGCCATCCCTGCCCTCTTATTACATATATCAGGTGTTGAATACATGAATAATCTAAATGAATGTTTTATTTATTGCTGAATCCTCCCATGGATGAGAATGAGTATCCATAATTTTCCCCTTGCTGGAAATCTTGTAAAAATCTTTGTGCATTTCTAACGGCCCACTCCAACAGTGAGCATCTTATCTTCATTGTGCCTTGTCCAGGGCAGAGTTTTAAACCCACTGCCCAGTAATCTCCTGGGTCGCCTCCATGTCTCACATTGTCTGTAGGGAAAGACCATTCCTCATCTGTGTTTCTCCACCCCGTGCCTGGCTTTACACACCCTCAGCCCTTTCTTCCCTGCTTCTCTCCCACCTGCAAGAGCTGCAGTCCTTTCTGCTGCCTTCTGGGCAGAAGCTGCTCCTGGGTCCCGGTGACCATCCCCACCATCGCTGGCTGCACGCTTCCTCGTGTCCTTCACCCCTTCCGAGCCAGGCGGACCGCTGTGCAGCACTCAGCTAATGGTACGTAAGGACAGCTAGTTCAGAGCTATCCTTATGTACAAGTGACTAGAGTGATTTCTTTCCCAGTGCGTATACAGACATTGAATTTCATTTGACATTTTCCTGGTCAGCCATTTACTGTATAGCTGTAGAAAATCTTTCCTCCTGCTTTATTTATAGCTGGAAAAATACATTCACCATTTTACTGGTCCCTTTTCCAGGGAAATGGTGACCAGGTAAAGCAGCAGGTCCTTCACAGGTCTAGTTGGTCTCACTTACCCTTGCCCCATTATGAAAATTACTAATTCCAGTCTTTTCCAGTTGTTTAACAGGACACTAATCATCAGGAAGACCTTTCATTCTGTAACAGAATATGACAGAATGAAGAAAGGAACACATTTTTCTAATAATTTTACCTGATTGGAATGGTTATAGCCATAGCTATTGGAGTAGCCATCAGTGCTTTTCATAAGACCGTAACAGGTATAAATGATATTTCAAGTCACAAAAGGCATTTTTAAAAGGCTACGGCCCACATCACAGACCTTTCATATTCACGGAGATGATAAACGACCCTGTCAATCTGCCAATGTAAGTCACATTTGGGTCCCTACCAAGCACCCCAGCTGCTTTATGATTAAAGCACAATCTGGAACAGCCCAGGAGACTTTGGCTCACACCGGATCCCTGACCACCATCTCCGGTTGCACCACTTCATGCTGCACTACTCACAGGGCTCCCAGTGCCCATGTCCTTCAGTTAATTCTGTCAGGAAATACAAACTGCCTGCATGGGCTTGAAATTAAGCGTTTGTCTACTTCCTCCAAAGTCTTTAGCCTATGACCTTTTTTGTTGTTTTCTGGATCCCTTTGGAAGACCCATGCAACACACTAAGTAGAACCTGGAAAGCAAAATCAGAAGCATTTTAAGAAGATCTGATTGTCTCTACAAAATTGTTGGCAGAATTGCTTTCATTTTTCTCAAATGCATCATTAAAAAAAAAATCCAGCAGGGATATTTATACTGGGCCAAATTTCCCAGAGGCCATGTTGATTTAATTGAACCTGCAGTAGGAATCAGCTTGGTCCTTTATATTGTCAGCTTTGTTTCTGGATTCAACTGGATGTTATTTAAGCATTTCAGTGAAAAACTAAACAATGAATATTGGTATTTCTTGACCTACATGCAAATTATCTCCACTCTCTCTGCTCAAAAATGCCAGGTGTTTTTATCTCCTCTACAATTATCTGCTTTATGAAATGTCATAGCAAAGCTATAATAAAAACTGGGCTCTTGAACATTTTTTCCTTTCTTTTTTTTTTTTAAAGTCTTATTGCATTTTCTGGGTAAAGAAGAGGAAGAATGCTAAAATACTGAGAGCCAGGTCTTCAGCTGGGGCTAGTGAATCGAGCCCCACTGAAATAAATTTGCATCAGTTGCATATATGGCCAAAAGCTTTCAAAATGTAATTCCTTGGTTTTTGCACTCCTCTACCTTCCATGCTTTCTTTCTGATTGCAAATGATCGTTTTAGAATTGCATCGTACAACACCATGACACAGCCGCACAAGCAAGGCTGGTGCTACACAGCCTCGTCCCCAAGCATCGTAGCGCTTCTGCTCATCACGGGGCAGCAGCATGAGGGACCAGTTCATGATGGACAGGAGCACAAGTCGGGACTGGGCTGTAAAGCTCTTCCAGACATGGCTCACTTGTAGCCGAGGAAGATGGGATTTTTGCAGTGAAACCCCCAGAACTGCTAGAGGTTAAGGACCCACTGCAACACTTCAGAAGTAATCCGACTCAAAAATCCGTAGAAGACAACAGGTTTTGGTGTAGGTACAACCGGCTGCAGCAGTGCGTTCACTAATGGAAAGGTGCTCGGGATTTCAGCTCCCACCATCAGTAACATCTTGAAGGCATCACACAACATACAACTGCAGGCTGCCAAGGGCTGGCATAAAAAGAATAGTGATGATCACTCATTCGGGTGCAAAATTTCATAATAAAAAATCAGTAACATGCCTGGAACCTGGGCAAGGGTTGCGCACCAGCCTTGTTAATTTCTGTTTATCAGCTGCCAAAAAAGGAGACTAGTTTAAGAAAATACAAGCATGAAGCCCCTCATAAATTATCCTAGCTTGGGCTAAGGTCTTTGAGTGATTTCTTAACATCTTCCACACAGAACAAAATGAATACATGGAGGAAAGAAAAATTTCACTGGCTTTATAACTCTGTCCTCAAACTGGGAATAGCAGAAAAGCTGACAAGGATGTCCAAGTCTGTTCAACACCTAAAAGAGAGGGAATGAAACAATGGTATTTGTCAGTGCAAGAGCCCAGCTTAACAGCACTCTGCCCATACTGCACCTGCTGAAACGTAACAGCAGACGTCGAGATGTCTCTCACACAAGGGGAAACTTTCTTGCAGGGTAGGCTGTGGACTCCAAATGACAGAAATCTGATTTACAGAAAACACAGAGCCTGCATGCATTTCCATTCCAATTTTTTTTTTTGGGGGGGGTGCTTGTTTTCCAGCTACTTTGAAGATTATAGTTTGCAACCTAGCAGGGAGCCAGGTGGCAGACGAAAATGAAGTGCAGACTGAAAAACAGCCAGCCAGAGCCTCAGCAGCTTTTCTTTCCAGCGTAGTCTGGAATGCATACGTGGGCCAGCAATCTCAGAACAGATATGATTTTCCTTTCCCTGCTCCGCTCATACAGGCTCTGGCCATGGTAAGGCAAACAGAAGTTTTCCTTAGGGCATGAGAGACAAGCTTCAGTTTTCCTGCTGCTGACAGCAGTATAACTGAGAATTAAGAGCTGATTTTGTCATATTTACCTCAAGGTATGATCAGTGAAACAATTTTTAATGTAAGCAGGTGAAATTAAGATCTGATTAAGTCTGATTAAAAATAGTTCCCCCCCAATGTCTATGTCTGGGACAATAACTCTGAAGGCTCAAAAGGAAGGTAAGTACCAAATCCAATTACTTCTCAGAGGCACAGCTGTGCACTGGAGTGCAACTCATGCTTGTAAAATAGCCACTTTCTTTGTTAAAGATAAGCCCGAACTCAGAGAAATCTGGGGAAACATAAGAACATTTAGTAGTTCTCTTTCCCTTACTGCATGATGTGGTGAAACCTTATATCTCACAATATGCTGTTCTTTTATATTGCTTTCCGCTTATACATCCCTAAGCTCTAAATAGTCTCAGTATCTCCATTTTGCAGCTGGGGAAGCTGGGGAATGAACAGGAAAATGTTTTGCCCAGAGTAACCCAGCAGATAGTGATGGAGAACACATTAGAAATCCAAACCATGAACATGTTACAGTCTTCGCACAGATGGAAAGAGGTTTAAAACTTACGTTTTCAGTTTTTCTGAACAAATGTACAGGAGCTATGGAAGAATAAAAGTACCCAACACCAAGCCACTATAGAGTGTCTTCCTTCTTTCTCTACTGCACATCTGAAATAACACTCTCCTTGCTAGTTAGTAATGAGCTTTTCTGCACTTCTTCACTGGCAAGGTAGAGACGCTAATTTTCACTCCAATGGAAGCCAAAATTGCAGTCTGAAATATCAGTACCTACTGAATACGTGGGCTGAACGGCAACACAATAAGACAGAGTAAGTAGCATACACCTTCAGGTGACATTCTTTTCCTCTGCAGGCAGGGACTTTATCCAGGGCCAGCCTTCTCAGACTCCTTTGCGCAGGAAAGAAGTCTGTTCTCTGCCTTTCTGGACAGCTGGGGCTTCACAGAGACATTTTGCTGGCACGCTTAAGAAAGCAGCACGACCCTGAGCCATGTTGGGCTCTGGAGGCTGGGGGCCAGAGCATCAGTCAGTAGAAATGGGTAGGTTCAATGGTGCTGAGAAAGTTTTAAAGGATTTCAGAAATGAGCGTGGAGGATGTGCGGAACTGTGCTCCCAGAGGAGAGCTCCTCATGCCTCCAAAGCGGTGCTGTCAACAGCCTTGAAGTAATAACCAGATGGCACTATGAGTCCCAAATAGTTCAGACAAGGAGCTCAGCACGGTCTCTCCTGGCCTTACTGTCTCCCCACGAGCATCTCTGCTCCTTGCAGACATGTTCCTGCATCCACGTCCAGGCGGGAGCACGGGTCCCTGCAGGTATCTCCTTCCCTTCCGTGGTGGGGACCACTGCATGGGGCCAGCACCAGCATCACCAGTGCAGGCCATAGCAGCTAAGCCACCGCCAGGAAGAGCACGGAAACCAAATAATGGCACACAAGTGCCACGGTCTTTCTGTGTTTTCTCAGCTTTTGGCAAGATTGGAGAGGTCTGGCTCTTTTTCGTTGCTCTCTCAGCAGAGTAATCCTCTGTTTCTGCTTCACAGCCCTTCTTGGTATTACCTGGCTGCTATTCTCCTCTTCCTCGTCGCCCACCTTTTCTATTTACTGCAGACAGAAAGGAAAATGGCTACTTTTGACAGTATTTTCTACTACTCAAGGAAATGCTTTCAAGCAGCAGCTGAATTTTATTTACTATTTCCTTCCAGTCATTTCCTGAAAGGCCCAATTTGCCTTTCACTTTCCAGTATCTTCCCTTCCTGTGGGCTGCCATACAGAGATCCGAAGGCCTGCTCAGGACTTACCCTGCACACTCCAGCCCGGCCCAAGGGCTCTCAGCTCGGACAAGCCACACCAGCCACTGAGGTATCTCCATCTCTGGGGTGGCCATTGGCACCCGCAGGAGAACAATGCATGGGCAGTCGGGGCACACGCACCTTGCGATGCGGCTGACCCAAAACCCAGTGGCAACGAGACCATACTCAACGTTTTATTGGACTTGGACAGCAAAAGAGGTGAGGTCCTGAGCAGCAGAAGATGACATGCAACAGGACTGACCAGATCCTTCCTGTTGAAAACATGTCACAGATCCAGCCCTGGGCATGTTGTCCTTGCCCTAGGCCAGTCAAAATGGCACGATTTCATATCATCTGTAATGGGGGCAAATGGGCAATGTCAGCCTTCAGAGGAACACACGCATAACGGCAGCGTTTTCATTTTGAGGGGTGAGAAAGCACCAAAATGCATAAAACAGACCTTCTATTTGGGGAAGAAAACACTATCAATAAGGTAGAGGGAGAGAATTCACAAAGGCATTTTCCTCCCTCTATGTTCCCCAGTAGGTCTAATATCAGTACGCCTCAGCCCTCCCAAATGATTCATTTAACCTTCACAGTTTAATCATAACAATAATATTTGTCCTTTTCTCACAGCACCTGATGATTGCTGTATTCATTACACTAGAGCCGTACATCCTCTGAAAGGAAGCACTCAGATGCTAGTCAACCACAAGGCATATATTTTCTCCCCGGGTGCTAGCCAAGTGTTTGGAAATAACCTTTGTAATAGACAGTAACCACTAGACTGTAATAGCTTTTGTTCAGCAGCCAAGAAAGGTTATAAAGTTTTGCAGGGATTTGTTCTGAGCAGATTCCCCCCCAGTTTTAAAGGACATTTCCAAAGTCCTTTTTGCTGATTCTTCCTTCCCTGGCAATCCTCTGAGCACCACGAGGTGCTCAGGACTCGGCTGTGTGCAAGAACTGCATCTGGCACGGGTCCATCCTCCTGCAGATAGCTCCTCAGACACACCCCGCTGAAGGTGCTCCAGGTGCTAGTGAGGTGGACCAGACCCCACTGTCCCTGAGCCCAGGGAGCATGTCACTTGGGTCCTCGTAGTCAAGAAATTGAAAGTCGCTTTTGGGCTGTGACTCCGCTGGATTAGGTTCAACATCTAATCCTAGAGTGGGATCAGCTTCCTACTGGACTCCCATGCCTCTGCTGACCACATTGCCAGACCCGGGCTGGTTCGCTGCAAGAAAAGTGTCTCATCGTAGAGGAGAGTAAGAGCTGAAGCCAGACCCCGTACCCATCCAGCAACCTCCCAGCGCATCCACAGGCTCCGGTGAGGAGCCCAGGCACTTCGTGCCACGCTGGATCAACACCCCAAAGCAGCTGCTCACTCATTCCCACCCACGGGGATGTGAAGGCTCCATTCTTCACATTCACAAAGTCCTCCCGAAACAGCGCAAACAACCTGTGAGGCCACTCAGACAATTTGTCCTCGGCAAGACCTCTTTTCTAAGGGGCAGCAATAGGTGACGGGAGATGGGAACCAGCTGAAACTGATGTCTGACACACTGCCCTCTGCAATTACTGTGAATAATAACCTCTCCAAAGATGACATATTCCTAATAAAAATGTGGGCGAAGGGGTGACACAGAGGACCAGACCACGAAGCTGCAAGCAGCTGCACCAGCAGCGGCCATGCAGTTGGTAACGATGCTCGGGTCCTCGCTCCCTGCGACCGCCCTGGCCTGGGGGGGCTGCACAGCAGAGCCCCAGCCCTCGGGCAGGCTTGGCAGGGCTGCCACTATGCCAGGCAACACGTTGCCACAGCAGATGCCCAGCCGACCCCACGCAGCCGCAGCACAGCTTGAGCACCAGAACGGGGACAGGACAGCGTCAGCACCGGCCCCGCTCCGGGGGCTGGGGTGGTCCCCAGCTGCTTCTCTGCACAGGGCCCTCTGAAACACCCTTTTCGGTGTCAGCCACCCACTCTGTTGTGACCCTGCATGAAATACAGATGCCCAGGGAACATATGTACACACCCACGCCTGGAAATAGCCCAGGTAGTGCTGCTGCAGCTCCTGGGAACCAGAGCATGAGTTAGCAGTACAAAACCAGGTAAATTCTCTTTTTCTGTGTGGCTTTGAGGCACAGCACAGAATCGAGCCCTAATACACAGCAGAAAATATCATATATAGGCACCTATGTACAAAGCATCGTTCAAACGATGAACATATGACTAATCTGCAAAATTACAAATGTCTCAAATTCACCTGACATCAGCAGCGATTTCAGGACCTTTGCACCCTTGAAATCCTACCTTTACAATCACACCCATCTAGCTACTGCACTCCAGCAGCCAGCCTGTGGTTACACCAGCTTCCAGTGGATCCCCATGCTATCTGTCCCTCAAACACAATTCGCGCTGATTCCACCCTAAAGTTAAGATGCAGCACACCTTGTCATTACTGCCATTTACAAATTACCTGTTCCGAAACATCACCCTCCCATGAAAGCCAGGGCAGCATTTTTATTACAGAGCACACTTTTTATTGCAAATTATGCCCTTCTTAAAATTCATAAAGGATAAATTTAAAGGAGAAAGGCTCTACTTCTTCATTCATCTAAGTCACAGATTACAGCCTATTTGTCAGATTCTCCCTTTTCTTAGCTCCCCAGTAGGCTGTAATTGCACAGAAATCCATGAAGGAGGATTTAAAGGCTTGTGACAGGATAGCATGTAGTGGACACTAACTCCTTCTGGTATGTTACAAAATAAGATCACATTTTCAGTTCAGGACAACGAATTGTACGTATTACTTGCTGGATTTAGAAAAAAGTGTCCCCACACCAGCACAGGTCATGGGACAATAGTACCCATTCTGCTAATATAATCCCCCCACAATAATACAAACATTGAGCCAAATATTTGCCCCATGTAGGTCAACAGAACTTTACTGACTTCCTCTGAGCAACACCCGTTCGTATTAGTTCATGATCCAAACTGTTAATTTTGGATGAATTAACAGTAAGATTAAAATTACTAATTTTCATCTACCCTGCAGACAACTATGTTTGTGCCTTACAGACTGAGCTGGCTGCCCAGCTTAGGAAGCTGTAATCATCAGCTGCTCGTTACCACCCAGAGAGGAACCCATCTTCATTGACATTTTAGCATGCTCCTGCTGACGTCTCTGTCCTGAGAGACCCCAAACCTCACAGCGAGATGCAGCACCTGAGCACACGACCATTCCTTGTCCATATTAATGCCCGCAAGTGTTGCAGCTCGTTACCAGTGCTGCACTTCCACTGTACTCCCACCACCAGGTACCGCATCCCAGGCTGTGGAGGGACTTATCTCCAGCTGAGGTTACAACAGCCTTATATAGCTAGAGAGAGAGAATGGTGGGGGGGAAGCCCCAAAACCCCAAACAAAAAAAAAACCAAACAAAAAACCCATAACACAGACACAGTCCCTGTCCCCAGGGACATCCGTACAACAGGATCTCTCTCTCCGCACAGTCCAGATGACTGAAATCTCTGCAACATCATTTGGCCAAAGATGGAAAGCTTGGTGTGTACTAGCAAGGTTATAGTCAGATGCTTTAACTATGATATTAAACGTACAATAGACTAAAATGAGTCAAGCTTACAAATCTGCATGTCTCCGTATTTCTTTTTCTGTTACCCATCTGTAATGTCCTATATGTTGCACCTTGGCAGACTTAAAAAAAAATCTTCTAATACTTTCTGTACAGGAGAAGAGTTTAGCTACAAAGTTTTTGCTTCAAGGTAATTTCAAAGGAGGGCCTCTTAAAAGTTGTTTTCATTTTCTCCTAACTGTATTCAAACAGTACCATCTGTTTATCTAATGCAGTCTTTTGAATGCATGCTCCAGTAAAGTGATAGATGTTATAGATTCATTAGGTCATTAATCACCGATGAATTGCCTTAAAAACAAATATTAATCTTTGTTTGCAAATTTTATTTTTCTGTTCTCATAGCGGATTAAAAATCTGCCCAGATGTTAATGTTCCAAATAATGTACGGTTTGCTTAAGTGAAAAAATAATCCATTAGGTTCAAAAAGACACTCTGATAAAATGTTTTCATTATAAGATGTATATGTAATGATTTAAACATTTAATTAAATATTTATATTTATTTATATATATTTATTATATTTAAATATTAGGTATCTTCCTTCTAGATACTTAAGACAGTTTAATAGATAAAAAGCGGAGTTTATTCAGCTATAACTGAGAAGATTAACACCATTTCCTTGTAAGACCAACTCCCATCCAGTTACCCCGACCTTTATGTCTCTTCTGCTGCCATCCCAGCTTACTGGAAACCAGCAGTTTCACTGACCTCAGCAAGGCCTCACCATGGCTGAACATCTGCTCCCCCAGATAAACACCAGCACCAAAGCCGGGATGCCACAGGACAGGGTGCCCTTTGTACGAGCACTTGCATTTAAAACAAGGCCAAAAAATCCTCCTTCATCAGCTGGACTGCAACTTACTGCGCATGGCCAGGTCAGGAAAGCAGGAGCTCTGAATCTCCAGACCTTGGCTCAATGGATGTATGCATGCGGCTGCACACAGAAGCCGTTACAGATTTTGTATCTTTTTATATAATTTGCGATGTTAAGTTTTGTATCTCCCCAGTAAGCTTGGCACTGAATGCAATTCCCACATAAATAGGCTGACAGGCAGTTTATGAGCCGTCTACAATAAAATGCACCTTCTTTATGTACACAAATAATTATAAGTTCACTCTTTCAAGACTTCTTTTTCTTCAGCAAAACCCAATTACAATATTAAGCCATAAATCTAGGTCTTATCTCATTGTTTATTTATGGTAATTTTCATAAACAAATGGTTCCTGTCTTCTCTAAATTGATAGCACAAAGTTTATCAAAGCAAGTTTATCAAAGTTTATCAAAGTCATCCCAACCAACTTTTAGCAAGTTTATCAAAGTCATCCCAAACTATGTATAAAGTAATCATGTTTTTGTAAATCCAACTCAGGTATGTAATTATTGCAAATAATATTTCCCACATTACTCACTTGAGCAGAATGGCATTTCAGTGGTTTTGGCTAGTAACTGATTGTTTTGAAAAAACATCATTTCAATTCACAAGGATACATGCAAGTTTATGTTTTTTATGTATATACACACACTTCTACCTGTCCCTTCACATAGATGCCTACCACAGTGCATCATTGCCAAAGCTGGAAATTTAACCCCCATGGCTCTCTATTCCGTCCCAAAGAAATCCTGTAGGTTGAAAGGGTTAACTTCCTCCACCTTTTTTTTTTTTCTTTTGTTTTGCTAATTCAGTACTAAACTGTGATTCCTATCAACAGTAAGGTAAATTTTGTTTTGAACATGTATATCAGCAGATTTCAGCATCAGCTGAAAACCCATTTTTCATTCATCATTCCTTTTGAGGAAAACCTTGCACTTGTGCACACTCTTCGAGCAAGTCTTGAGAAGATATGTCAGCAAGGGAAAATTTAATTCTTCATTTTGTGGAAATGCTCTTTCATTCCAGGGCTCTAGTAAATACCCTTAAGTACCTTGGTACACTATTCTACTGTCATCATTATTATTATTATCCTCCTAATCCAACTCTCTCTGAAGTCAGTAAGACCCCACAATAGCAGGCCTGGTGGTTGAAGTTCTTTGTTATACAGAGAAACTTTTGCACAAGCGCAAAGACTGTAAGATTCTCATAAGCATCCAGCTACATTTCTTCATCCCTAGCACGAAGCACCTGCCTTCGAAGACGAGAAGACAACAAATATTCCTTCTTTCTCTGATAATGATATGCTGCAGCTCCATTGCATGCTGCATTTTAAAATACGTGACTCTCTTCATTGTCAAAAAACTCTGAGACCGATAGCACATTTAAGACTATTAATCTTGCTTGCAATCAAATTGGAAACTATTAAGGAGCAACTCAAGCATTATTGCACGATAATGATGACAGACCCTCCCAAATCAGATCACATTGTACAAGCCATACAATACAGGTACCAGCTCAAAGAGCTACCAACCAGCACAGGCCTTGGTGAGGAAGGAAACAGAACCTCCGAGACCTACATGAAAAAATGCATCAGGTGGAAAAGTCCAGCCAGAAACAGCCATTCTCTTTTTTGAGACAGAGCCCTACACAAGCCACCAGCCCATACTGCCTTATCCTCCCCGCTTTTTGCGTTCCTCTGAGCTCTTCAGCCCCGTTTCCTTTTGTAGTGATGACTTCAGATTTGAAAACCAGTTTATCGTCAAAGTAAATTGCTTATGCATTGTCACAGAGCATGCTTTCAATGCAATGATAATGTGTACTGGTGAGTTATAGGCAGTTTTAGAAGGGAAAGGTTCCCTTAATTGTGAGAAGTAGAATAGATTTGTATATTGCAATGAAGAAGCACAACATTTTATTATTGGCATCTAATAGCATAACAGATTATTTCCCTAGATATACATCTGCTCTGTAGTTATTAATGCCAATCTGTTATGGTGCATAATTTAGATATTAATACAGACCAAGCTCTGTTCATTCTCACAGCTATCAGTTTCAAATTCATGATATGCTTTTGTGTTTAAAACATCACTCTGAAGCTACAATCACCAAATATTAATCAGCCAGCCTCTTCCAGAGCTCCATATCCCTTCTCCCCAGAAAGCTTGCTTTTTGCAAGTGGTTAGACTCATAAGCAGCTTTAAGTGATAACCCTTTGGAGCTAACAAACAATGAATTAGAGTCTTTGTGCATCACTAACACTTCAGAACTAAAGTAACCCTTACTTGCTTATTTTGCCGAGCCAGTGTTTTGAAGGTCAGAGTATTCCTTCTCAGGCTGCTGGGTATTTTACACTTCAGTGGAAATACAACTAGCCTGCAAGCACCGTAAGGACAGTACGCAAATTCCCTCCCCCTTCCCATTCAGTAAATGGGAGTGACCCGTCATTCCTACTGAAAGGTAGATGGAGATGGGGGAATTCAAAGCTTTTGTATCCTGTCTAGGAAATCTTGGTTCTGTCAAATCAACTGAAAAAATGCGTAGGAGCCCACCGACAATTGCTCCTCAACTCCCATTTTTAGCAACTTAGAGCTCGGGGATTTCAACTGCTCTTATCCCTCCAGGTAAGAGAAAGAGCAAGCGCATCTCCAACATACCCAGGCACAGCATCATATAAAGGTTTCTCTGTAAATCAAGGCCAGCTTCTAGAAGACACGCACCTCCTGCATTGCTAGGAGAGGGAAGGTAACTCCCTGGCACGTCCTCCCCCGGCAAGCTGCCCCCCCCCCCCCCACGCAGCGGCGGTGGCTCTCTGCAATGCCTCCGCTCCCACCGGGGCAGCCTTTGTCACAGAAAACACTGCAGTCATCATAGCTTCAACATGGTAAATATTTGATCAATTTGCAGATTTTCATTAGCATATGTGACTCATTATTGATTTTTTTTAATTTTTAGACAGCTGCAGCACCCTTGATATGCCATTTCCAAGACCAAGTCTTCTGCACACAGTGACAGCTTGTCTTTGCAGCATTCACCAGATGGTGAAAGATCACAAGTGTGCTAGCCAGAAAGAGGGAGGTCATAGCACCTGTGACAAACTTTCTGTACTAGCCATAAAAAACCATTGCTCTAATAGCTGGAACAACTAGACGCAGCAGAGCCAAACTGAAGACGTAGGCATGCCTCTCATCCATTTCACCTGAAATTGTGGGGCTAAATTCCTGGCTTGGCTTCTTGCTGGAGGTTCTCCTCTCTGCAGGGAAGTGACTGCAGACAGGCTCTGCGCTCTCCCTCTGCAGCCCCTCCAGCCATTCCCAGCTCCCTGCATCTAGATACTTCGCAGGGCAATGATTTTCCCTCCCACGCATTTTCCAAATCTTACCCGGATTCCCAACGTGCCCTGAGCACTTCGAGCTCTCGGTCATCCTCCCTCTCGCGCCCCAGGAAAGAGACTCACTCACACCTTTCCTCCCCAGCGCCTACCCTCTTTTCCTGAAGCTGCCGCAGACCTGCGGCGTGCTGGGTGAGACCCCCTCCAGGCCACAGAACAGGCGAGGAAGCGGCCGGCAGAGCACGGCACCCAGGCGGGGAGCCCCGGCCGGGGCAGGGGCCCCGCTGCCCCGACGGGCACCGCTCCCACCGAGCGCCAGCAGCAGCCGGCCACTTCTGCAAGGCGGCCTCAGACACCGGCTCGCTCCCAGCTGGGACCACGGCCCCTCTCAAGGTGGCACCGGTGCCCTGGGGGGAAGGAATGCCTCCCTGGGACACGGCTGCGGCTCTGGGACTGAGGGTGCCCGTGTCTGCAAGACGCTCCGGAGATGCTTACTCGCCAGGCATGGCTTCCCCGCTGGCCTAACAGGCTGCTTCCCTTCCCTGCTGGGACTCTAAGCTGCGGCGGTACCTCGAGCCTTCTGCCCGCTGCCTCCCTGCAGCGCTGATCGATTCCCCAGTCTGTCTTTACGTACAGCGATCAAGCCATAACGCTTTATAATTACACCCTGGTATTTTGCAAGCTGTACACCTCAAGAGAGAAACTAAAATGCAATGAATGGCAAGTAAAATAAACTGCTTCCATCATATTAACTCCCATGCTGGGAAAAAAATTGCTTGGGGGGGTCTTAAATGCATGTTAACAGAATATTTTTTTCTAAATGTGTTTCCATATCAAGTATTGATTTCCTCTTTGTTAATAACTTAGTGCTTTGTAATAAAATGTCGTGGCTCCAGAGATGGTTGCGGTCTCGCTTAAGCTCATTTGCCCCACTGGAGGCAGGTCCCACACTGTCTAAATTAAGTTTGCTAATCCTTAAAACAAACTCGCCTTCAGAGTTTTTTAAATGTCCTGGACTAACTGGCCCAGAAACCTTGATTTACCGCTAGTCTAAACCAACAGAGATTTTTTGCCATCAGTGGACCCAAGTCGAGCGCTGCCAACAGCTCTGTTCTGGGGTCTCTCATTCAGCTGCAGAGCTGTACGCAGCCGCCTGGTTTGCGCAGCGAGAACCCTGGGAGAGGAGCGTCGTGTTGATGGGGACGTGTCATTCGTACACCGGTGCTCTCGCACAAGAGCTAACCAGAACCAGCTTCAGCTGGTGCGGTACAGACAGCTGTCCCTCAGCAGCTCTCCTGAGAACCTCAGCTTGCAGAAGGCACCAGCGTGTCATTAACTTGTAGGAGCATTCACGCGGATGGAAACAGGACTTGAATGTAGGAAGGCGAGGCCCTTTGCCCCTGCTGTGCCTCTAGACCACCGAGTCCCCTAAGAACAGGGCCAGCCAGGAAGCCAGACACAAATCATTAAAAAGTGTGAAACTGATGCACAAGATCCCTGTTTGAAGGTCCTCATTCAGAAATGGCCTAAAATTGCCGTACCTTAATCCCCCACAGCAGCCGAAAGCTAATTTATCTTTGAATTAAAACATCTGCAGGAGAGCTAATGTGTTTTAAAATATGCATAATGTCCTCACATTTTTAGCTGGATATGCCTCAACTTTCCTGAGAACTAACACAGAGACCAGCTGCAATGCAGGGACCGGGTCTGCAACACAACACAACTCTTCATTGCAGAGCTGTGGTGCAGGAGATGGAAACGAGCTGTCACAGCAGCTCGAGCTTGAAACCAGCTTGGCCCCATCACAGAGGCCAAGACTTTGCTGAGCTGAGATCCTCCTTGGAGCCAACAACATCTCTGCCTTCTACACTCTTTTATTCAGTTATCCAAAGGTATTACCTATGGGCTTATTTCTGCAGAATTTTAGAGGGAAGCTGGTCCCAAATAGGGCCCTTGAGCTGTCTGCCTGTGCTGAGGCCCACGACTTCTGGCCCTCATGGCAGTTCTCCCGCAGAGATGGAGTAAATCCCCGTGTGCCTCTGCGAATCATGGCTTCACTTCTAACGGAGCCAGATGCCAAACCTCTAATCCCTGCTTCCTGCTAGGCCAGTTGAAAAAAAAAACCAAAAAAACAACACAACAACCTCCACACAGAAACTCCTTTCCCCAGCACAATCAGCTAATAAAGAACATAAAGGCACACTGAGGGTTTTCTGGGTTGTGCTTCAACCTTTATTACAAAGTTTATCAATTATTGAATAATATTTATTTGCATTATTCAGCAACCTTCTTTTATTTAAACAGGCATTTGGTAGCAGGGAAACTGGAACAAACCATTTCAATCCCTAGCTCTACAATGTAAATAGATAGGCTTAGCAGAAATAAAAGTCTCATTTCACAGTTCAAATTCATTTGCTGGACTCATTTCACCTTCTAAATTTGTTGTCCCTCCTCGGGAATGGCATGGGATGGAACCAAAAACCACCCTTTGGTGCTCGGTGCTTTTGGGGAGCGCGACACCGTCCCCAGCACACTGCAGCCCCCACAAAGGCGCAGCAGACAGCGATGGCAGAAGCTGCCGACGGGCACCCAGGTGCCCCGCCAGCGCTGCAGGGAGGACAGCCACTTCTGCCTGGCACCATGTCTGCTACCGATACGGCCTGGACTCGCCCCTGCCATTTGCAAAGCAGAGGCTTGAGGAGGAGGCGCTCATTCATCCGAGCCCGAACCTGCAAACCACAATTCTGTTCTCACTCATGAACAGGTGTCGTGCTATCGAATTGAATCAGCACATACAGTCGTGCTTTTCAGCTTGAAAGGCAAACATTTCCATCGCTGCATCTTTGATCTTGCATACGCTTGATCAGATCTGCATTAAGCACAGGGCTCGTCCCACTCACACGTGCAGAATGACTCACACGCTGAAATCTGAGAACCGAGGGTAAGCCTTTATAGGACTGTGACCAAAGGAATTCTGTCTTCCCGGTCCATATTTAAACTTCAGCAATTAGTTTCATCAGGAAACTTGCTAACAGGACTCCCCTTTGAAAGGGCGGTGCGTGCGTCTCAACCTGCTGAAAGCACTGCAGCAGGCGTGGGGTTTCTCAGGCAGCTGGGCTGTACTGCATGGTGTTCTTGAGTGCCACCCTCAGGGTGACACTGCAGCACGTCTGCGTGTGGCAACTCTCACCTTACTCGCAAAGCAATCAAACCATTTTAATTACCTCAATACTGTTTATGCACAGCAATAAAACAGACCTGTTAAAGCCGAATCATTAATCATTTGAGCTAAATCAATAAATAATTATATGTGCCATACCACTGTGCTCATAAACAGAACCTTCAAGACCTAGACATACTGGAAATAAACAATAACCACACATACATGTGCAAAAAAGAGGGAAAACAGCTGTTCCTCAGAAACGCTACATTTTTTCCTAAGTGCTTAATAGTGAGATTTGCAAAGTTCGTGAGCTGTAAACTGATAATTTCTTCCTAAAACCACTATAGGCTTTTGAAAAGTTTATTACATCAATAGCAGATTCATAATCACCTCATCTGGTATTATTTCTGCACCATAATTTTAAACACTGATCAGACATGCACAAAGGCACACAAACGTTAGCAAAGTGATCGCTATACGCCAAATTGTAGTGACGTGGGTCTTGACCTGTTTAGGAGTTTTATGTAACAACTTTCCTGCAATAATTTAAAAGTTCTGAGAGAAGGAGGAACAAAATGTAGACATCCAGTCACCGTCACCATTAAAGTCCATTTTAATACCCGTGACATCTTGGAGAAATGCCTATTTAATTATCTCCTAATTAAGAGTCCTCCCCACTCCCTCACCTCTCAGCTCTATTCCCCCTGTTCAGAGGAAGTCACAAGACAGCCCTTTCTAGGTTACGTGATGAGCTACACGAGCAGTAACAAAGCCCGCAAGCCAGTTTTCTTTTCTGCTCATGCAAGAGCGTCACCAGGCACGAGTCCGTTGGTGTCACCGCCCAAATCCGCGCTGGAGGTGGTGGCCAGGACTGGCCCTTGCTGAGTAACACCAGCAAGGAGCTTTGCCATCTTTGCCTCGAGCCAGCCGTGTCCTCCAGCCGCTCCCCACCTTCCCAGGTGACAGCACCGTCAGCGAGGCAGATGGCCGCAGGGCCAGCGCGGCGCCGGCGGCAGCCCCCTACACTCAGGCGAGGAGACGGGCACTGAGGAGGAAGCGCAGCGGAGACGTTGAGGGCTAGTAATCGGAAGGACCTGCCTATGCTGCACATACCCAAGGCTGGTCTCGTCTTCCAGCGGAGAGGTAAATTGCAGCTAAATGCAATGCACTGCACAGCTTCCCCATACAGGCTTAGACGGGGGGACATACCCCTCACCTGTGACTGGCAGGGAGTCAGCGATCAGAATACCTTTATTCTGCCATGCGTTTTCATGGGTCCTAATACACTATATGAAGACAAATGGAAAAATGTGGAATAATGACTTGGATGTGTGCTTATTACTGCCATCTCTGAGGCTTTCTGAAAAACATTGGGGGTAGTCTCTGAACTTGTAAAAGACTGAGCATGTCCGAGTGCTGGGAACTATTTACAGAGAAGTAACTGGCATTTCCAAGGGCACAAGGCATTATTTCAGTAATTATGGAGATTTATTTCAACTGGGGACATAGTGAATGTTGTAAATTCACCAGGGTGGGCACACTTGTGCTGACTTGCGGAGCTAAGGCTCACCAACGCCCGGGAACGGGACATTGTCACAACCGCAAGCAAGGGCCAAGCCAAAGCCACCCATCTCAGCAGCAATGCAGCACCGGTGCGTTCACTCATCCTCTGCGGGGTGACAACAGGCACCAAGGCCAGGAGACCCACCAACGAAAGCAGAGAACCCATCACACACCAACGTGAGCGTTGGGGCTCAGACCGCAGAGTCCGCAGAACTACCCTGTGGACCACGCAGTCTCACCTTCCCTGTTTTCGTCACGCATAGGTTCTCACAGCTTATTGAAAACAAATACCTGTTTTAGACAGCAGGAGGGGTTAGCATGCTTCTCCTCCAGCTTCAGAGGTGTGGGCTGGTGGGCACAAGCTAGGGTTCATCAGACATCTCTCGAGGGTTTCCCAGAAATGTTTCTGACACGCATGCCTGGCTTCCCACCATCCTTCAGCCTCCTAACACTCATGGGCTCAGAAGAAGATGAGCGGCTCTGGGCCACTCAGCTTGCCCACTGCATAAAACGAGGCTAATCACACACAAGAACAGAGTAAGGCACCCAGCTACAGCCCGAGAAGAGGAGACCACTCCGTGCCTGTTACAGCACACAGGCGCAGGCACTGCCAGCACTTCCTCCGGGGATGCGGTCCTACCCCATCGACTGGTGCAAGCTGAGGGGTCTCAGACGCCTCCTCGAGAGCTCGCGTGCCCTGATGCTCACAAGAGTAAGCATCGCTCCACCGAGGTCTTCTGCGCTTAAACTGAGCCCAGGCTTCTTCAGAGCAGAGCACCCAGCTGGGTCCCTGAATAAAGGGCCAAATGCTGATGGTCTGAGCACGTTACATGCACGCTGGTTATCAAGCACTTTCAGAGGCCTCAGGATAGCGACAAATGATACCATGAGTTACACCCATGCAGGATCTACCCCCGAAGTAGATTAAAAAGCAGAAGCTGTGAGGAAGCAATAGGTTTGCATTCTTTTTCATTTTCATCCATTGTTGAAGGCTAAAAAAATTTGTGTGTTTGAGATTTCCTTTAAACTAACAAAGACTTGAAACGGCATTAGGAAAAGGAATTATGAAAGTCTCAGATAAGTCTGGGAGCTGGAGCTTTAAGAAGAAACATCAAGTATTGCAAGATTTTTAATAAAAATTACAAGACGTGGCAGCACTGCTGCTTTAGTGTCTTCCTTTTCTCAGAACTGAGCCATAAGTGCATCCTTCACCATGGTGCTGACCCTGAGACAGGGAGTCACAACCAGGTGCCGGCATCCCAGCTCCTATAAACCACCTCTGCATTTTAACTGTTTCAGGCTCTTCGGAGACAGAAGTCTTCCTTTCAAGAGGAACCTTGGTCTATTTTCAGCATATGTTTCCAGGACTGAAATTCTTGCACAGGATTAAAAAAAAAGAAATAACACTCCTCTAATAAAACCTACATAATACAATTTTTATAGTGCATGAAAATAACAATAAAGATTCAAGCTTTTGTAGAAATCAATGAATCTCCTATTTCAAAAGCTTTTGTGCAAACAATATCTCCTTGAACTAATACAATACATTGAACTGAAAATTTTAACTTTAATATAATTGCATCAATAGAGCAGTCACATTCCTCCAAACAGCTACTCTGAAGATGAGATTTTAAAGCATGGTTCATAAATATAGGAACAGAGAACAAAATAGCTTCTTTTTTGATAATTAAACAGTTAGCAGCTAAATTGCATTGTAATTGATTGGAAAATTGCTTTTTTAATGAGATTTAGTCACTAGGAAATGGCTTTTTTCTTCAATATGCCCAATGTGCATTGGGTCATTTAAACAGCAAATTGCCTTACTGGCCTCCTATTTAGCGAGCCTAGATTCGACTTTTTGTAAGAAGAGACAGCACCCAACAGACGAGCCTCAGCCTTTCCAGGGCTCAGAGCAGACGTCAGCCCCAGTGACTCTGCTGCGCCCGGGCGTCAGACGCCTAAGAGGGCAGCCACGGGCCTGCGTACCAAGGAAGAGCAGGTACCAGAGCTTACCCACGCAGAACATAAAATTCACATCTGCTAGCCCTGTTCTGGCCCACTGCTGCGGTGGGACCAGCAGGCGAAGCTCCATCCCCCAGCCACTGCTGCAGCAGAGACGTGAGCCCTGTGGCCATGAGCCTCCTGCCTCCCCTCCCCAGCTGAAGGCAGAATCGACAATCCTCTCCCGGCTGAAATCAACAGCAAAAAGACCCTAAACTTCAGGAACGCAGGATTTCACAATGTTTTGCTACAATATTAGCTAAACTCCCTTCCAAATGGCAGCGCTGCGGTCCCCAGAATGAACTCTGAGGCGGTGCGATACCGACGGGCGAGCGCAGGCAGACGGCACAACCAGCTTCCCTGCTCTGGCTGCCCACGGCTGGTCCCCTCCGGGGCGCTGGACAGACTCATGCGCCCACCACCTCTCTCCTCTGTCGCTAACTTCTTCAAAGCTCAGCAGGTGATGTTCGAAATCAGAAACTGATATTACAGTTTAACATTGTCGCTCACAGAAGTTCCTTTATACAAGCATTTGCACCAAATAAAGACAATCCTTCCTCAAAAAGCCTCTATAATCTAAATAGACAAGACAGACAAAGCACGGGAGAAAGTACTGAATTATCTTTTTAAAGATGTATTATTTTAGACCCAAGCTACTACTATGATTAGTACAAGGTAAAAAAAAAAAGTAGCCTTTCTTCAAAACTAGAAAGGCATTAAAATAATTGTTTTCAAGGATATACTCAGGGAAGAGTGTGAAAGAAATATTGTACAGCTGTGTGAAGAGCACTGAGTAAATATGTATTGAAAATAAATTATCATTTGACAACCCTTTACTTAAAGGAATTTTCCAAATGCTTCAGGAACAAAAGATTTCGATAAATCCTGATTATTGTAAACAACGTGTTATGTACAACAACAAATGCAGTATACAGTTAAGTCAGATTTCTATTGTTTAGTTTCCAAGATCTCTATTGATGTGACTTGGATTGCAATATAAACAGCAGTGATTGCAATCATTTGTTGCTACCATAGCAACAGACAAAATTAAAAGGGCAAACTACAAAGCTGAAGTGGCATCATAGTTGTAGCTTCTAATTGCATGACAGTAAAATGATGTCTACAGTACGGCAGCAGTACTTGCACATATCTATGAAGCAGGTTTGCTTACAGAGATCAAAGTCATTTAGGTCAGGTTCCGAAATCAAGGACCAGCATCAGCTCTTGTGTTTCTACCAGTTTTCTCTCCCTGTGTGTCTCTGCCTCTACAGTTTTAAATCTCTGGGGAATGGGGGTAGACTTAAAAACAAGACTTCAAAGCAATATTATAGATATTTAGGCCATTTCTGCATCCTCCAGGTTTCAAATTTGGAACTCGGTCATGACTATTATTCACCAGTTTCGTTCTGGATTCCAGAAAGTGGCAGAGAACAGATTCCTCCAGATTCCTCCCCCCCCCCCCCCCGACAATTGGAAAAAAACATGCTGTCATGGCCTAATCCGGCAGCATAAGATGCAAATACACTCAAATAAAACCCACTTGCCAGAGTTTTCATCAAAAAGCATGAGAAGCTAGTTCCTGTAAATGCTCTGAGTAAGGTCACATTTTAAGTAGGTTTCACCCTGTTTTCTGGCTTTCGCATAAAAAGAGATGAGCCAAAAGCCTGGATCTGCTGGGTTCTCCAACTGACCTCGGAAAATGCACGTGAGATTGACATCTCTCAGCTCCAGGTCTCTACAAGAGGTAGAAAAAAAATTTCCCTCTTCCCACCTTTTCCCTGCCTTATGTATTTGGATAAGCTCTCCAGAGCATCACCTTCCTCCTGTGTTTACACACTCCTGACCACGATGGGGCCATCAGCACAGCTGGGGGGAAGGCATAATACTCATACAAATAATAACAAGAAACAAAAATTCACCATCTTCAATCAGACTTCCAGTAGAATAGAGACGTGCTTCAAGGAGCCAGTTACACCATTCATGCACAGAGAGATAACGTTGGTAAGAAATAAGAGGGGGGAAACAGGTGGTGTGTTGAGATTACTTCACTGAAGTGTTCAATCAAGCTAACTCAAGAGCATCTTTGAAAACTGGGTATCGGAAGTACAGGTTAAAGGCGGAGCTTAGATCTTTAGGCACGCCTGTAATCAGGCATCAAAACCATTTAACATTTCCAGTACTAGATAGGGCAGAAAATGGGTATTAGCAGCACATACAAAGATATTTAATGATACATTATTGACCTCTGCTGAGTGTCAAGCTATGGAAATTCGAAGACATTCTCTGTGCTATAAAGGGCAACTATAAAGTGAACTTTTAAACTTCAATTAATTTAATGGCAATTTCCTTTATCAGCTGTCTGCTGGAGCAGAAGTGAGGGCCAAAGGCTGAGCTGGCCCATTCTGATGGATCATCTGCTTTTGCAGAAGGACAAGGCACTTGGCCACACTAAGTGCCAGAAAGCTGAATCCAAGTCCATAATTAATCGTCACACTCATCCAGCTCTCAAGAACTGGCCAGGGGACCTTCAGGTTCAAGAAAACCTGACCTATGAACACACTTTAGTAAAACTTAGTAGGTAAATTCTTAGCTGATATAGGTAGATACAGCTTTATCTCAAAGATAAATGGAATAGCTCTCAAACACTTAAAAAGCAATTTTAATTTTAAGCAATTTCTGCTTTACCTGCACACCAAAATAGTGTGTTGCTTTAATCCAGGGGACAGAACATGTCAAAGCAGCATCAGTGGCCCCACGCCCAGCATGACAGCACCCCTACCACTGACAAGGACTAACCCACAGAGCGCAGACCCTTCCTCTGCAACGGCCTGGCACAGGGGGACATCAGGGCTTTTGCCTGCTAATACACCCGCGCATGGCCCCGGAGCACCATTTCTGGAGACGGTGGGGCAGTGTGCCCGCTTCCCCAGGCACCGCTGCGCTGAGCTTCCAATTCTGATCTGAACGAGCAACTAACGTTTTCTGAAATTAAACTACAGTGCCTCTATCTTCAGCCCTTTCCATTAGCCCTTTGTTACAGCAACGGGAGGAAAATAATACTGCCTAAAGGTACCCCAGCCATGAGTGACAGCAGACACAGTAATGTGCATAATCAGAATATTCATAAGTAAATTTTCATGATAATTAACAAAGACAACTGTCTTCTTTTGTTCTGATTACCTAAAGATATGTTAAAAGTAGGTTTGCATAATTAATTATCAAATGTAAGGTTCCTTACAAATCCTTGGAGGTTATTTCAGTGAGCTTGTTCAAGGAAGTCATCTCCATAATAAACATTCTGTCACTTCTGAGCTTATAAGTTAATTATGGTGACGTAAAGAGAAATACAGCTTGAGCATCAAGCAGAAGATGAAGCCCAGGAATTATTATTAGCAATGAAAAAGCAAACTTACAGGAAGGTGAGAAGCCTCTTTGCCAACTTAAAGGACTTCTGCAAGGCCACGTGGTGGTTGGTCCCAGGAGCTGGAGGCAGCTCAGGCAGCATTTGGCCACACTGCAGAAGGAGCGTGTTTGGACCGAAGCCTTTTTGTACAGTCCCTGGTGCAAGCTAAACGGCACGTGCACTCGGCCCAACTCCCCTGCACTCGGGTGCCCATCACCTGTGCCCAAGTGACGGGCAGCCCATGGCTGCCCATGGCCCTGCACGCTGACTGCTCCAGACAGTCTCTGGCCAGATCCAGCACCACATGGGAATAGCTCTTCCAAAATACGTCCTCAGACCTCGGTCACCTCTCACTCAAACTGAGCCCCATAGGAGTGCCTCCACCTCCTGGGAGGCGAGCAGCACCTCAATGCCTTTGCTCAGACCGGCCAAATAACACAAGCATAAGCGTCCCATCCATCAGCTGGAAGCAAATGGAAAAGCAGGCAGATAAAGAACCCACCTCCTCTGAAGGATGTTTGACTGAAAAGACCTGCAGAAAGCAGCAAGTGGGGAGAGTTGTGAAGTAATCCCCACCAACAGTGTGAGAGGACAAACTATTTATCCTTACATTTTAAAGGATAATTAATGGAAGAAAAGCAGAAGAGATGGCCTCTTCCATCTGCCTTATTCCTGCATAGGCTCCTTCATAAAAGAGAGGAAGAGATTTTTTCTTCCCCCCACCCCCCAGAGTCAAAATGTAAACTACAAATGTAAATAAACTCATTGGAACTAATTGCAACTGGAATAGTAAAAGCTAACAAACCAGTAAGCTATCCTTTCCATCTCGCCTCCAGCTAGGGGAGCTTGATACTGAAAGATTATAAATAGGTGCTCTGAAAAGCGGCCACAGCACAGCAAGAACTCATCAGACAAAAGGAAGTAAATATCCATCCACACATTCGGTGTTCCTCACTGTGTTTGGGGGGACTCCCTGCGTCCTCGCCCACCCACGTGAAGACCCCGGAGCACTGCTGGCATACACACAGCTGTTTTCCCAGCTGCACTGGCACCTCCCAAGCAGGGTCCAGGCCAGCAGCAGGGACGCGCAAGCCCATGGGGGTCAGTCGCTGCCTTGGCAGAGGCAGCTCGGTGGCCCCACAGACACCATGGTGGCTTCTAAAAATTCAAGCAGCAATGGGACAAGTCTCATTTTTTTAACTAGAAGTAGTCCATAATAAACAGTTTAAACTCCTACTGTAGACAATCATCCTTTGGTAAAGTTTATTTAATACAAGGTTCTACTTACCACAGTTTACACTATTTCTTTGACTTTTTAAATAACACTTTAAAGAAAAATATATAAAGAAGATCCAATTACACATCTTATAATAAAATATGCATGCATAAAGGTATGTCATAAGAGCAACAAAGCAGATTTATTCCAACATTTAAAAAGTTCAAGCTCTCAATAGGGAAATACAGTGAAAGCTTAGGCTTTTGAAGAATTAAATCTATTTCCAGTGTTTCTATCAGCCACGTTATATGTGCTTTAATAATGTCCACAATAGTGAAGCACAAAATCTCCATGAAGGATGAGCAACTTGATATTGTTCATTTTATTTTAATGTCTCTATGAAGTTATTTGCATACTTCTATATATTTTTCTATTTGTTAATGCCATAAAAATAAATGCTTAAATAAAAATATATTTGCCATTCATCAATTTTTAGTGCAGTTTATTGCTCCTCCAATGAAATATTCAATATGGGATTC
Organism: Mycteria americana; assembly: GCF_035582795.1. Classification (NCBI taxonomy): domain Eukaryota; kingdom Metazoa; phylum Chordata; class Aves; order Ciconiiformes; family Ciconiidae; genus Mycteria; species Mycteria americana. Next base: position 489,824 of record NC_134379.1, on the reverse strand, counting down.
ATTTTTATGTGTTGTGATGTTTACATTCATCTGCTTGGTATTGCAAGAAAAAAGTGTGTAGGCAACTCAGTTCAAAATCCTATTTTGTCACATTTCATTGCCCTCTCCAGACTGGAAATACATGCCTACAGGTTTTGGTATCTCAGGAAATATTCTTATATATAATATATATTTTCACTAGGCATCAGTGATTGAGAAAGTCATTTAAGGAAGTCTAATTGATATTTAAAATACAGCATCTTCTGCAACAGATTTTGGAAAAATATTCTACACACCCTTCCTCAATGAAGTTTGGGAAAATACTTCTGCTTAAAGAAAATTATTTTTGCCCTTCGAAAATTATTTTTGCCCTGTCTGAAAAACCCAAGATTAAACGATCCTCTCTTGATGGCACATTGCTGCTGTCTCAGTGAGCCACTTTGAACAACTTGCTTGCTTTGATGCATAAAGCAGCAGAGAAAGTAGCATACAAAAGCCCCTCCGAGGACTGCAGCTAAGCACAGACCCAGCATCATCCACAGGTACATGCTCTCAGCCAGTTAAACGCTCCTCCTCACACGGAGCAGCTGAACCTTCCACCAAAACATCCAAGAGCAGACAGAAATACACCAGCTTTTGCCAGCGTGGGTGCAGGAGGGGGAACGGGTCCCACCACCCATCCCCACCATCCTCGCTGTCCAGGGCCACACCAGTGAAACCAGCTCCCTGCTCTCGTGCCTCGCACAAAGCGAGGCAGCTCAGCCCGAGAGCGTGGAGCTCTGCAGGCACTAAAATGTGGAGGTCACTGGTAGCACCTCATCTTTCTCTGACTAGAAGTATGTGAGAAGTACCCGCAAAGCCACCCCATTTCTGCCCTGCAGGGAATACAACCTGCGTAAAGGAAGTCCTTCACCATAATTCAGAAAGTCTCACTGTAAACAGCATCTCTTAGTCACAGAAAGCTCTTCATGCTCCCTAGAAATGAAACACCTTGGCCTCTGAAAAACACTGCCATCACTCGCCAGAGCTTGGACTTCCACCCTGGTATCTGAGGATGGCACACCAATGCAGGACACCATTCATCTGGTTACTGCTTGTGCTACGAGGCACATTAAAACCAACTCTTCACTGAGTCTTGAGGATTTCAAACAACTGGAGGACAAAGGTGGAAAAAAAAAAACTTTCACAGCTTTTGAAGTGACCATTTAAAGTCTACTCCTCCACCCGTAAGGCTTCTGCACAACAGACCAACTTAATGTTTTCTTCCTCAGGACTAGAGATCAGTGTTGTACAGAGCACGCTACCAATTCTTCCCCACTGATTTTCTTTAATTTGCACTACCATCCCCCTCCACCCACAACAAGGCTTCCTGCACAAAGCCTAGGCACATCATAAGAGCGTGCTAGTGTCACAAGTAATTTCAGGCCCTGACATTCCTGATGTCTTGGCCCACATCTTAGGGCTTTTCTTTTTTTTTTTTAAATCATTCAGTGATGTTTTTCTAAGTAGCACTGGGAAAAAATAGCCTACCCTTTACTTAAAAAATGGCTTTTCAACCAAATTAACAGGTCACAAAAAGGCATAATAGCCTCTCCGTTCAAAAATGACAGCAGAGAAAACTTACGCAGCACACAGTTTGAATTCATGCAAACGTTGAAAACCTTTTCTGTAACAGCTCTTATGAGCAAATCCCACGCAAGTCTACATCTATTTTTCTCTGTGCCTCCAAAATAGCAGAGTTCAGTGTTATACACCAACAAAGGGCACTTTTACAAGCACAGAAGATGGATGTTCTCAGTGCCTGGTGTCAACACCTAATGACAGAAGCTGCTTTCCCAAATCAGAAAAACATACTTGCAAGATGACCCAGCTGGAAAACTGCATTTGCACCTAAGTAGACATTGCGCACAGAGACCCATTTTTCATGGCAATTTTCTATTACTCACTAAAGTAATCCTCAAACTGGCAAAACTAGCCTTAATGTAAACTAAAAAAACTCCCAATCTTTTTTAATGTGTTGGCTGGAAATTCAAGCTTTCTGCACAAAAATACAACATGCGGTTGAACTGTAGCCTCTAATCCTAGTAAAGGGTTTTCCCTTCCAAGCTCACCTTGAAGAGCTCAGTAATTAGAGAGGGAAAGAAAGAGACTGCTAAGGTTCTCCAAGCTAATGATAGTTATTAAATATAACAAGTTTACTTGCATCACAGCAGAAACCCGATGGGTGTTTCTGCAGTACACGCAGCTCACACCGCCAAGAAGCAGCACAAGTTGATCTGGGCACCACGCACGTTCACTGCTCCCGCTGCACCCCACGCACACCGGCACGCTCAGCACCAACAGCTGCCGCCATCACAAGCCACAACCAACTCTGTAAAGCAGCTTGCTGCCTCTCCACCAGCGTCCTTGAGGCCGGGTGGAAGTCAGCCCCAAGAAGCCACACGGCAGGGTGGCAGGCAGCGACCATCCCAGGGCTGGGGCACGGACACACCACCCATAGGGGACTATCCACGTGGTCTCGATATTCAGGGCACTCTGCCCAGATGGCCCCGTCGGAGATCAAGGCCATCCCAGGCGGTTAATAAACAGGTGCTACATTATCCAGAGATCCCTTTTTAGTGAAGCTTTTTAAAAAAGAAGGAACAAAAGAAAAAAAAGAGTTTATTTCAGTGTTGCTTCAAGACAATCTCTATGCAGCTGCAACTACCTCTGCAGAACAACCCAAGATGAGAACTAGCTCAGGACTGATCCATGTATCAGGCACTCTACTAACCATTACAAGTTACTTTTTAAAAGAGCAATTTTCACTTCTCACCTTCACCTCTACTCAGTGTTTCCTCTAACACCCACACCAGCTCTTCACGCTTGCAAGTCATTATAAAAAAGTATATTCCCTATTCCCGAAAAGCATCTTTAGTATGGTGATTGTGCTGGTACTGGGCTCCAAGCTCTGCACAAACAGGCAAGTTACTTCTGTGGAAAATTCCCTATGGGGTAACCTGACCTATTACAATAACAATCAAAACTTTCAAGAAGTTTGAGCCTTAGGGATAAGTAACTTCTGGCTGGTAAAGGCAGAACAAGCTCTAAGAATCAAGAAGAGATAAGAAACTTTCATCGCATTTAGTAGAAAAAATTATTTTTGGCACAACAAATGGACTACCAGAAACAAGTCTACTCACCACTTTCTCCTCTGAGGAGATGTCTAGAGGTACTAGAGGGAACTGTGCCCCCATCAAAATTTGGTACAACAGTTTATGATGTTATAACCCCGTCCTCCCCCTCTGTGATCTCTGAATATAACACAAAGCATAAAATCTCATTTCCTCACACTGCCTCCAGTCATGGGAAACCAGTTTTTGATATCTTGTGCAGGCCTGTGGGACTAGCAGCATCCATTTCACGGAAAGACAAAGAAGTGACACTTTTCTGCTGAAAGACCAGAGAAGCACAGAAGGGTCCCTGCCAGTGCGAATCTTGCCCTAGCTCTCGCGTCACGCCACCAGCTCACACACCCGGCTCACTGGGATTTTATGCAGTTGCAGGATACCGATTCCCACAGCCCACGGACGGATTTCCTTCTGCTCTGCTGCTTCTGAAAGCTTTGCCATTGCTGCAGGGAGATCCCTACCTACCTTAGTCCACTTATTTTTATGGCACAGGCATGAAAGTAGTGAAAGATGAATCAAGTTGCTCATGCTAACTGCAGCACCCAGCCTAGTTTCTCAGCAGCCTCTATTTCCTCCTGCCCTCCCCCATCACGACATGCTAGTGGGCTTGATTGAATTGATGCAAATTGCAGTACTTTACTGCCATTGTTATAACCTTATTTCCACACATTCCTCACATACAAAACTGTCCCACACCACTGTTCTGGATGCACAGCCTAGAGAGGCTCAGACTCGCACTGAGGTTAAGAGGAGGTGCAAGCACAGACACCAGCAGCCAAACTATCCACGCTGTCTCTAGCTTCGGGGATCTTTCGACAAGCTGAATCTACGGCTTTTCAGCTCACGCACCCACGGTGATAAATCTCTGATAGCACAGATCATAGAAAGAGAAGCTGAGACAAAGAGATAGCAGAGGTCATCTAGTCCCTACGACTGCTTTTCATCTTCCTGTAACACTGTAGTCTAAAAGCTTCCAGCTCTCCACTAGCAACACCAGCACCCCTCTCCCGAACACAGATCATACTTGCTCAAGAAGCAGCTCCTCTCTCCAGCAATGCCAAACGGGCACGTAGTGCCATCTCATCCCTTTTATACATCCCCTGTCTCTGCAGGGTAACACCCTGGCCACAGCTGAGCCCAGCCAGGACCAGCCCCCTCAGCACACCTGCAAACACCTGCAAAACTGGTTTAACCCTACGTCTGCCAGCAAACAGCATTGGGCTGGTGCCTTTTACACTACTTCCCTGACATTGGAGTTTGTGAAATTCCACAAGAAGAATGAGAACGCTGCCATTTTTTTTAACAGCACACAGTTAAACTTCCACTGTTTCTTGTATTTCAGATTGGTCTTCATCAGTATATCAAAGCTTTCCTAATCATATGGATTCCATTGTTCAAAAATACTAATACTACAATACTAAGCAGCAGCATCTCTCCATGCTGTGTGGTCACCATCAGCTGCTGCCCCATGTTGCATGAAAATCCCAGCCACAAAATCCACACCTGCACCGGCAGTCCCCAGAAACCAAGTGTGTAAGATACATACCACCGGGTCCCCTAGGCTCCTGTGGCGTTATCAGCCCTAGGGCAAACTGGTTTCAGAAGAGAGATATCTATGTTTCTAAACAACGAGGTAATGAAAATCTTAACAATGAGAAAAATATAGGTAACACAAAGAGAGTTCAGAAATTGAGACATGCTTGTAGACACACTCAGACTACATGTGGAGAACTTGCACAGTTTGCAGAGACAAGTGTTTGAAAATGAGGCATATCTGCTCTGCTGTTGCCCTTGCCTCCTGAACTCGGGCCCCTTGTGCACGCTTGCTAAGACACGTCTTCAACGACCTCCTGATCTGTACTCTTTTCCCTCATGCGGTTCTTGTGCCACTGGGAAGGATGACCATCCCTCAGCAAGGTCCTCCTCAGCCACCTCAATGGACACCCTTCACAAAGCATATGGTCAATTCAGCCAACTGCAGTGATTAAAATGACTTGTGTTGTAGGCATGCAAAATGACACCAAGACTATGACCTGATAGTGAGCTGCTTTCTTGCCTTGAAAGGACTAGCACCTCTGCTCCAAAAATGCAACTGGCGGTGGGTGTCAATGGGTGCTGTCACCCCAAACTCACCTGTCTCCATCAGAGCCACCTGCGAGGAGTCTCCAGCCCTCTATACCCTGCACTGCTACATCAGCATCCCACCTGCAGCCACTGCCTGCTTCAACGGTCCCAAAAAAGCAAATTATTTATATGCCTTTCATTAAGAAAAAAAAGAAAAAGAAATTAGAAGAGTTCTCTGACTGTCCGCACTCTGTGTAAGAAATATTTAGGAAAATGAGACCCCCTCCAGATTCTGGCATATTCATTTCAGTGTGACACTTCAGGCATGATTTAACTTCCCCCTCCCACAACTTCTCTATAAAATCCCTGCTCCACCTGTATTTAAGTCCTTTCTAAAGACCTGCTTCTGCTATGATGCCCACATAGAATATTTATGGTGGTTATTCCCCTTCTGACGTTTGTCCTTAATTTGCAAGCATCTGTGAGCATAAACCGATGCTCCTGAACTGTGTGAAGGGATTCCCTTGCTCAGTCAGATCCACCACAAGCAAATAATGAATGCAGAAAGCTGACAAAATCAACCCATTAGCTCTGTGCACAGCACCTCACAGACCAATATCCTAAATTTGCCATTAATTCTTTGATTAAGCACATAACTGAATGAGGCTGAAGTAAAGCAGAAACAGCAAAGCCATGCTACTTGGCTGCACAGCCTCTGCCAATTGCACTGGAGGAAGTACCTTGTACAGTGCACTCTGTATAATAGTTTGCGGATGAGCATGGTTTGAAAAGCACCCATCAAACATACTCTGGTCTTAAAGGCTTCACACAAGCATAATTAGTGACACATTAACCTGTAATTGATAAATCATCTCTCATTTATTTCCTCCTTGCTTTACCTAAGAAGGCACCTGCCTTGACATGGAAAGGACTGGTCTTAGGAAATGACTGAGATGAACAGTTCCCTTCTTTCAAACGTTTGTAGTATTTTTGGTGTGATTCATCAGACATACAAGAGGTCTACATCTGAGCTTGTTACTGAGACACCCTTTGCAGTCAATAGAGAAAACCAGGCACTTTCAGGACACAGTCTGCTTCATCCTGAAGTAAATGTCTAAAATGGGCCAAAAGCATCGCATCCCAGGGCCCTTGTTGGGTCTGAAAGACCTGAGGTAGCTACTGCACTGCAGCTATCTCCTCTGTAGGCATCTGCAGCTCCGGGAGATTAATCTCACCATAGTCTACTGATTTGCAAATACTGATGAGTTTCTTTCCGCATTTTTCCCTCAATCATGACATGTGCACTGCAGCATAATCAAACACACGGAAAAGCCTTTTAGGAGCCAGTCACATCCTCTGATTCAGACAGGGTAGCCTGATTTTCTCTTTCTTTCCCCACAAACGAGAACGCTTACACAGCAGGTACCACCACGGCACTGCTCACATTCAGTTGCAGAACAGAGTGCCCAGTCCTGCTCACCGGAGTAATCCAGCCGGTGATTACTGTCTTCACAGGACCCAGGCACTATCACGATACACCCAAGCTGCACGGAGGCTTGGTCTCAGGGTAACTCTGAGAAGGGCTAAGCATATCTTCAGCCCGATCAGCCACTGAAGAATTCACCACAGACCTCCAGCTGCCTCTCTCACACTGATGGGTACAAGTGCAACTTCCCAACAGCCAGTTTGAACATTTTTCCAATTACTACCTCCATGGGCTTGCCAAGCCTTCGCAATCATCAGTCACGACGGTTATCATTATACTTCACGGTGTAGAAATTAAATGCCACCTTTTTACAAAGCCAATAAAATGTTATTGAATTTTTCTTTTAAAACCAAGTTGTTGGCCTGACTGACTGGCATGTTTATCAACCTGCTCCCTACCCACACCTTGTAAGGGGCCTGCATTAAAGAGTTTGCATTAAATCCAAGGAGGAATCTGCCAGCAACACTTCAAGAACGAAATGGTGTGACACATAAGAATGCACAGCTATATATAAGGCTGCTATCCTGTTAACATGTTCTTCTGTCTTCCAGGGAACACGATTGTTCTTGACAGCTGTTAATAAGAACTGATCTAAGTAGCTGCACCGCTTCTGCACGCATGCAGGCAAAGACAGCAGCTAGGCCTGCGGACTGCGGGAAACGTGCCTTTCTGAAATCAAAGAAATACACAGGTCAAATTACTGGCAGTCACCCAATTCGTTTACTCTTAAAACTCAATCTCCCCCACTGTTTACTTGCACTTTTACTGCATTTCTTTCTGAATTGCTGGGAAAAATGTTCATATACCATAGCAGATGACCAGTCCCGGTCATCTAGCTAATAGTTTGTTTAGTTTTTGTGGGTTTTTTCTAAATAATCAAAAAAGTAGTTGGGCTCAAGTTTTTCTCAAGTTTTATCCCCACGTGACTCAATTCAAGCAACCCAGAAAGCCCTTCAAACAGCAAACGAAGAGCTGTCGATCATGAGGTACTATGCAAGTTACATAGTTGGGTATGGTTTGTAAAAAATATGCTGCTTATTTTTTCTTTAAACGTGCTGAAGCGGTATGGGGGCCTTGTGTTGGCTCTTAACAGATGACTTTTACCCTCTGGATTATTGAAAATCCACGTCCCACAGAAGACAGCAATAAGTACTGAGATCCCGCATTGTCCTTTGCAACAGAAGCGCTGAGAAGCAGCAGTGGGCAAATCCAAAAATAGGTCATTCAGCTTCTCCCCATCAGCTCACTGCAGGGTATAGTGTCAGTTTAATTTCTTCATTTAGTTCCTTCTGCTTCCCATAACACTGCTTTCGAATCAGAACATGGGAATAGGACATGCTAGCTGCGTTTGCAAATCTTTGTACACACAAAACTCCCGCCTTCAAATGAGATTAACCTTCAGGCAAAATTAAGATACACACAGCAAGCACACAGTGTAGTGGAGGAGAAGCCACCAGCATACACCACCTAGGAAATGGACAAATAAGAGGTGTGCTTCACTTTGGGATCTCATAGATTTGTATTAAAGTTTTCACTATGACAAAAGATTGTTTAAAAAAAAATGTATGGAGAGGCATGTAGGGAAGCTTTTACCAGGGCAGGAGGGTCATACAGAAACGGATTGCCTCCTGCCACTGTTAAAGAATAAAAATGTGTCTTAAGCTTCAGGGTAACACACTGAAATCCCAGTGAATGTGAAACGTCAGCAGTGTTTCAGGAGTATGATGCCATGTTCTCTGAGTACCTGTCCTGGTGAGGCTGAGCTTCCTTTTCTTACTCAGATTTGTACTTTTAATCTGATAAACTTTTTCTGCTTGGTAAATACAACCTATCTAATTTTTTTTAAGAAAGAGACAATAACAAAACAAATCCTCATTACCAAGCAAAATGATTGCACACTTATTTTCATGGTTTCTCTAGTATCTTCCAGTTCTTTTCTCCCAGGACAAATCTAGACCAAGCTCTTACAAACTTTCTCTGTTGAACAGGGAGGAGCACATCGATTCTTTATTGCCATCTAGTGACCAAAGCTATTTCCACTTGCACATCAAACTGGATTACAAATCTGGGGAATTTTGAAACCAGCGAGAGCAAAAGAGAAAGCAAGCTTGCTTCTCACCCTTAACTTTGTGCTACCCTATCCATATCCCTTATGGACCTCAGATTTGCAGTAAGTGTAGGCCACTGCTGCTTTCATACAGTCCTTTGTCTCCGCAAATGAACAGGTTCTTTACCCTCCCTCTAGAGCTCAGCAGTTTAGAAAGAGGTCATTCTGCAAAAATTAATAGCCTTGTTTTGTCCCCAGGGAGCTCACAGAGCTTGGGAAGGGGGTCACCTTGCTGGACAGGGCAAGCACAGCACCTCCAGGACCAGGGTAACGTTTGGGGTAGCTGTAACAGCCATTTCCTCACCTTGGGAGAAGGAAGGAGTCAGATTGTTTTCAGGTGTTTTCAAGATCCTTCCGAGAGGTATTTTCACTTGGCTCATATTTTCTGGGGGCTCACAAGCAGCTCTCTTCTTGCTGAGACAAACTCCCAGCAGCTAGCTCTCGTATCTGCACGCAGGGCAGCAAAGCATGCCCCAGGAAGACTTCAGGAGTGCCTCCAGTCCCTGGACACTTGGCTTGCTGGTCTCCTTATCCGGATGCTGTTGTCTTTAACCTAGCTGGGAGCCTGAAGTTACTAATTACTGAACGGTAACAGTGCCCAGGCCTGTGTAGCCTCGGAGCGACACAGAGACCACGAGGCGCTGCTGCGCGCCCGGCAGCGGGACGGACCGCGGGCGAGGCGGCGCCCGCCTCTCCTCCGCCCCCAGGCCCGGCCTCCCGCCGCGCCGCCGTGTGGCTCCCGCCAGTACCACTAACGGCCACACGATGACACTGCAGCATAGGTTTCCGAAATAAGCCCCGCTGTTTCGAGGGGGCGAGGGAATACCGCTTCTTCAGTCACTAGGCCTTCTCCCCACCCCCGAAAAAGAGGGTTGTAAGGCTAAAGCTGGCCTTGTGCTCCCATGTAAGTTTTGTGACGCGTTTCAGACAGAGCCACTGTGGTTCCTGTCTCGCAGGACAAGATGTGACGCCACGGCTGTCCTGTCCTGTCAGGCTAACCCGCGAGGGAGCGTGGCCTTAGTCCGCAGCTGTCCTGTGATAACAGGGCTGGTGCGAGCACCATCCCTTTACCTGCCTGTTCCTGCCCATTTGTTGTCCTGTCTGGTGAACTGGGCTGTTTCCGGGTGCAAAGCATCTTCTTTTGCGTTTGGGCAGCAAAGCTTTCAAAGTTCCTTTCCAAAAGGGCTGAAAATGTTTTCCTGTCTTTCTCTGTATAAAGATTTAGATTGCGGAGCATGAGCTGCCTACCCGGTTTGTCTCCAAACTTGTTTTCCTCGTTTACTTGTGGACTCTTTTCAGACCATGTTATGTTTACCAGCTCTCTTCAAACAGACTTCGAAGAATAAGGAAAGAGTTCCTGGGAAGCCTGGTAAGTCCAGCTTTGCTGGAGCCTGTACAAACCCCAAGATACACAACAGAGCGAGAGAGCTTATGCTTGTGTGGACATCCATCAAGTCCATTGTTGTAATGTGTATCAAAGCATAATAAGAATACTAAACTATGTGAAAGTCTAATGAGTGCAGAATAAAAGAGGATAAATTTATGCATAGAGTGATAAGGCTTTAACGGACGTGCTTTCACAGCCTTTTCCTCTGCCCCTAAATACAGGAAATTGTGTTTCATAGCACCATGTTCAATGTTAGACCTGCTTACCAGGAGTTCAGAATGATTTTTTAAAAACTTAAAATAAACCTTAGTGAGAGCGCTGTCTTAGACTGTGTTTGAAAATCCCTTCCTAAACGTGGTCAGAGTACTCCTGCATTCAAATGCATTCACTAGACACTGATCAGCAAAACATCTGGGACAGACAGGGAGTGAAGTTATGCACTCTTGGCATTTGAGTAGCAGAGTTTCAGATTCAGATTAATGAGGTCTGAACGCATGTAGGAAAAGCTGTTGATTGTTACAAACAGCCTCTATGCTGCAAAGGTCAAGGGAGCCTCGGAAGTCACTAACACTTGTCAGACCAGCCGCTGTCCCGCTCACAATGCTGACACTAGCCCAGTGGTTACAAGGCTGGAAGTTATCTCCTCTTGGGACGTCCATTGGTGCATTTCAGGTCGGTCCTGCCCTGATGTGTCAGATATGCCTACAATATGCATAAATGAGCCTGGGCCCTTGCTGAATCACTGAGAGAGTTTATGAACTCAGCCTGACCTCACATCCCATGTGTGCTTGTGCATAAACGGTGCAGATATCAACAAGTTTGGATCTGAGAAGTAAGATGTTACTCAAATTATAGGTCAGCATATGCACATTAGTTCCAGCCATCGGCCTGTAAGATTGAACACTGCTAAAGGTGGATGAGAGGAAAATGGCACCTTGTAGTAAAACTGTTCTGTTAACGTGTTTTAGTGTTTATTGATGTGAGACGCCAAGCAGCAAAGGATGCTTCACAAATGCTCACAGACATTAGCGTAAAACATCCACTCACACTTCATGTTTAACTTTTCCACCATTGGGCTCTATCAATTTCCATTTCTGTATCAGAAGATAAACACCCTCAGTTATCCTTGGATGTGTCTGCAATCTCCCAAGACTAAGCTGTTTGTGCTAGCCCTAGGTTCAGTGGTTCAGTGAAGAAGAGCAGGATTTAATGTGTTTTAATTTCACTGGGCCATGCCCTGAAAAACACTAAGGTCTCAGCTCTCAGTGAGGGCAAGGGGAATTGGTGGCGCTCAACAGGACAAGGAATTCTGAATTCCTTTTTCCCTTCTCTCCTCCAGAACAAAAATTTTTAAATAAGCTGCTCTCCTTGCTGAAGTGGGTGGAAAAAGTACATTCCTAAGGCAAGCTTACACAGAAATATTTGAAATGGCAGCAGCTGTCGAGCCTCCATCACTTTTACAATTTGCTGGTGAAACCTTTTAAATGCCTCTCTTGATAAGGAATAAAACTCTGAGTCACTCTTTGTTCTTGATCCAGAGTAGCAAGTCACTTTTATTTGTTGATAAAGCTATCACACTTTCAGTGCCTTTTGCTAAAGCTGAGCGAAGCTTCAATCTGAAGATGTCCCTCTATTTCCAGATTTAATCATGAGTGCTGTGGAAAGAGTCTTCTGCAAAACAAAGCCCAGTTATGAGTGTTTTTAAAGTTTCGGTTTTACAGCCTTCATATGTCATCACTCAGTTGAACAATATAAAAAAACCACAATGCAAGTCAAATAATCCGTGTAATTACCATGTACTTACTTTTATTTCAAGACTAGAGTCCTGTAATTCAAAACTAGACAAACCCCCTATTTCTCACTTTGGTGCTCTCTCTCTTTAATTTACCAGGAGAGGAAAGTTTTACAGGGAGAAGTAATACCTCATTTACTGAACCAAGTAGAAAAAGGACAGCTTGAGAACAACTGCTTTCAGTTTCACTTAATTAATTGGACTGAGAGGAAACGATACAGCTTAGGAACTGAAAAGCAGAGGGGGATGTTAGCAAAGAGGGAAGTGTTAAGATTCACAGCCTGTCTGCGGCAGGGTGAGGACAGAGACTTACTGCCTATGTGGATCAGTGCAAGCTCAACTGGAGGTATTGTCTGGCATAATTATATCAATGCTTCTACTGAATATGCAGTTTTTACTATGGAGAAAAAATAATTTTACTTCTTGTCGTCCGAAACTATTCTTTAACTGTCCATTCAGTGTGGAGCAGACAGACCTGGGACAGAACATCTGTTCTGTGAAATCTTTTGTGCTGCTCTCTGCTTACAGTAGGGAAGGTACTGCACTGTGCATAGTAGCATAATTTGAGAGGCACAATATGTGTTACTTTGAGTCAAGAGAGTGAAAACATACCGGCTGTGAAGCAATGCTTGCTTAATGCAACCTCATGGGAACCCGCTGTGAGTTGGAAGCTAAAGAGCTTTGTGATATTCCAAGTACTAGCTTTTCTAGACGCACTTCCTCTGCAAAATATCCCATTGTTCCTATTAACCCAATGTAGAATAATCCTGAATGATGAATTCTATTCTAAATTTCTGAAATTCTGCAGTACCTTTTTCTCCATGGTTTGATTTTTGTTTCATCCTAGCATTTTTCAAAGATGTCAAACGTAGACATTTGATCTAGAAAAATAAGTAACAGTCATATAAGAGGAGAATTTAACATTATATTCAACGTGCAATCATATTCAGTAGGGAGGTAACTGGGCCCCTTTGTTGGGATGGAAAATTAGCTAGAGCTCCATCTCTGATGCAGCTGACATACAATCATACTATTTGCTTAGCAGGAACAGTATCAGCCTTCAGCAAATAAGGGCAGTTGCTGAAGACTTTCCAGGATTTGAGCTTAAAATTAATGGAGTCATGGTTATTATTTTCCTAAAACTCAAGCAGACTACAGGCAATGGATCTTGTTTGTGTAGATGTGAGCATAAATAGCCAATGGAATTAACAAATTCCATGATTTACAGAGACTGTTCCTATGGCCAGCATTTCAAGAAGCTATGGAATCCAGAAATGGGCGCTCGGACCCCAGGCAGTGTGGAGATAAGTAGTGCCTCTGTAGGTATGGCCCTTTGCATGTAGGAGGCAGAGTCCAATGTCTCACTTCTCACCTCATGTTTCTGAAGGGTTGGAAGCGGCAGAAGAATGTTGCAATGGGCACAGGTCACCAGCATGTCAAAAGACTGGGTGTCTTTAAGAGCTTGAGGTGATGTGGAAAGTCCGCCTCTTGTGGGAGAGGGAAAGCCAATCTTTTTGTTCTTTGGGGGCTTAAGCAAGGTTTTGGACATCAATGGCTGGTCCCTTCCTTTGCCTTTGGGACGGACATCTTTCCACACCACTGCATTCTCAGAGCAGGAAGAGGGAGCCAGGGAGGAAGAAGACTGTGGTGGATCACTGATGAGTTTTGAAGTTGACTGGCCAGCAAGAACTTTTGTCAGCTCATGGGCTGCACTGCATTTGTTCTGTTAAAAGAGAGCATGCATAATGAGGTGAAGGTTGGCATTACACCCAGCTGTGTGGTTATGTTGTGATTTGCAACAGACGTAAGTCATGGGGAGGGACAGTGAACACCACCTCACAGTGATGCTTCAGCTGAATACATTATATCATGGAATCATAGTTTGAAGAGCCAAAACACACTGCCCTTCCTTACCCAATATATAGCTTTTCAGAGAAATAACCTGGCTGGAAATTAAGGACAGGCCATTCCCTTGTTCAATTTCAAATGTGCTTACCAGATGTTGGGAGTATTGGTCATCTGGGAATGACTTATTGCACTTCTGACAAAGATTGCCACCAGTACCTTCAGAAGGAAAAAAATTTGAGAGAAACACAGTACTGACACTAGTCATCTAGACAGGCTGCTCAGATCCACTTGCGGTCATGGTTCTAGAGAAACACAGAATGCTGATTCCACTGGCCAAGAAGGAATTAGAGCTGTGACTACATTTTGCTTCTGGCCCCACCTAAAACCCATCCACCATCCCTTCTCACAAACTTCAGGATATTTGAAATTTCAGTCCAGGCCCATGTTTTGTGGCTCAAGATGCCTCACTCCTACCGTGGCCTAGCTAATTCTGTTGCTAGGAGGTTTTGCTATCTGTAGTTTATTTTGCCAACCACTGCACCTACTGATGCCTGTTCTTTTCTGGAATCATTGACAGAATTAATGAATTTTTTTGTCTTGACATACTCTGTCCAATACCTTAGGCCTAATAAAGCGGCTCTCAACTTCAAGAAATCAAGGTATGCCTCACTGGCTTTATATATGAAGTAGGAGGAAATTCTAAATCATATTTTCTCCTGTGCGACAAATAGAGGAAGAAGTTCCACTTATTTTCTGACAGAAGGAATTTCACTTCTAGGATATAAGGGAGGCATAAAAGAACATAGCCAATGAGCTACCAGTCAGTGGAACCACTCTGGCTTTACAATAACCACCATAATAGAAAGTAACACTTGGCCCTTTCACTGTGGTTGGTTAAACAACAATCCCCTCCAGCCTGGATTACTGAGAATTGTAGAGAAGGCAGGAGAATTTTCACTGAGATTTAACAGAGCTGACCCAGTCCATGACAATGAGAAATTTTGCTTACCAGTGGGGCAAATAAATGTTGCATTAGTGGATGCTTCACTGGTTTGAAAGTTCACATCCTTATGATAGGACAGACCACTGTTCTGACAAATATCTTTGTGTTTGTTCTGGTCTTTGTACATGATGTATTTATTACACTCCGAACACCACTCTGTTCGGCTGGCACAGGTGTTCAGGTGTTCCTGCAGCTTGTTGAAGGGCATTTCAAGCTCACAGATCTTGCATTTCATTGCTCGTTTCTGGCATTCCTTGTTCTGCACATGAACAGAGGAAATTATTGCAAATTTTCTATCAATACTAAAAGAGGGCATTGGGTGAGAGCAATGAGTGACTGTTTAAGAATGCACTCCTTAAGGGGTATCTACACAACCAAATGCAGGCTTAGCTGTATTAGGAGTTCACCTATCTAGGCTATCCTTAATTTAGGATGATTTTGGCAATATAAGGCAAAATGGGAATCAATAGCAGTGAAGATGTTCTGTGTCAGTACAGGTTAGCAACAGAGCACAAGCCCACCTAGAAAATTCCAATACCTCAGCTACCACCACCAGGGGAAGCCTGCTGTGTCTTCACTGCTTTGGTTCCTTGAAATGGTTAGACTACAGCTAGCATGGACAGGCTGCTCTCACTTCCCAGCCTCTGCCAATTCTTTTGTCTATCTCCTCCTTAGCTGTTTCCTTGACTCCTGCTTTGTATAACCACTCCTTTGGACAGGCAGGTAATATGAGTGTTCGGGCAGGACGGAAATGTCTTTGAGAAGCCCTCAGAGAACATCAGCTGGAGGTGCCAAGGATGAGAAAGTAATAGATTATCTCCTGGAACAGACTGTCCCATCACAACTGGATGGGCAACCGCCATGGGCTATACTTATTTACAAGGGGGAAAAGGTATGCCAAAACACTGCAACTGTTGAGAGGTTTAAGTTTCTTCAGGGTCCAGGATAGGAGTCAGGGATTTACATGTTTTTGCTGTTGAACCCATTAGTGTGACTCTTGGTGGCTGGTCAAGGGGGTCATCCTAGAAGGTAAAAAGTACTGCACTCCATACTTACCTCATGATGCTCCAACTGGTATTGCTGCATCCTTTGGTGGCAAAGATTACATCTGACCTGCAAGCAAAACATACAGCAGTTCATTGGGAGCGTAGGAGGATGGTTAGTGCTTTCATATGTCAATACAACTTCAAGCTGCTGAGATGATCTTCCTGTCATTTTCATCCCAATCATTGACAAGCTGTTGGTGAATTTTTGTTTCTCTGTCAGGCCTGAGCTGTGTTGATGAGATTTTGAGGAAAACAGATATCTGATGAATCTGCAGGAAGCTGTCATTCTGTGCGAGGATCCAGTTCTCAGTGATGCCCATGTGAAACGCAAAGTGTGATGTGAAATAAAGAGTATGTATTCAAAATTTTGACTGAGGTTTAACTTAAAAATATAGGTCTGATATTGAGCTAATCTAAATTATAATAGCCCCTCTGAAAACATAGGAGGTATGCTAGTTTTCTATAGGTTTGCCATGAGAGCTACTCAGGTGTTCTGTTAAGTAACTGAAATCAATGGAATTGCTAAAACAATGAAACTAGTAAGACAGAATAAAAAGTCATGCCTGTGTACTCATGCTTCAACATAGTACCTCTAGCTACAGGATTCTTAATGCTATACTAAAAATGCTATTGCCTCACTATATGAAGAGCTGATAAATTTACTCTGCCCATTCAGTTTTGTTAAAAAAGTGCATTGATGTCATAGCTTTGTACAAGCAAGATTTATGTCACATCAGGTACTGTCTGTCTTCCTCTAATCAAATCATTTAACTTGCATGCTCTGGCTAATTCACAAGCACTAGGAGCACGTATCCGTACCTGATCTGTAATTTGTATTGATGGGAAAACTGAGATATCACAGTGGAAGCTTTATTCTCTTAAGCTGAGTGTGCAATAAGATCAAAAGGTGCTGTAACCAGGCCTGAAGGGTCATATCAGACCCTTACAGATTTTCTGGTCAAACAATTACACAACTTCAAATCTAGTTAATATAGAGCACAGTACCATGAACATACTACTTCAGGGCTGGCAGAGCTTTTTGCTATTTGCAAGAAAACCCTGAAGAATGTGTAGCGTTCCTCACCTGCTTGTGTGCTTCTGTTTGATGGTCTTTCATATCCTTTTGGGCAACTGGTTCATCACATTCTGGACAGAGAGTGAGAAACCGCAAGCAGTGGGCCTCATGGAGGGAGAAATTGGCAGCAGACACATCTCGTTTACTACCAAGCACATAAATAGGAAAGAGAGAAGAGTAAATTAATTGGTGTGGTGGGTTGACCCTGGCCAGCAGCCAAGCACCCACACAGCTGCTCACTCACCACCACCCCACCGCACACACAGTGGGACGGGGGGGGAAATAGGAAGAACAGAAGGGAGAAAATTTGTAGGTTGAGATAAAGACAGTTTAATACTTGAAGGAAAGGGATGGGGGGGGGGGGGGGGGGACACGACACACAAGTGAAGCAAATGACATCACTCACCACCTCCCACAGGCATACCTATGCCCAACCAGTCTTTGAACAATAGCCACCTTGGAGGCAAAACAAAAAGCCCCAACCCTGTTCTTCTTCCTCTACTGCAGTTTTTATTCCTGAGCATGAGGTTATACAGTATGGAATATCCTTTTGGTCAGTTGGGCTCAGCTGTCCCGGATGTGTCCCCTCCCAAACTCTTGCTCACCCCCAGCTTACTCACTGGGGGCAGGGGCAGCGTGGGGAGAAAGAGAAAACCTTGACACTGTGCAAGCACTGTTCAGCAAAGGCCAAAACACTGATCTGTTATCAACACCATTTTAGCCACAAATACAAAACACAGCACCGTAAGGGTGTGTTATGTTATGTGTATTATGTGTGCTATGAAGAAAATTAACTCCATCCCAGCCAGACCCAGTACAACTGGTTACAATTCAACTAGTTTGTCCCTAAAAACTAGAAATAAGTATTTGTCTTTCCGATTCATCTTAATGAGACATTTAGAGACTGAATTCTGTTACTCATTCTGTCCTGCCATATTACCAGGAATATTTCTGAAAGGGACACAGCAGCTGCTAGAGGCTCCTGGTATATTTGTCTAAAAATTGTTTCAGGAAAAGCTGCAGCTGTTGTTTACATTGTTTACAGACGTGGAAAGAAAAGAAGGGCCCCTCTTCTGGGTGTCATCTAAGGCATCACAAGATTTACAGCTCTTTGGCTCCCAGCGGACCAATTTAAGGTAGCCCAGCCAAGCAGCTGCTCTGTTCAGATGAAGGCTACCACTGAGCTGAGATACACAGATGTCACCATGCTCAGTGGGTTCAGGAAGAGCCACTTAAGTTTATTGGGAAATCACTTATTTGATTTTAATAATCGATGTGTTCACAACATTAGTGACAAGAATTGAGATACAGTTCAACAGGGCTTGGGTAAGACCTCCTGAAGAAGCTCCCAGGTGCAAACCTTAAGCAGTGTAAAACTTCCATTGCTTGCCTTGAAACAGCTTCAGGATGACTGACATGTACACCAGCTGATTTTCTGACTTCCTCTGCCAGCTGGGTCTGGGACCTTGATCCCACGGGACCTGTCTTAGGATGTCTGCCTCACTGCCCTCACTTCAGGCTCAGAGACATTAGTGCACCAGGCAACAGGAGGCGAGGTGTATCCCTGTCATTTCAAAGCCTTTACAGCACTGGGCCCAGGACCCTGCGGCAGGAGGTACTGATGCCTGACACAAGAGAGTGATGGTCCTTAGGACATGGCAGCTGGAGGTAAGCCCATGCAACCTTTCTGGCCTACAAGAGTAGGAAGACTGCCTGAAAGGACATGTACACCTCCAGCTCTGCTACTTTGAGGAGATGTGTGAGGCAGAACAGTTGATGCCATCTGGGCTTTCTGCACTAGTCTTTGTTCCAAACTCTGACATCATGTCTGGGCCACAGAACCAGTCTGCCCAACATATTTGCTGGTTGTGCAATGTGGAGGGAATGGCCAGGATGAGGCTACATAAATCACGAACCGCCCAGCCCCAAGACAGAGCAGCCACAGCAAAAAAAGCCCTGGGGCAGTGAACTCCTCAAGGAAATCTGCTTTAGACATGAGGAGAAGCTTCTCATGATCATGATGGATAAGTAATGGAATGGATTTCCTGTGGGAATGTGTCATCTCTGTCACCAGAGTTTTTAAGAATTGGTTAGAGGCATCTATCAGAAGTTTTAGGCAAAGTAGGTCTGCCAAGGAGTCTGATCGGTGTGCAGCAACTGCTTTATTCAAAGCATCCCCTACAACCCTTTAGAACATAATGCACAGGCTCTCTTTGTGCAAGGCTAAGCATTAGTTTTTCTTTGTGACCAAATAAAATTGAGGCTAACCTCAATTGAGGTTAACCTCGTGTTTAACCTTTCTAAGTTTGACTCTTTTTTTTAATTGCAGTGCTTCACAGTCTTCGTTCATATAATTTGCCCAATGGCCTAGCTACTAGTTGAGACACACCAAGCTACGCTATCCTCATGGGCCTTTTCAGCATTCTATTCGATGAGAGATGGCCAGTTACCCTGAAAAAATGAATATTTTATCACTTAACTGCAAATATAGCAACAGAAGGAAATATAAGCCATGAGGGAAAACTGAGGCAGCTGCTGGGTTTGGCATGGTCCATGCACTGACTCCTCTGCCAGATACTGCAAAATTACCCACAGTGATATTATGTAAAAAGAGAACGTGCAGCGTAGGAGAGGGCTGTGGAAGAAACCTCTCCTCAGCAAAGTAGCAAGAAAGCAGCAATCTGGAAATACGAAAATCATACAAAATATGTTTGTTTAGTACTCAATGGCTAGCATACACCCCATCTGTCGTGTGGTTCTTCCCCTTCTCCCCCTGTTACAGGAGACCTAGATAACATTAAGGAAAATCCTAGAAAACTCTTGAAATCCCCACACTTTGTAGGGGTGGAGAGGGAGAAAGATCTCTTACCAATTTTTGCAGAACCTGCTCTCTTCTGTCATGATTTTTCTTTTTATTCTGCTGGATATCCTTTCTTCTAAGAGCAGAGAGGAAAAAAAACCGAAACTGAAAGCCTCTGTTGCACTAACTCCACCCCAAACAGCTGCTTAGCCAGAAATTCTTTAAAGGAGAAACAGCAGCATTGCCAGACAAGTATTAGTTTTTAGTGCAAGTTCCACATACAGATTAGTTCGCTAGTCCTTAGAGGAACTACAGAGTGTCACTTTCCTTCTTTCCCAAATAAGTTTAATTTACAGTAGCTGGCTTACGCAGCAGGCAGGGCTGCTGCCTGGAGCTGCCTGAAGCAGTCCTCTGCCCCACTGCAGCAGGGCTGGCTGACCCAGCCAGCCTCTGCCCCCAACACCCGGGCATGTCAGGCTGGACGGGGCTCTGAGCAACCTCATCTAGTTGAAGATGTCCCTGCTTATTGCAGGGGGGTTGGACTAGATGGCCGCTCAGCCACAGCCCTTGCCTGGCTGATGTCACCACAGCCGTTGTTCTCTCAGCCGTCCAGGCTGACAGGCCACAGGGCTGGTCTGCAGTGAGCAGGGAGGGCAGAGGCACGCTGCAGCCCCCTCCACCTCTGGAGCGGTGGTCTTGGTAGCATCCAGCCTCACAAACCCACCTTGGCCTCCCTGGGGCAATGCTGTCCCACTCAGACAAAAACAGCCAGCTAGTGGAGAGGAAATATTTGCGCACCATCACCACGGGGGAGAAACCCAGCGCCGGTCCTCCAGCGTCACCTCACCAAGCCCCACAACGTGGCTGCTCAGCCTTGTCCCAGCAGACTCCCAGGCCCCACTGTTTCCCCACTGACCCTTGGACCACTTCAGGCTATCTAAGTATGTGCAAGGTGAAACCTCCACCCTGCATTAACCAGCTTTTCTTTTTCTCCCTGGTGATATTCTGTCATGGTTGGGACTGACTAACAGCACTAGAGGCCCCAGGTGAAGCAGGTCCTGCCGGTCACCAGACCTCAGCTGGGGGTCATACAACTCTACATTTTTACATAGGGAACTTTAGAAGAAATGTAAGTTAGAGAGAAAAAGGAACAGAACTTTACGTTTTCTTTTCAATGCCAATACCAGTATCTTCAGGATTTTCTGATGGAAGGCCTAGCATTTCTTGCACCTGCTACTACAACTGATCCCTTACAGCAGTATGACACAAGCAGCTCTTCTCTGATGTTGTAGACCCTCCCCGGTGTGGAACAATGAGGTACAGGAGATGCAGAAAATATGAACTGACCTTCCTAGTCTGTAAAATGGGGGCAATAACATTAGTTCTTCTACTTTGCAGAGGTATTGGGAAGACTCATTCACTAGTATTTGCATAATGTATCGTAATGTCATACACAACAGATGTCCCAGATGTTACTCAGAAATTGGTGTGGTTCATTTCCCTCCCAAACAAGCCCCTTCTGTCCCCCATTTTTCTCTGGGAAAATAAATGAAGAAGAAGAAGAAAAAGGAAGCCCAATGAGCCATTATTTAGACCTGGGAATAATGAGTGTTTATCTGGATTTTGTAACACAAATTATGTAATGAAGCAGAGAAAAGGCTTTTCAACAAATATGTTAATGAGATGGCAGCTAAGGGAGAGGTTACAGAGTTGCCAATTCCGAATCAAATTTTTTAATGTGATTTTCTTTTGGTTTTTTTTTTTTATTTTGTAGTCATTAGCCTGCACAGCATTTGAATATGCTTCAGGACTTCATGCAAACTATATGGGAAATACCAATTCTAGGTCAAGAAAGCCTGATCAGCAATACACACTGACTGAGAAAACCCCACTGACTCAAAATTCATAATGAGGGCTTTTATGTAGAAAGTTGTTGGGCACAGGGATTGTACTGAAAGGACTGTTCGTTCAGCGTCTCAAAAGCTTTTCTTGGAAAAATATCAGATGCTCCACTGGGAACTTAGTTGAAAGATACTCCTAAAGCAACACAGTAGACTGGCAGTGGCTGGAAAGAACCAATTGGAGGGAAACCGGAAAGTAATGAAACAGTAATTTTCTCTGAATGCTGGTAATAATTCTTTCCATTTAAGTTCTGTGTAAACCTTCCAGTGCGTAACATTATTGTACAAGACCTCTTCTAGGCATCTTTTTAAGTCAAGCATCACATAGAGGTAAGTTCTGAGCTGGTTGTTTTTTAAATGTGATTTTCAAAAGCCGGGGTAGAAGACAATTATTTTTCTGCTAAGTTCTAGAATGTCTCAGGGTCAGTTGTTTTTATTTTTGTTTCTCAGTGTCAAGTATGATAGGTCTTACAGTCCTTGTTTAATACATTTTTGTTAAAACTTTTGTACCTCTGGGTGTTGCATCGAGCCTGCAACATGCAAGAACTTTAAAAAGAATGTGAGGAGAGTTTTTGTCTTGAGAGGGAATAGCAGTTATCTGGGTCAAATGGACTGCCTTTAAATAGGCAAACTCTACTTGTGTGCTTGGACAGCATTTGAATTAGAGGCAGAAAATATGTATATCTGTAATTAAATGAATCAACTGCTACCTGTAAAGCCTCCTTGCCACAGACCATTCCTATCCAGCAGTAACAGGAGTAACTGGTATGATCGGCTTGCAGTGGATAAGATATATCAGAAAAGCAGCTTCCTGGGAATGACCTAAACTATACTAAAATCTTTATTTTCCAATCTTTCCACCTGGACTGATGACCCTGGAATTCCTACCTTCCAAGAGGACTTGATTTCTAGTCCCTTTCTACTAACCCAAACAATGCAGGTCAGCCTTTAGTTAACTAGTCTTCAGCAGTGTCCTGCTTCTGAGTGGAACTCTTTACAGTGGCTGACATCATTGAATCTGGTATCTGAAGTACAGAAGGGAAGATTGCAAGACTCTGTGTGTGGTTTGACAACGCTGTCAAGCTCATCTATGAATCTGCTGTCTTGAAAGGTGCGGCTGTTCCTGTCCGGCTGTTACTGTTCCCAGCCATAAGTGGCCCAGTCTCTTGAGCTGGCTCTGGTGCTCACTGAACCTATTCAGCTCACTAACTCAGCAGAAAAATGTTCTCCTTGCTTTTTCAAGTTAAACTCCAATGAGCCCCAGAGCCACCAGCTGAGTAATGGCAAGCAAACCAGGGCAGGTCAGTGGCAGTGAGCCATGAGGTGGGCTTGGCTCTGTTACTGCATCATACCCTTGGTTCTTGATATGCTTTAAAATACCTGTGTTTATTAGAGTAGAACAGCAGCAAATGGGAGCAGTGGTGTCTAGTAACCAGGGAAAGGGATTAAGGTACAAGAGACCTCATTCAGCTCCTGGTTCCACTTCATGTCACCACCCATGCCTAAGTCTCTTTGTAACACAAAGATTTGAGTTCCTTTGTAAATTGATTTGAAACTTAGTACGAAGAAGAAAAAGAGCAGCATATTATTCAAATTTCGGGTATCAAAATTTAGCCCAAAGGCTGCTACAATGTCCTGCTTCTAAATGGTGTCTGCAACCAAAAGCTAATTTTACCTGCTGTCTTTAAAGCAGTAGTTAGAGACCGTGAAACCGCACATCTCACATACATATTTGTAAATACTGCTCTGGTCTCTGCTATGTTCAGAGCAGTACTGACTGGAGGAAAGGATTCTTTTTTCTTGAAGGCCTGCAGTTAGGGCTCAATTAGGATGAGCTGAATTTCAGGCTGTGGGAGGTTTTTGTTTGAGTGCTCGCTTTGAACCATCTAAAACTCCTCCTGCTGGAGGTTTTGCAAGCACGATGGGCTCTCTGCAGCTTCCTTTTGCCCAGCTGTCAGACTAGTTCTGTAAAGCAAGCAGCCAAAGCTTTGTCCGCCTTCTCCTTGGCACAATGAAGAGGAAGCTCATGGGCAAATTATGTGAAAGAGCTGCCGTTCCTGTAGCACTCTCATATCCGGCCAATGCCAAATGTATCTGAGTTGTAAGCATAGACTGAGGGAGACAGGGAACAGCTGGAAGACTTGCCAAATCGAACATGCTCCTCTCTGTTGGTGCATGCTGACCCCTTAGAGAGCAGTGCCCAGCCTTGGCCTGCATTGTAAACTGCTCTCTTCCACCATTTCATCCAGTCATGCTTTCCCCTTCCTGCATCTTGACTATGCATTGCACAGCTTTCCCGCCTCCTTATCTGAATGTAGGTGTCTTCTCTCTTGTCCTCACTCAGTATTCTTCTTCCTGCCCGTGTCGTTGCTGTTTGTGATGATACGTGAATATGTGGTTCTAATGTGTGGATTCAGTCAACTTCTCAGCCTCCTGGTTCTTACAGTAGAGCATGAATTGACACATGCAAACCTCCAATGGTTTATAAAATAGTGATGGAGGTGTCTTAAATATGAAGCGTGAAGTGGCAGGATGGCTTGAGCAAGTGGGTAACAAGTTCAGAATTTACCTTTCAAGGTTACAGGTTCAGTGCAGGATTTCTCCCTTGCTGCTCTGCAACAACCAGCTGCTTTGCTTGGTTTTAGCTGAATTCTTAGCAGACTTCCACAGGAACTGTAGTTGGCACTAATTCCGTTTCTTCTCAGCAGAGTCAGCACAGACATTTTTCATGAACAAATACTTCACACACACTCCAACAAACCAACCTGCTCTCCTCCTGAAGCAAACCTCTAGAAAAGGAGCCTACTTTCGCAAAAAAAAGTAAAGAAATAAAAGTGGCTCATTTCCGTGGTTACGCTTAAGATTTTTCCCAGCTTTTGCTTTAGTCAAAGTGCTGGGAATGATCTGCCTTTAAATTTAGGTTTCTAAACTCAGTTTATCAGTGCTGGTCTTGATTCATGAAAAGATTACAGTTGCTTAGTTTGGGACCTGGGTCTCAGATAAAAACATGCTCAGATAAAGGAGATTTAGACACGCTTTCTTTCAAATCTGGACTCAATGTTGTTCCTAGATCGCCCTCTCTCATTCAACTGGTATTGACCAGGCAGCTCCACTGGAAGAAGTGGGAAGTGGGTATTTATCTCTAAGGGTCAGGTACTTGCTGGTCCTGATTGACACCTCCCTGTTTTCCTCCTTTGCTCCTTCCTTTCTGCTCTATAATCTCTTGGGAGGCCTGCAGCATCTTCTCATCCCTGTCCCAAGTCAGTTGTTCCTAAGAACCCTGGGGAACATTGTGTTTCTCACATCCCTCCCCTTCTCCTCCCAAAAGTACACCCTTCTGCTTGACAGTTGCCATATGAACAGCAGAAGAGGGTACTCCAGTATCTTTCAATCTGATTTCCTATTATTCAGATGCTTGTTCTTTTTTGTGAATCCTTTTTTTGTTTTGTTCCATATCATAGAATGTCCTTTGCATGGCACACTGAAGGCAAGTTTGCCATAATTCTGCACAATAAGGAAATATTGATTCCCTTCTCTGTATTTGACAAAAGAGGATACTGAGGCATGGACTGGCTAATTGAATTGCCCACAGGAGTGATCTCATTCCTAGGTACAGCAAGTCTGCTTTCACAGGTTTAGTCCATCTAAAGGTATCAACACATATTCATGGCCTTTCTCTTTATTTTCTCTTTTCTGCACTGCATCTCATTGAAACAAGAAGACAGCAAATCATACTTGCACTGGTATATCAAAGCGACCCTTAGTACAACTCCTTTAGAGTTAACTCTTTGCATTTTCTTATTTAAGTGCTTGTAGTCCTTTTTCTTTGTTGACTAGGGACCATTTTTTCATTGGAGACGGTCCACAGGAATGCAAGTTTTGGCCGATTCCCCACTTTCTGCTAGGCTTTGCGCTGGTGTGAAGTTTCTTCTCTGTTGGTAAGTTACCCAGAGGGACTGCTGCTAAAGGTTTGAAGATTTGGAATCTGTACAGATCCGGTTGGCTACTATTATCCTTAGTGGACATTCACTGCTTTTACAAACAGAACAGTAACATTGGAGTGTCTTGTTTTGAACTTCTGTCACTCAAGTTCCTCTGGTCAGCAGAGGACAAAAAGTGCAAGCTGTAGTCAGAGCTCCCTCATTACTTGCTGTGGAATCTGAAATTCTTTATTTCTGTGAGTAACTGCTTGGTAAGACTGTACTAAGAGACTGCAGGATCAAATTGTCAAGATATGATTTATGCTGCCTTCAATTTCAGGTGGCTGCTGACATCCCAGAAGCAGAACATAAAATATCAACAAATTATTTGTCTTCAGTCTAGTTTCCAGTCCCTCCAGTTGTTCCTTTCTGCCATTTTGATAGTGCTTGCCACCCTTTCAGTAGTGCCATCACTTCTGATTCGGATTCTGCGGCTACCCAGAAGACCAAATCACTGAAATGAATGACATTAAAAACAACCTTTCAAGTTAACCTTTATGGGTTATTTTTAACCCAGACCACAGACGCTCAATCCCTCACAAAATAATAGGCAGTGAAACACAGCCATGCATGCCTGCACAGACCTTTGTTTTGGGGAGACCCTCACTGTGGTTTTAACTCTCCATTTCCCTAAAGGAGCTCAGTCCTTCCTCACCACTGTGTAAACGAGTGAGATGACCCCCCTTGGCATCATCAGCACCTCCTGCGAGTCCAGCACCTGAGAGAAGCTGTGTGTCAGCGCTCTGGTCCCTGTATACACATTACGAGAATCTGTGCTTACTGGCAACTTTCTGTAGGCACTATGAGCAGGGAGATTTCTTAAAAAACATTCTCGCAACTGCTGTGACAGCTTGATGCACAGCCATTAAGCAGCTTTCTTTGTTCATGGAGGGGCTGTGGAAGCACGAGCACAGGGGTGGACGTAAGGAACGGGGAAATGGGAAACGCCCCATGACATGTCCCGGCGCCCATACGA
The DNA here is from genome assembly GCF_035582795.1 of Mycteria americana. Lineage (NCBI taxonomy): Eukaryota > Metazoa > Chordata > Aves > Ciconiiformes > Ciconiidae > Mycteria > Mycteria americana. The sequence goes on along the minus strand of NC_134379.1, from coordinate 463,210 downwards.
TGGAGCGGGCCGGCGGATTCTGACTTGGTTGGATCAGGCTGAGGAAATCTCCGAGGTGTCAGACAGGGGCTGCGGGCAGCGTGTCCTCCAGGGCTGCTGCCGGCCAGCCGTGCGGAGGGAGGGACGTCGCCCGGCCGGGTGCGGGGCAGGGACGCTGGGCTGGCGCCAGACCGGCGGCTCTCCTGCGGCTCGCTCGCTCCTGATCCGTGCCTGCACCGCTACCCGGCGGGCCGGCCCCCGTCAGGGCGGGAGCGAGCCCGGTGTCCCGTCAGGGCGGGAGCGGCCGGCCCCCGTCAGGGCGCGGGCGGGCTGGTGTCCCGTCAGGGCGCGGGCGGGTAGTGTCGCCCCCCGCCATGTCCCTCCCGCCGCGGCCCCGCCGCCCCGTACTTAAGGCGGCAGCGGCGGGCGCTGGTCCTGCTCGCGCCCTGACCGTGTATCCCCACAGAAGATGGCCCCGACGTGCCTGCGGCCCCTGCTGAGGTACCGGTCCTTCGCCATCCTCTTCCTCACACCGCTGCTGCTGCTGCCGCTGCCGGTCGCTGTGCCGACGCGGGTAAGTGCCTGCGGGGCCCACGCGGGGAACAGAGACCCCCAGGTCCGGCCCCTGCTACCCCACAGGAGCCCACTCCTCTGTCCCCCAGGTTCGGCCTCTGCTGCCCGAAAGCAGCCTGCCCCCCTTGCCCCCCAGGTGTGGGCCCTGCTGCCCAAGAGCCCCTGTCCCAGCCAGCCACGCAGGGCCCTGTCCAGGCTTGCTGGGCACCCAGCCTGCTTGCCCGCCTCTTGCGGGGCCGTGCCCCAGACACCCTGTGCGGCACTGGCCATCCGGTCTGCCCTCGCAACAGCATCTCCTTTGCCACCTGAGCAAGCAGCGCCGGATCCCTGCCAAGGCAGTTCCGCTTCCCCACAGTGGACTGAAGCAGATCCTTCCTGCCACCTCGTCCCTGAAGCATTTCTGTGCAGCTCAGTTGCTATTCAGTCCCAGATCTCAGGAGCCTGTGTTGCAGGTTTCACTCCCAGATGATCTTCAGACACTGGTGCTAGGCAGCTGAACGTGCAGAAGGAGCTCTGTGCCAATCTCTATTCATCCTAAGGGTTGTGCCACTGCAAGGACCTGGGGCTCCCACGGACCCAACCCATCTTGCAAATTAGATGCAGTTCTTTTTGGGCCAAAGATAAATATATGCATAACTGGCCTGCACATTTAGAATTGCGTCTTGCATTATCTAGTAATGATAGCAGTGGACTGAAAGACAGGACTTCTGGGTTCTCCAGCTCGTTCTGCTGCTCAGGCTCTGAGACTTTGGGGAGTGTTGCTGAGTGGCATTCTTCATCAGTGGTGCAGTCAGAAGCTGCACAGTGTGTTATGCAGTGATCATAACAGGGTTTCAAATGCAATATCCTCCAATTCACATCCATCTTACTCCAGTGATGGTGATGGCACAACTCCTTTGCTTTCAGTGGAGTTATACCAGCATAAAATTGGAATAACCCACTGAAGAGTTCGGTCTTTAATGTCTTGTAGCCTTCTTGGCAAAACGTGAAAGCTCAGTTTACAGTATTTTAGCCTATTAGAGCTTTAGAGTCTATTCTAGTGCTAAAAACAGTCTTTCTTCTGAGTGACCTGTATTGCTCAGTGTATTTTAAAGTACAGGAAAATGTCATGCATATTTATAAACAAAATTGCCAGCCTGGTTTACCTGTCCGAGTAGTATCAGTCCTGCCTTTCAGTTGAATGCTGGTGCTTTATAGAAAGAGGAATTCCTGACTGTTAGGCACTACTTTGATCAATACTAGGAAAGATAATTTTCCTAAAAAAATAAGTATGTCTTCAGTGTTCCGGTATTTGTAGGAATGTTGTGTCATCAGTCTAATCTGGGAAATTACAGTATTTCACAATGGGAGAGTAACATTACTGTCAGTGACAGCTTTTTCAGCTCTCAGTGAGAAGGCAGATCACTGTGTTTCCTGTCAACTGTACAGAGACACCAAAGAAACATTCTGTGACTGTTCCCATAAATCACAGATAGATATAGGTATAGGTACAGATATATATATTTAATTCCAGAACTTTGGTTGTTTGAATTGGCTGTGGTTGTTGGAGTTAATTTATAAGCATGGTTGTATTTTTGAACTTCACATAAATAATTTACTCTCCACTTTACAAAACCAGTGTTTCTTCTGTATTGTGAATTTTATTCACTTAGGGCTGTTTATTTGTCTTTCATACTGGCAACAGATTAACCACAGTCAGTTCTAGCACTTAGGTACTCTGGTACAGCATAAATCGTGTCATGAACTCACCTTGTATTTATTAAGGGAAGAGACTTAAATAGGATCTGTCTGATATCTTTTAGTCTCTGAAGAAATATTTTTTCCAAAACTTGTGCTGTAATTAATCTCCTGGAAACCTGAAGAAAAAAAATTCAAATTACTTACAAAGGCTGTTTTCTGGTTCTTAAGCTTCTCAACAAAATGAAGGAAAACACATCCCTATTTATAAATATCACCTTACAGCAATTTTTAAATGTCACTGCAACACCATTTATTTTTGAAAAAAAGTCCCGTTTGTTGTATTAGAATAAAATCCTATAAACACATACTCTACATATGAGCAAATTCTGAACTACAGAACACTGACTTATGCTTTAAAACACTGTTTACTGTTGGCTAATGAATGCTTGCCTCTCCTAACAATTTTGAAAGTACAAACCAAGGAAGGCTAGGTTACAGCCATGCCTGATCAACAGTATAAAAAGACATGCTACAACATTTCTAATCCAGGGAATCCCCTTAGTAGGTATGTGCCTTAGCACAGTATGATTTGGGAAAGTAATGAAATACCTCTAAGTGCTTAGTCACCAAAAAAAAGGTAAAATAGTTTTACTTTAAGAGTTACTTTAAGAAGTTAAGAACTTTTAAATTATTCAGTGATATAGTTTCTGGCCTTGGGTGTGTTACTGGACACACCTCTAAGACTTGTGAATTTCAGACAAACTAATCATCTGCACTGGGAAATTTGGCCATCCATTTAAAAATAATTAACTCAAAATAAAAATGCTGAAATCTCCAAACACTATTAAAAAGTCTTGGCTTCTAGATGTGAAATCCGCTCACCTCAACTGCCAAGAGGTAATTGCACACTGCGAACTGTGTATTTACCTAGTCGTGGAAGGTTTGTTTTTCTCGCACCCTACATTTTGTGTGACTGCATTAGAACAAACACTGTGGTCAAAAAGATCTTTTTATGCAAGTGACTTCAGAACAAGGTTTAAAAGTACAAGTTTAAATCGTCATGTCTCTACTACCTATTTCAGCATAACTTGTTAAGCTACAGGCAATGGAGTGTTTAGGCCCCTTATAAGAGCTACCAATGTGTTTCTTATCTTTAAGAATAGTTTTCTGTGCTTAAATGTGTCTTCCATTATGTTGCAGGAGGCCAAATGTGCATATATCATCATCATCATGGCTGTGTACTGGTGCACTGAAGTGATCCCACTGGCTGTTACCTCCCTCATGCCTGTGGTATTTTTCCCTCTGCTTGGAGTTCAGAGCTCTAAATCAGTAAGGAACTTGCTCAATCCAGATGTGACACAAGGATATCCATTGGTCTGATCCCCCATCAATATTTAGCAAACAAGCCTGATAGGAAAGCACTCCAGTTCTGTGGTACTGTTTTTGAACATGTTGAGCAGCGTTCAGGGTTCCTGTATGGAAAGATACTGAACTAAATACACATTTGCCCAAAATGTTAAGGGTGTGGAGCTTGAGGTGGTAGAGGGGAAGATCCATTTCTGGGCATGGATCCTGCTGGAGAGCATCCCACTAGTGCCAGCAGCTTGTGTGTTCATAACCCATCCCATGAGAGAGCAGTGCTGACGTATCCTCTGGGAGATTTCAAAATGCGTGGGACAAACTTCTTCTGACAGGGTAGACAGCATGATGCCAGCAAGTACACTGTGTCCCCTCCAAAGCTCATTCTGGCTGTTTGTGCTACTGCTTTAGTCCAAGGGAGAGAGACTGTAATTAGGTACTGTAGCCCAGGTTCACTACTGCAAGCTGGTAAGGGCAGGTGTGGTTGCTAAAGGTGCTGAGAAATCCGTTTTGGAGCTCAGCATTTCTAGTACCTACACAATACTTTGAGCCCTTAACAATGTTTTAGGAAACTGCTGTCATTTTGTTCTTTATTAACTCCTGGTGATCCAAAAAGAAGGTTCATGATGCACAAAGAGCCCCTGCACTAGGTAGTTCAGCACTTAAACAGGAGATCAAGGGTTCAGGAAACTAGGGTAGCTCTGAGGCTGCAATTGCCCCTTCTGCCAATGTTGGGATGGGGCCTGGTGCAGTAAATGGCTTTGAGATGATGGAAGGCAAAATGTACTAGTGAAGCTAGCAAGAGGCAACACTTGGGCCCCTGACCTACCTTCTCTGTCTTTCAGGTGTGCTTGCAGTACCTAAATGACACGAACATGCTCTTTGTTGGAGGGCTGATTGTTGCCATTTCTGTTGAACAGTGGAATCTTCACAAAAGGATTGCCCTGAGGGTCCTGCTGATTCTTGGGGTGAAACCTGCACTGTAAGAGTATTACATTACTTCTTCCTTGCAAGTGTTAATTTAGCAGAGGCCTAGGGATGGTGTTTAACAGTCAGCAGGGAAGGGAACCTTCAAGAACCTCTTTAGCTGCACTTGTACAGGGTTTCCAGAGGTGAAGTCTGGCAGCAAGAACAGTTTATTTGTCCTTTGGCTAAAACCAGCATCTGGCTAAATTCTAGATGCTTGCCATTGGGGATAAAATGGTGACAGACTTAATCATGCGTGGACTAAGGAGCTAAATGGCTTTCTGGGATTCCTTCATTGAAGGTGGCAGAGCTGTCCTAGAAGGGAATCTGTCCCTGCTTTGTATTACTGGACACTACACACATCCCTGTCTGGGCTCTACTCTCTAAATTACAGTGACTACAAAGCCTAGCAGCATCTGTTTTCTTTCCTCCTTTCTCCTCTGCCTGTTTCTCTCTTTTCAGCCTCATGCTGGGATTTATGATAGTCACTGCCTTCCTGTCCATGTGGATAAGTAACACAGCCACCACTGCTATGATGGTTCCCATTGTCCAAGCTGTCCTGGATCAAATGGACAACACAGAGTATGATGTGACCATGATGGAACAAGCAACTGGGCAAACAAATACAGTGATTGAGCTGGAGGAAAAGAATGCATCAGATCCCACTTCAGTGCATGGTAAGGGCCTACTCAGCAATGAGTTGATTCTACTGAACTTGCTACGCTCAGAGCTCCCTGACCTAGAAGGAGTTCTCTGTACCTTTTCCAAGGAAAGAGGATGGTTACGTGACTGAAAATCCCTAAATGCATGACATTTAGGTTTTACAAAATGGCTTCCAATTTTGGTGGCTGCCATTTTGTTATGCTTAGTGCTAGATCCCATGCAGATTGTTATGTTCTTTCCTTCAAGCTGGGGTCATCCTCCCATAGTTTCCCTAGACTTAACTGTCTGCTCAGGGAAGTGAAAAGCATATCCTGTGGGAAATATCATCCAACCCTCCAGCATCCCACTTTCTAAATCTTGTGATTATCAGTGGGGATTCAGCTTCTAAGCCATGTAGGAATGTTCAAAAAGTTTTGTGCAAACACAACCTATTTTGGTTTTGGGGTAATAAATATCTCTTTATTGACCAGATTCTATGTGGAGGTGGAGAGAAGAAAGGAATACTTTAAAAGCTACATGGAAAAGGGGAGCTGGTGTCATTTGACTCACAATAGACAAACTACTCTTTGGAGCACTTTAAAGCATGATCTTTCCCTGATGCTTGGCTCTACAAGGTCCTTCTGTCAATGCTGTGGTTCTGCAGTAGGTTTCACTTGATTTGAACCATGCACACAAACTCAGTCCCTCTGATTTCACGGCTCTGCTGTGCTGTTACAGAGGGCTGTATTATTAAATACTGTTAAAGATCAGATCTGTGGTGCCTTTCTCTTTCAGAGGAGGAAGGATTGTCTTGGGGATTTTCATGGAGATGTGGTTTCACTGAATTAGCAGGTTGATCTGCCATGATTCCCTGTGTGACTGTGTGCAAGAACAAGTGCAAATGTTGGTAGTGCATACTGTGTGCCACATTTCAAGGCTTCTGCCTGGGACACAACGTGCCCATTTTCTGACTTACATGTCCATGGAAGACACGGTGTAGAAGAAGGGTGTTTATGTGTGCCAGACATTGCTCTGGTATGAGATTGACTCATAACTGCCATATTTGTTTGGACCTTGGAGGCATAGTTTAGATACAACTGTGATCTCTGCTTTTTGGTTTGCTCATTTCTTGCCTCACTTGTGGAGGGAGAATGCAGTATGATTGTGCAAAGCTCAGACACCATGTTTATGTAAGATGTGCAGGCCAACAAGAATGCCACTTGGTCACAGAGCGTTCTATAAGGTTGCTCATTTCTAGCTTCCAAACAGTTGTATCAAAGGTAAGTTTTCATACTTGCAAGTGCTCTTATTAATGTTGATTCTTGACTCCCAAAACCGGACTTCTGCTCTAAGACCAGTAATAATAATTTTGGTGGTTTTCTGCCCACTTAGAAGGATCTGCTTCGCTTTGCTGATGAATTTATTTTAACGTGTAGTGAAGGTAATAAATGTGTGCAAAAAATACCCTTTGGTATTGTTGAGTTGGTTGTAATTGCCATAAATTCATCATCGTGCTCCATTAGTCCAGTCAGACTTCAAGATTAGGCTGTTAACCTCAGAGAACAGTGGACACAGCAGCAAAAATTCATGGTTGATGTAAACTGACATAACATATTCATCTTAACAGTTATGCCAGGCAAGAATTTGGGGTTCGGTGGGGTTTTTTCTGCCCATATTCACAGCTGTTAAAGCTAGTTGGGTTCTTCCTCTGCTATTGGAATGGTTCCAGTGACTACAATATCTGGCTGGTGGTAAGCCTCTCTGTGAAACAGGAAATTACTGCTGAGAAACTGTGGCACCAATATGGACAACCGCATCCTTGGATCATGTAGACCCAGATTGTCAACCTCTCTCTTCATCTTCTCATGAACATGAGTCCAAAGCATTTAGGGACATATCTGTGGTTTTTTGAATTAAAATAAATGGCATACACGAACCGGAAGCACTGAGCCTGCAGACCCTGTCCTGAACTCTCTGCCTCCCTAACTTTACCTGAGACAAGTTGTGTTCTTTGTGTCTAGTCATAAGCAATGGACAAGTCCCTGATGATCCCAGATCTTCTGAGGAAAAGAAAATGAGGAAGCGTATATGTAAGGGAATGACACTTTGTGTGTGCTATGCTGCCAGCATTGGAGGAACTGCAACACTCACTGGAACAGGACCAAACATGGTATTGAAAGGCCAGATGAATCAGTAAGTCATTCTTGCTGTTTCTTTTACTTACTATCTTATTGTTTCTGTGACCAATTGACTAGTCTTAGATGACAGATGAGGTGCTTAGGGACATGGTGTAGCGGTGGACTTAGTAGTGTTAGGTTTATGGTTGGACTTGATGATCTTAAAGGTCTTTTCCAACCTGTACTATTCTGTGATTCTGTGACACTTTCAGTTGCAAACTATAAACAATAACCAGTTGATGAACTGGGAGTGAGGAATGTGTATGAAGTGATAGGCCTCATTTTTCTGCTTCAGCCTTTTTTAGGCAGCTATGTGCTGGTATTATAGGTCTCCTGAGAAACTTGGAAATACTTGCTGGTAATTGGCAGAGGAATGAATGGGGAGGAAGAAAGAACGTCCTGTCTTGGGATAAATGAGCAGGCATGTTGGAAGTGAAAGGTACCTAGAATGTGTGGGAGATCTTTCAGCAGCACTTGTCTTACTGAGACCTAAAATATCAACATGAGCTCCTATATGCATTAAAGTAAAATACAGGGAAAACTGATGATCATTTAAATTCTGCTCTGAAATCCAGGCTGCCTTCCTAATGACTTCAGTTAGGCTATGGATGTTGCCTATGATTACTTGTAATGGTTGTCCTAGGTTTACACATATAATTGTCACTAGCACATACTACAGGGAGAGTAGATTACTAAATGTTTTGGCATTCGTACAGAAAGCATTTTTCTTTTCTTTTCAGGTTATACCCCAACAATAATGATATTGTGAATTTTGCTTCCTGGTTTGGGTTTGCATTCCCAAACATGATTCTGATGTTGGTACTAGCTTGGCTTTGGCTACAGTGCTCCTTCATGGGACTCAAGTGAGTATTTAACTACATGATATTGTGTAAACCCCTCAGCTAATGCAGATCAGCTTACCGAGAAATCTGGATAAAAAAAATGCACTGACAAGTTATTAATTTTGTAGCAGAGAGCAGTTCCATTTCACAGCAACTTTTGAGGTCTGGAAACCTTTTATGTTCATGGGAGTTGCACTAAGGCAAAACCTTTATACATTCCTAATGTTCAGACAGAATTGCCTTTTTATTTTTCAATTTCACATGTGAGAATTTCAACCCTAGGAGAGCTAGCATATCTGGTTTGTTACCCTTGATTCAAAACTGAGTTTTTCATCCCAGGTTGTTCCAAATTGGACAGAGACTTACATCCATTCATAGACCCCATTCTTCCGTGAGAACTGGCATGTCCCCATGAAAAACTTTGACACCGTTGTCATGTCTTTGTTCCTGGCCTCTGCTGTAGTCTATGTCTGTCCCCAGGAGTGACAGCTTCAGAGTGGCAAGCTTGTTAAATCCCTCTAGTATGTTAATACTTACAGTATTTTCTTTTCCCTTTTTCTTAAAGCTTTAAAAAAAGCTGGGGCTGTGGGACAGAGAGAACTGCTAAAGAAAAAGCTGCATACAACGTGCTGAAGGCAGAAATGAAGAAATTAGGCCCTATCTCTTATGCTGAATTCAATGTCCTCCTAATGTTTGTTTTGCTGGTTCTCTTGTGGTTTTCCAGACACCCAGGCTTTGTAAAAGGCTGGGCCACCAGGCTCTTCCCAGAAGGAGAAAAGTAAGTTTTTAGGGTTTTTTTAATCCTGTACCCTCTTGGTTGTGAATCAGATTCCCTTGCTCTTACATTCCATTTTGAGTGCTGGGTCATTCATTCCAACCTTATCTGAATTCATGTTTGCTGGGCTTGATCCCATTGCTTGTGCATGGGATCTCCAATTGATCTATTGTTTGGCAGTTTGTACTGCAATGAAGGCTGGAGACTGGGGCATGGGGCAAGATGAACCTCCTAAAGGAAGAGAAAATTCTGTAACGCTGGTCTCAGTCACACTAATGTACACATTAGTGTTTGGTTTGTATGAGCTCCAATCAGTTGCGGTGTCATTTGAATATTTGGTAATATCACCTCTAAACAATAGCTTAGAACTCACTGGAAAATTGATTTGGTGCTTTGAATGGCTTCTTCGCATAATGTCTGTGGCATGTTAGGAACAGAAAAAGCACGATGGGACTATCATTCAAGCCATTTCTTTATACATCTTTCTTTGAGATAAAACTGTTGAATCTTGGCTTCACCACAGAGAAGGAACTCTGCTCCCAGGAGCCATTGTCATCTGTGACTCTGGTTATTAATGTGTATTGTAGCTAGTTTCTTTTATTACTGTGTTTGTGTTGTGGCAGTTCTGAGGGACGTCAGTCATGAACTAATTACCCGTTTTGCTAATGTACAAGCCCCAAGCAGGATGACAAAGAGCAGTGACTGCAATGCTTGAAGGCAGCCATCTTCTAGGAGAAAGATGTCTATGTTCTAAGCTATATTCTCTTTTCTTCTTTAGGTATATCACTGATTCTGCTCCTGCTGTGTTTATCGCCCTGCTACTCTTTATCCTTCCTGCTAATAAACCCAAATTCGTAGGCTGGAATCCAAGCATGTCTGACCCTGAACAGACTGAAGAAGGTATTTAAAAGAGGAATTGTAACATTGTGAAACAGTTAGCCAGCTCCAGCTAACATGGCAGAAACATATACTGGATTTGCATGCAGCTCTTCAGGGTAGCTCACCTCCCTCACTTTTTGGGCAGGGCTGGGGCACGGTCCCTGCTCATGTGTATTGCCCTTACCCTGTGCAGGTTTCTCAGTAATATGCATCTGCCTGTTGGGTCTTTCCCTAATATCTTATAGAACAGGAGACAAAATGTCTTCACTCTCCTAAAACATGTTCTGCTTTTCATTTCTCACTTCAGATATAAAAAAGCCATTTTTATCAGCCCCGCTGCTAGACTGGAATGTGGTTCAGAGGAAGATGCCCTGGAGCATTGTGCTGCTGCTGGGAGGAGGTTTTGCTTTGGCTGATGCAAGCGCAGTATGTCCTGACATCTGTTTTTCTCTGACTCAAAGGCGAACTTCCCTGGTTTGTTATCTAGTCCTGTATTACTGGGCATGCACCCAAAGCCAAACCCAGAAGAGATGTTCAGATCTGGAGGCAGATCCAAATTAGCAAAAATTGGGAGGAGAGGTGAATGTTTGTGCCTCTTTTTCAGGAATTTGTGTGCTCTGACCAAGTTCTTCAATTTATCAGCTCTTGGAGGCTGCCGAGTAGTTTGCAATCTTATCTGCCTGGACAGACCAGAAGAGCAGCCCTTCTTATTTCTGTTATCGTCCCAATCCCAGCCCTGGCTAGAAAAATAGAACACAGAATCATAGAATGGTTTGGGTTGGAAGGGACCTTAAAGATCATCTAGTTCCAACTCCCCTGCCATGGGCAGGGACACCTTCCACAACACTTGTAGATAACACTTGTAAGATTTTCAGGACCATTTGTTTGTCCAGATCTGTTTAAAGGATATATATCTTCAGGTTTAAACCAAGCCACTACTGAAGTGATCAGGAAGAAAATCATTGCGGGTAGATATCTTGCACAGTTGTGTACAGTGGGGTTTCTTGAAATTCTTGTCAGTGGCTGTTGCCAGGAAATATGCTGCATTCCATAAGCCCATGGTTTGATCCTATGTCCATAAATTCACAGAAAAGGCAGCTGAATTCCCAAAACAGGAAAGAATTTTGAGGTGAACCATGTTGTTTCCTTCATCACTGCTAAGATGCATCTAAATCAGAGCAAGCCTTAGCTATCAACAGTGCCATGCTTTGGGGAAATTCATATTCAGATCTAAGTTCTGTGGCCAGGTAGTTTTAAACCATGGGGCAAATTAAAGCTCTAGGGCCTTACATTCATCTGCATACATCATACATACATTATTAAAGCTCCAGAGCATTAGAAGCCATCAAATCAAAGGTTTTGTAAGCTGTTTTGAGTCAATCACTGTCTATGTTCCTACAATAGAGCATTCATACAGCACCAGTATCTTCAGAAACCTTAGAAAAACATGCCAGGAAACTTCTGAGTGATACATTAAGTATTTGCAATAGTCTTAGCAATAATTGTTTCTGTTCAGCAAAAAACCATAATTTTGTAACCGTGTAAGCAAGTATTTGGGTTCCAGAAAAATCAAGAAAGTGGGACTCAGTATTATGTCTAGTTGGCAAGGAGTTTCTTTTAGCGTTTGTGACAGATCATTGTACTTTCCCAGATGGTGTTTATATAATTCAGGAGTCATTTAGCATTATTTGGTAGGAATGTTACACATAACATGAGTTCCCTGTTCATGAGCTAGGGGTTCTAAGCCTCACTGAAAACCAATCTTTTTTCTTGTCAGAACTCTGGGCTCTCTGCTTGGCTGGGTCATCAAATGACTCCACTAGGATCTATCCCACCGTGGGCCATTGCGACGGTACTTTCGCTTATTATAGCTGTCTTCACTGAATGCACCAGTAATGTTGCCACAGCCACCCTCTTCCTGCCTGTCTTTTCATCTATGGTAAGATTACTCCCATCCTGTTACCCTATCAACTGGGAGATCAGGGTTAAAATGACAGTCTCTAGTGGCAATGCAATAGCATATTTATTGTCTTGAATGTTGCTCCAATGTTAATCTGAAAGCCAGTAATGGAACAGTCCATCTGACAGTATACCATAATGGACAGTGATTTTAGCTGGTCTTCACTGCTATGTTTATAGCATCATATGTATATAGAAAGTGGGAATGCAGACTTTCTCCAATCTGCACTACCTATATGCCTGAACCCTGAGAACCAGCTTCTTACGGGAAGAAGCTAATTCAGGATACCTATCCCACGGCACCCTCACTGAAAAGGAAGCCCGTTCCAGCCTTCTGTAAGGTATGTCCCTTGGCCCTGGAGAAAGTGAAGTGAGAGTCACTTTTTTAATACAGATCAACAAACATCAGTTACTTCTGGTCATTTTGTGTTTGAACCACCAACTCAGAACTGGAAAAACACACACACAAAAAATCCAAACCAAAACAAAATCCGCACCTTCTATTCATCCCTTTGAATGGTTCCTTCATCTTCATAGTTTTATGCTAGAATACAAAAAGTGGTAGGCCTGATTATTAGAAATCACAGATGTGGCTTTTTCCATAGGAAACCAGAACAATTTTTAAACTTACAGAGGAAAAGTTTTGCTGCATTTTCTGAGCAGAATTGAAATCGTAGCATAAAGGAAAAAATAGGTTACTTTGTTCTTTAATTTGGAAAGTACAACCACTTTATTCCACTTTATTCCTAGACCATTTCATCAAAGTAAAATTATCCCAATCAAGGTGCTGAGCTATTAGTGACTTAAACTGGCACTTAAGTTCTGAGTCCCACAGAGTTTATGTAACATCTAAGAATGTTACTCCACATGCCTAGTAATTATAACCCCATCCTTGTGTTACCCTGGCAAAAGTGTGGTCCAAGGACAAAGAAAAGATCGCTGGATAAATTTGACCAGAACTCCAAATTATACCACAGAGCAAAACAAACAACAAGAAGAAGTCAAGCATTGTTTTTAAGTATTGTGGGACAGGAAACAAGAGCAAAGTTATCTTTAAGCACCTGTGGATTTCAGAATAAAATGCTTGTTTATTACTCTGGTGATATAATACTAGGAAACAAAATGAGTCTGTGTGTCTGAATGGTCTGGGAAATGTTCTTTATGCCTTTCTTTTGGAATACCTCCAGTGTGATATTCTCTCCATTTCATTGCAGGCTGCATCTGTCAAGATCCATCCTTTGTATGTTATGCTGCCTGGTACTCTCAGTGCTTCCTTTGCCTTCATGCTACCTGTTGCAACACCGCCAAATGCAATAGTGTTTTCCTATGGCCACATCCGTGTTTTGGATATGGTAAGATAATTGCCTGGTCTCTTATCTGAAGCTCTCCATTGCCTTTATCCTGAAATATGGCGAGAGTTTAATTTTCTTAGCCGAGTATTTCCAAAGTACCAGGAAGCTCTTATGGGCTGTAACTACCACCCTATGCCCCTCTCATGCAGTGTTAATATCGCAATAAAGATTTGCATCTCTGAAGTAACAGTACCTTTCTCTCAGGCTTTGGCAGACATACATCCCAGCCCAACTGAAATTAAAAATTGACAAATCATAAGTCTCTTAAACACTGAAGGGTTAAAATGCAGTCAGTGCTTTCCAGTCTTCTGGGGCTTTGGCGAGTGTAGCTGAAGCCTTGTTTCCACTGGAGCTGAAAGCAGAAGGTAACAATCAGTTGCCCTAAGCTCTGGTCCTCTGATTGCCTGCCAGACCACACAGTGCCAGGTTCTGTGCCGAACACCGAAACGTCATCCGTTTTCTAACTGGAGACTTGAAGGGGGCAGAAGCTGTTCTTTAACTAATAAGAGCAACTTGTACATGCCTTAAAGCTCCTAGACTAGTTATATAGCAAAGTGTTCGAGGCTTTGCACAGTGTGTTCCCTGGTATTTCCACCTAAGCAAGAACATAGGGCAGTGGGTACAATGGCTATTTCTGTGATTTATTTGACCATGTGTCTTTCTTGTGTATGTACAAATAGGCCTTGCTGCAATTTGCTGTGCCTGTGTTTGGTTATTGTTGTTGGTTTGGACTTTTGTCCTCACAGGTTAGATCTGGAATAGTGATGAACATCATTGGAGTCTTCTGTGTCACACTGGCCATCAACACATGGGGAAGACCTATGTTTGAGCTGGACACATTCCCAACCTGGGCAAACAGCACAACTAACCAGTGAGCAGTGAAGAATTCGTGTGCTAAACAAGGAAAGGACCCTTAATACTACTCCCTATTGCCCGAAGCCCTATATAGAGTCTCATCACCACTTCAGATCGAGTGTCAGGTGTTTTCTACCTTCCGGGAGTCACACATCAGTTCAGGCATGAACCAACTCAAACGTATTCCAGTCGTGCTGGAGCCAAAAGTGCTGTTTAATTACACAACCCTAAAGGATCATGTGTCTGGATCATAAGTAAAATCAAGTGACCCGTTGTACCTCCAATCAAGGTCGAGATTTAGAATTTATCAAACTTTAAATAAAGAGAGGGCAGGCTGTTGTATCAAATGGTTTGAACTATTGTATCACTGGTATGAACTTGTAAATCATTAGCATTGAACACTGCACTCGGGCAGGGGCTGAAAATTCATTAACTATTACGTATATCCACAAGTCAGCAGCTGTACAGAGAAATCCCTGTTGTCACTTGTCTAGTGAAAGAAGGGGTATGTTACGTTACGTTACGTTACGTTATGTTTTACTCAGGCCTCAGCCATGTGGTGGAATCCTTCCAAGTCAACATCCAACACATTTTCCATTGCCTTGTTTTCACTCCCAAATCTCACTGCATTTAGACACCCTTATGGAGGGTTGAGATAACATAATTCCATGCTGGTCATGATTCAGCTGATGTCCTGGGCAATGATGAGTTAAGGCTGGCTTTGTATTTCTTGCACTGTGGCACTGGCAGGGCCAGGAGCCTTTCCCTCTCTCAGCCGCAGGATGTGGTTTCACATGCCAACCAGTGTTTTGTTAGTGCCAGCATGGAAATGACCGGTGGCCTATAGGGCTTCACACCTATTGTGAAAGTTCCTGGATTAGCCCCTGATGTGCCTTATGAATTAACTCTGGAATTTTGGAGTGGAGACAAGGCATGAGAAAGGCTCTAACTGAAGGCCTTGTAAAAATTTAGGGGCCCAGATATTAGGGCTTGTGCTGGCTGACAGCAATTGGAGTTGTCTTGTGTACTTTGGAATTCAGGTCCTGTGAGAAGAGTGTTTTGTAGCACCTGTTTGTGTCATTTCTGAAGCAGAAGTAGCCTACAGAAAGATTGGTGTTGGACTAGGTGCCGTTTGTCAGTGGTACAGGGATGCTTTTCATTCAGCCCTCGCGATGGAGTTGGGTGGGAGGTAAGGCAGTGTGCTACAGTGGAGAGATCTGTGGGCATGACCTGAGTTCTGCTCCCAGACTTGCTGTGCAGCCTCACGCAAGTCAGTTCACCTCTTTTTGCCTCAGTTTCCCCTCCTGAAGAAGATGTCATGGTACCTGTCTACCTCACAAGGGTGTTGTGAGGACTAAGGGTCAAAGTCTGCGTCCATGGTGATTCCCCACCTCACGATAAGGGGTACAAGGCAGCAGTTACAGAATCATAGAGTTCTGGCCAGAAGATCTGTCCTCTAGCATAGTACTGTGTGTAGGATATTTAATAGTTTTGTTATTGATGTGAATGTTCTTTATAGAACTGGAAAAATATTCACATTTTTGCCTTTAAAAGTGAGGAAAGTATTTATCCACAAAATGGCCAGGTGCTTTTCTGAGCAGAAAACTACTTCAAGAATGATTTGATTTTCATGCCTTTATCTTCTGTGCTCTTTCAAGGTGCTGGGCACCATAAACGCTCCACTGACTGTTGTTCCCGGGTGCCTCCCATGGCACCCTGCCTACCCAGCTGGCTACATGTGGTGCAGCCTCATACCTCTTCCATGGAATGGTGGAGTGTATGGACAAACACTGTTCCACTTGCAGAGTCTGTCTAAGGAAGAGGCCGGTTCTAGTGCCAAGAAGCAGCTTGGTCACAGACATTTGTCACCACCGGAAGCTTATCACAGTGTTTCTTTGAAGAAATTGAAACCAGGAACAGTTAAGCACCTTTTGTGCTTTGGCAGTCACCGCTTAATGCTGATTTGCATCTGTAAGTATCTAAATCCATTTGAGAAAGGGACTTTTTCTGCCTTCTGATGGACTTCACAGCATGGGGACGTTTCACCACTGCCAGGTACTTCACGGTGCTTGCTCTTCACTACTGCAAGTAACATACAGTGGAGCTTGCATGGGTGGGTAACACTGAGCTTGCCTGTCGCAATGCAGATCAGAACTCCTCTAAAACCGGTTTCAGCTAAAAACCATAGGACAGACTCTTCCCTGTCCCATTTGCAGAAAGGAACGTTCTGAGAAAGTGCCCTCATCTCAACTAGGGAAGAGCTTCCCTCTGTTGCTGTGCAAGTAGAGAACAAATGTCATTTTCATCAAGGGTCACACAGGGTGATTTATTGACGGGAGTGCCGGGGCAGGGGAACGTACATGTGGGGTAATAAAGAATGCTGGGTTTATTATAACTGTGGTGTATTTGATGCGTCACCGCTCTGTCCTGTTAACAGCAAATGTTTCTTTCTGAGACACTTTTATGACATCCTGTGATTGATTTGTATTTAATTTAAATGGGTGAGTTACAGAATTAGAGCCTGGCAAATTAAAAATTACTAGAACTGTCTCCTCTGTGGCATGGATTGTTTCCTGTGTAACACAGGGGACCACTTGTTTCCACGTTAGCTTCCACTGTAGCATGGTATTGCTCCAGTAACATCCAGGAGGGTACGCACCACAGAGAATCAGTGCAAAGCAGAGATGTGGATACTGCTTTAAGTACCTTCAGAGCTGTATATCAGTAGTTCCTCCTCTTTCCTCAGCTAAGTGATAACTCAAGTTTCCATCTTTGAAAATGCCCAGGTGGGACCAAATCAGGTGGCATACCCTACAAGCTGTCTCATTCATTTCAGAGGAAAAGAGTCTAAGAATCTAAGAAACATAACTAGTTTTTAAGAATTAATCTTGCACAAACTCTCCAGTGTAACAGGCACAAACAAGCTTTTCTTCAGCATCAAGCATGCATGTCGTCCTGTTCCAATGCCCTAAGTAAATATATGTGTTATTTACAATGGGTAATGCAAGGACAATTGCTCCGTTACTGAGCTGGGTTACGTCCCCTTCCAGCATTGCAGGATAACTATCATGATAGATACTTGTCTTGCACAGCACTTATTTTTCTTCTCACCAAAGGGTTTTTGTTTTAGGTGCAAAAGTTGTGATGGTCCTAAGGCAGTGGCATAAAGGAATCCCTTTGACTCCCACTGCAAAACATGCACCACCAGAGCCGACAGAGAACAGGGGAGGATCTTCGGTGTGGACTTCGTCAGGACGGGTCACTCGGCCACACTGAACTAGCAAACAGTTCCTGTTTTATCGTACGTGGGCTGAGTGTGATTCCTAGTGGTTAGTGGGTATGTCAGCTGTCCAGCTGGCGTAACAGCAGGCAGTGCTGCCTATAAGAGGCTAAATAAATGCTTTCCTATTTTCTGTTCAGCCTCTATAGAATGTCCTTGACTTTCCCTTTCTTCTCTCAGAATACCTAGTTGCTAATACTGTTTCTGCAAATGTTGAATGTCTCAAACCTGCAGAATATGGGCTGCTGTTATACAGGGTTTGTTCCTGCTAGTTCACGTATCTGTGTGCAGACTTATTCCTACAAAGTACCGGCTGTTTGGGAATGGTTACATATGTGTGCGTGAGTTCATGAATGACCAAACTACAGGAAAACATACAAAGGGAGGGCAAAGTCTTTCCTATCTCTGTGTTAAACATCTGGATCTGTGGAACGGAGAAGAAAAACCTTTCAGCATTCTCTGTATGATCTAGAAGTCACCAAGCTGAAAGAAGCACCCAGACAGAAATAGACTCCAGCTTAATGTGGATGCAAAAGTCATCCCCTTTTCTCTTAAGTACGAGTATGTTCTTCTTTGGCCCACCGTAGAGCTCTGTCTGAGCCCTAAGTTTGAAGTAGGGCTGTGTTATGCAGGTCACCTCTTTGGTGGGTGTCATCCGCTGAATTCAGAGTAGTGGGTGGTTCATTCCGGCTGAGTTCTGATCTCACTTGAACTCAGTCTTTGGTTTATTCAGACTTTGTTTTACAGCTCAGGTGTGTTACCACTTGACAGAGCTAGTTGTAGCCAAAAAAGCATTTGCTGACAATGCATTGCAATTGGACAGTTGGTGAAAATCAGCCCAGAAAAAAAATAGATCACTGAATCAGTCCTGGCCAAAATCCAGCAGTGATTCCTTAACAGAAAAGCACCTCTTCCTTTTTGGTAATGACATATTGTATACATTTTTACGTACTTCACATCTCTTTTTTTCCTAAATGTCTGTGCTAAATATGGAAAGAAGTGGGTAGTAATGAATCCTGAAGACTTGGATCAAGTGGCTGTTTTCACGATGTTTTCCCAGTGTGGGTGAATAAACATGTGACTTCACAGCGCTCAGTCTGGTTGTGTCACTGTGAGGTCTGCAACCCGTTGCGCGTTGCAGCACAATCCCAGCAGCCCATTACTGGATGCTTGCTAGGTTTGGCATTCGTCTGCATGATTTAATGGCAGGATGCTGGTTTTCCTGTCTGGAAGAACCATCCCAGTTCTGAAGAACCATCTGATGCTCTTCTGCATCAGATCAGACCTTCACTTTGATGTCCCTTTGCTGGCCTCTTTGTGAAGAGTCTGTGGTATGAAGAAGACTCTGCCACGCACCACAGACCGCACCTGCTTTGCAAGATATGACTGAAGATGTTCCTGTCCTTGAGCAGAGCACTTGAATCTCCCTGGGCCTGATGATCTTACACAGTTGTCAGCTCCACAGAAGTATTTTGCAGAATACCGTAACTTGATAGTGCCAGTTGCTACAGGTGAATGAATGACAAAACCAGCACAATGAATAATAATGTGGTTATCCAAAGCCTAAAAATAGTTTCTTAGGAAACCTAGTCTCATAACAGCATTTCATTTAAATAACCGTGATAGGAAAGAGGAGACATTTGTCAAAAATTGGTACTGTAGAGGAGGGGGCTAGTTTTACTGTTTTATTCATTACTAAGAGTCATTCTTTACTAAGATTTTGATTCTAACATTTCCTGTATAACTCTGTTGCTGTCCAGTTAGAGCTATTAGGGATAGATTTTATACCTCCTCTGGTCTTACTTTATATCCTGCCAAGATTTTTCACCTGCAAAACTGGCAGGAGGCTTTTTCATGGACATTCACCTGGCCAGCCGTTAAAATCCAGCTTCTGCTATCAACAGAACACTCAAGGAAGAAAAAAGAAAGTTCCTAGAAGGTTGATTAGCATTTTTTGAAGACTTATATCTAGATAATGGTTACTTAAAGATTAGCATTTTTTTAAGACATATCTAGATAGTGGCTACTTAAAGATTGCTTAAAGATTTTCTGGACTCAGCATTTTACACCGCTGTCTTGTAGCTAATGAATGACAACATGAAATGACCCTTTATCGAACTTTGGTGATATAGTTTGTTTCACAGGAAGGCATGCTTTGTGAGAGTTTCTTTTGGTTTGTTTGTGCCCATAGCTGTTTTGTTTTAATGGTCAACCATCCCCTTTACTTTTCGGGCTGAGGTCTATTGAAATCCCCATGTCTAGGCAGTACGGTTGCACTGACTCCACCCAGCTGCCAATCATTGTGTTTGGGCTGTTAAGGCCAACTGCTTTTCTAATGCCAGCAAGTTCTCTGTGTGCTAGGCTCTGCTTATACACTTACATGTATACATATGTATTATATACGTATTATAGACATATCTATAAAGTGGAAGGAAGTTGTTCTGAGTGTTTCAGGTGAGTCTAGATTGCTTAAGAGTAAGTGTATAAAGTAGTCTGGGAAACTGTGTGAAAAGACTTGTGAAAGTATATATATTAAAGGGAGACAGTGTGAGCATAAACCAAGAAGCCAGAAACTGGTTTATTAAGCCTTTTTTGGACTCTACTCGAACTTTAAGCAAGTTGCTTAACTTTTCTGTTTCGGTCTGAAACTTTGTATTTCATGCTTGTCAACTTGCAAAGCTAGTTAGAAATATGTCCTGCTAATTCATGCATGAAGACAAAGATTAAATGATTTGCCTAACTAATGAATAAACTATGTTGCCAGAGTCTGTGAGTTCAATCAAATTGTACGAAATTTGCTGTGACTCTTGAAGTTCTACCTCTTTGGGTCATGTAGGAAACCCGACTTTTCTTAGAAGCAATAAGTAAGCCTAAAGCTGTGACAGCATGGGAGGAAAGTCTTTGTATATCAACTGTAAAGCCTCAGGAAAACCAGAAGATAAGTAATAGGAACTCACTGTTTCAGTTTTGAATTACTTAGTTTTAAATGCAGACTTGCAATTTTGAGGGCTTGGCTTGCGATCCTGTGCAGCAATTTGCAGTGTGAAGCAATACTGAGTCCACGCTGACAGAATGCGGCATTTCTTGTCTATTTTTTCTGTTGTTCCCTGCTTTCCCCTTGTTGTTAAATCCCTGTGCCATTTGTTGTACTTGTACAGGAATATAAACCTAAAAAGTAAACTACATTTATCAACAGACAGTTTCTTTATCTTTTTGTAGTAGATTTCTCTCAAATGCTTTGTTATTTGATCTGTGGTTTAGCATTCTGGTGTAGTAACTGTGAACTCGATATGCTGAAAATAATATACTTATTTATCCTGTGCTTTTGCATGGCTAGTTAATACCTGTAGCTTTTCATGGTGAAGGAGAACCTGCTTCTTCCAGAGGGAAATTCTAAGGAATTTCTGTGTCCTGTATGAAGTAGAGGTAAGTACAGCCCTCACCATTCGGAGCCACAGAGTAAAAGGTAGGCATACCACGCTGCTCTGAGGTGATGAGGGACTGCTTAGCATGACATTTGGTAGCTCTTTAAAAAGAGCTGACTATACTGAAACTATTTTTTGCCCATTTAGGTTTTTCTGGAGCACTAAGTCAATAGTTGCCCATTCATTATGGTGTAGATGTGGACTGTAGATTCTGGTCATAAGAAAGAGACTATTTCTTCTGTAAGAAAAAAGGTGTTATCCTTCCCGTGTTTACCTCAGTACTTTATTTACCCACGTGAAATTACTCGCTAGCCTTATTTGGCACACAGCTCTTCAATGAGTCTTCATAAACTGTTCCAGGTCAGAAGGTGAGCCTCATTACAGTGTTCATAAAGCATTACTTTTATAGACAAACCATATTCTTGAAAGAACTGAATGTTTCAGATACTAAAACTCGTTTGTTGTAGTTTCAGTTGTGAACTATTCTTTGCGAACAGTAACATAGGTTGGGTCTTCGCAAATATTTTAGCAAGCCAGCTGAAGATCAAATTTTCCACCAGAAACAAAGTTAACAAAATATTTCAATTAAAGAATTATTATTTCTGGAGCAAGTATCTATTTTACTTCAATATTTTTTCTTGGCTATACAGTGAAAAATCAGAAACCCAGGATTTTTTGTACACGTCACTAAGAATAGTTATCCTTCAATTGGGGAAAACAGAATTTCCTCTGGAAGGGGGGGGGGGGGGGACGGGACACAGGACACTTCAGCTCCCCTTTGAATAACAAAAGCTGGGGAAAAAACAACATAAGCTTTCCTGGGAGCATCCTCCACACACACACACAATTGTCTTATGGTGCCTTATTTCAGGGCTCACCTTTGACTGTTTTCATTCATATTTGTCTACAGACGTAAGTCAGATCAATCCAGAGCAAATCTGAATATGTCACCCTAGGATACTGAAAATACACAAGTTAAAATCAACCCTCTGGGGAATAACCTCACCCTTGTTTGAAGGGTGGTCAAATAAATAAATCTTGGAATTTTTGGCAGGTGATCTTGGCCCAGTTCTTGGTTGGTTTGTTTGTTTGTTTATTTTGGGGTGACTTAAACTGATCAGGACCAACATTCTGGGAGTTAATTAGGTGCAGGTGTCCTTCATGAAACACCTCCCCGGTCTTTGCTAATTTGTATGTCTCACTGCAGCAGCCATCCTAGCTGTGTGGAGTTCCTCCACTCCACCTGAATTGATCTATCAGCAGGTTGGAGTCTGCACAATAAATTAAGGTCTGGGAGAAGGTCAGGATTCTCTGCTCCCTGAGGAACATTTAAGGAATGGAAATTACAAAGGGTAAGTGCTTTGTTGGTTTTTGGTTGGTTGGGTTTTTTTCTGCTGTAGCTTGATGTCCCATAACAGCAGGAGTCAAAAGATCAGGAAAAGACCCTAAGAAATAGTGAGAGGCATGAATGCCTGTACTTATTAATGTTATGCAGGTGAGAGATTCAAGTTCATACACTTTGTGAAGCATTTATAAAGCCTGTGTAGCAGGATCACTCTGTAAATGGAAGACTGCACGCTATAAAAACCTCTAGCAGTGAAAGTGCTGGAGCTGTTGCAGTAAAGCTCCACCAGAAAGAGCCTGTAATGATGGAATCTGGAAACGTCTTAGCACAGAGATTAGCCACGGATGTACATGATGTCTGGACAGTTGTGCTAATACTTACTACTGCAATTCTTGCACACAGAACGTGGTGGCAAGCAATTTTAGGAATAAAGATGGAGGTGGGCCCACAGATACATGAGGTGACACCCTGAACAGCTGTAAAAGGAAAAAAAGTTTTATGTGCTGGTCTCTATCAGATGACTAAGTCAGGGTGTCCAAAGTCACATGCAATGCTCTGTGCCACCATGGCCAGTAGTAATATTAGATCATCAGAGTGCCATCAACTGATTCTTTGAGTATTTTTAAGGTTCTTACAGTTTCCTGTGCCTTGGAGCTGGAGGACCAGGAATGCAGACAAGGGTCTCTCAGAGCCTGGCTTTGACTTTGGCAGAAGCTAAAACTTTTATAATTTGATGTATTAGATTCACTGAACTGGAATTTTGTGGCAAACTGGCACTTCTGACTTGGTCTCCAGACCAGTGTATTCCACAGCAAGTTTTTGAGGTCTCTACCAGTGCAAAATCAAGGAATTTGCCTCACGGTGAGGTTAACAGGGACTTCTCTCAGCACAGGCTGTGATCATATGGAGGGATAGTCCAGGCTCAGTCCCTTGACAGAGAGGAATCCAGAGACAGCAATAACAAGGCAGCATCCACCCCATGATCAGAGTTAAGTCCCCGTCTGGTCCCTACAGCAGACCAGTGGAAACACAGCTTTTACAGTTACACTGCCAGTGTATGTGTCCAAATATTTCCAGAACCCACTGGCTGATTCCAGTCCCGTTTCCTGGATGGGGAGAGAGTCTTGGGGTAATACGTATCTGGTGAGAAGAAAGAGACCTGGTTACGCCCTAACAATGGGAAAAGTTACAGAGCAACTCCACAAGAGAATTTTGATTATGCAGAAATCGCCACTAGAAATTTTGCATATAGGAAATCTGCTTTCTTTAGTTCTAGTGCTCCCAGAATGACACTTCAAAGAATTATTGCTATTTACTGTTGAAAATACTAGTCTTCAGAGAAGATGCACAGATGATACTAGTGCAAAGTAGCTAGGAAAAATGCTGTGGAGACACTGGATGGTTAGGGAGATGTTCCTAGAAAAGCAGGAGCTATAATAGAGTGCACTGAGGTATCTTAGAGGGGAGTGTGTTTACCCTTGTGTGGGGATAAGGATGAGAAAGAGAAGTAAGCAATGCCCTGCAAGATCGCCGAGATATTCAGCTGGGTGTAAAGTCAAGAGGTATGTCTCCAGTAAAATGAACAGTGCTCATGAGTAGGTGTCTATTAATACCCATCACAGGGTGTTCGTCGTGGAGATCACTTCTGCTTAGGGTCAAATAGTGCTTTTGCTGGGAGCCTCTCTTTTTTTGTCTGGCTAGCTTTAATGATCGCACTGCATCAACATAGCATCTTCCAGTAATAACGTGGTAATTGTTCATCTGCTTAGAGATTGAAAAGAGCAGCACTGAACGGATTCAGCCAAATGATGAATCATCACATGGATTGAAAAGGGTGACTCTGGATCCCAGCTGAGCACTTATTCAACATTACCCCTTTTCCACTTCTTTTTTTAGAATTACCTCAGCCTTGTGGTGAAAAAGGATGAAGCTGATTGATTAAAACTATATATGTTGAGAATTATTGGGCTGGATTTTCTTTCCAACACCACCAGACCTTCATGTCTGCAACAGCATTGAAACCAGTGGAGATACTCTTCTTTTCAGCAAGCATATACATATCTTTCTGTTTGGAAAGATCTTGGGGAAGGGAAGTGTATTGGGTGATCATCCCAGGATGCTCATCTTGCACTAAAATTTTCAGTTCTTCCCTCTTGAATTTCCAAAACAAATCTTACAGTTGAGGTGATGATTGACTCAAAGCCCAGTTAAGGAAATGGAAAGTATTGTATTGTTCTTAACATGCTCATGAGAAAGCAAAAATAACCTGGGATCAGATCCTGAGACTTTTTGCCCTTTTCTTTTCCAATGGTTAAACTGGAGGACTGCAAGATCAGGGACCTCAGAAATTATAATTATACTGAGGGTTATAGTTTCACATTTTTCTTAGTTGTCGTGTTCTATATAAAACTGTACATTAAAAGAAACTTGGGTTTTTTTGTTTGGGGATGGTTGTTGGTTTTTAACACAAAGTGGCCTAGGAAAAGGAATAGATTGAAAAAACAATAGGCTGTTTTCACTGAGCTGGGCAAAACAGCTAACAAACAGAGATATTATTAATTGTAAGATATGAGCAAGGAACCAAGAGAGCTTGAAGAAACTGTCCCAAAGAAACTGCGGGTATTATGGCAATTAATCTCAAACTACTTTAATTAAATTTTAACTTTGCAGTACAGGAAAAAAAATCAATGTAATGCAAGTAACATGTCAAGGTGTGCTTTATACTGTTGTGTAACTATTCATAAGCTCTAGGTTACTTTGTATTACTTAAGTTTACATGTTAGACATAATTCAAACACACTCTACTGTAGGCCTGGCATTCAAAGGTTAGGGCCTTGCCTAGAAGAGGTATATTTAGATTTACTCCTTAAGGAATTCAGCACTTTTGTTTGCCTGAATGCTGTGTAATCTTGACTATAAGCACTGACAGGTTGGCTAGCATGCAGCTAAAGAGAGGGTTTATATTCTTGCCAGATATTTATGTAGGCATCCGTGAAACTGTAACTATTTGTGCACCACCTTCGCAATGACCAAGAATTAAAGTTATTTTCATCATGAGTGGGTGAGGTTGTGGGTAAGTGTACAGAGTACTTAGAGTTTTACTTGCCAGTAGGAAGGAATCTCACTAATCATATTTTTGTTATTGGAGACTATGCATTTCCAGCTCTGTCTTCTTTATAAAAGTAACTGTAGTGCTATTTCTAATATAGTTGGATGATCCTGTGCAAGAATAGGCGAATGTGATTTTTTTTTTTTTTTTTTCTTCCTCTAAGTTAGGCAGTTGAGATGGCAGTATAAGAACTAGAAATAAATTGTTTAGTTTTTCTATTTGGCCCCAATGATTTAATTAACATTACTCCCTTTGATCAGAACTTTAATTCCTGGTATTTCATAGCTTTGATCCTTAGCTGACATGAACTGGCAAGTTTATACAAACTTCAGCTGCTTATCCAGTTTGTACCTGGGGAAAGTTAGTCTTGAGTCTGAATCAGTATTGCACATCAGTATGTATTTTCATGCTCTGTTATCACTAGCATTAAAGTAGCACCTGCAAGCCCAACACTTTGAAGTCTGGCTCTCCATGTAATTACTATTACTTGGCTTTGAGAACAATGATTTGCCAAGGCCCCAGGTAAGTCTAAAGCTCCTTCAGATCCAAGCTTGCAGCTCAGGTTCCAGCATTTGGCCCATTTAGCGTTTTAGGGATGAGCAGGTTGAATGCTCTTGCCTGTCTACCATCAGCTTTCTTTCTCTGGACCATAATGCCAGCCCCGCCTTTCAAAACTTCTGGAAAGACCTGAGGTTTTGACCCCACTCACTACACAAGAACTCAGTCTCTGAGCTGTCAGAGAAGCTCTGTGCAATAGCCCACTGCTCATTTCTGTTGTTCATGTTTGGAAATAGCAAAAAAAAAAAAAAGTGCAGCATTAACATTTCTGCCAGTTACAAAATCTACAAAAAAACCCCCCTACCTGCTAGTCTGGCATAGACAAATCCAAACAAACTAAACCTAGACTTCTGAAATTTACTTTTACTCACAGGACCTCTGTATGGGGCTTATCTGGCTCTTGAGCTTTTAGGCTATATTGGAGGAAAAGGTTGCATTCTCAAGCCTTTGTTCTCAGCTGTAGTGCCAGGAAACTTCTCTATTTTTTAAAAATAAAAAAAATACTTTCTCATGTAAGGAATACGTTGCCATGCCAGTTGGCAGAGCTGTTGGTCTATTCTTGTGATGAGAAAAATGCCTTCGCTTGTAGTCTGTGTGAGCATACCTATTAGTTTCAGCACCAAATTAACTATTTTTCTTACTTGCTGAACACAGTCAAAATATATTATAAAATAAAGGGGACACATTTTTCATTAATCATTGGCATGAATTTGGAATTTTCTTAATTTTATACATAATTCTTCCTGGTGTTTTTTCTACACCCTTCTGCTCAGTGCCACAGTAGAAGAGCCTAGAAATGAAATGGCGCAGAAAGTGGATCAAACTACATCATTATTGTACTATTATTGGAAAATCAAATAACTGTAATGGTAATCCAAAATATAATGGAAAATAAGTGAAATTCTTCATATTTGCAACCATTAGAAAACAGATAACACTCAGTTTATTGTTCTGCAAACTTGCCTATGGATTTCAGACTTGGGAAGCTTTACATTCCTTCGTTACTGGGGAATGAGTTTGTTTCTGGCCTGTTTGGCATTCAACAGGACAGGAGTTCCTTCAGGTCAGGCCTCATATCCTGGCTTGCTGCAGAATTCTTTCCTTAGAGTGCCTTAAAGGGCTTCAAATGGCAAGCAATACCTTTGTGAAGATGTCCCTTGTAGACCACTGTTCTTGGGTTCAGCGCATGTTGCTCGTGGCAAATGGCTGACCTCAAATTCATCTGCCTTCCAGATGTCCTAAGAATAGAAGACTGATGTATTTTTAACCAACTTATTAAAGAAAAACATAAAATACTTTCTGACACTTGACATTTAATCTTGAGTTTATCTTTGCTTTCTACTGGTTGTCTGAAGCTAGAGGAGCACCGTAGTCACATAAGTACACATTCCAGCATCTGCAACAAGCCACAGCCTTTGAAGTCTTTTTACACCATTTCACCAAATTTACAGCTCCATTGAATGGTGTTTAACAGTCTTCAGATGAAGACCATTCTACCATGACTGTCATAGGCTGGCTTCTGAAATGCACATTACCTGCCAGTTTCTTGACCTCAAAAAATGGAACTCTGTGAACAGTTAAGCCTTTAATTAAATATGTTCTGACAATTGTTTCAGTCACTGATAACTATGATCTTGTTTCTATTGAATTACAATTATAACATTGGAGTAAAAAAATTGCAGACTTTGTACTGGCTTGTTATATTTATAACATAATGCATACTCTGTTCTCTGTTATTTAACCATATTTGAAGCAGGATACTCTCCAGTCTGCAGAATTCTGTCTTGCGTTCTATGGGTAAAATCCTTTAAGATGTCATTATCCATGTCAATACAAGTTTGCACTCTATTCTAAAGCAAATGGGTAAATGTATGCACAAAAGGGGATGTCTTGGGTTCCAAGCATTGGGTATAAAATACTTACTGTTCCACTTGATCAGTTTTCAATCATGAAGCCTTGCTGGACCTTCTTTTCTTTCTGATGTAAATGCAGTATACTATGGCGTCATAGATAAACCCTTTGCGACATCTCACTTCCTCAGTGTCCACCTTCAAGACCTCATAGCACTTCAGACAAGACTTCATTTTCTCCTGTGTCTAATGGAGTCTTGGTGCCTTCACATCCCAGAAGTGGCCCCATTTACTGGCGGTGTCTATGCCAGTTCTAATGACATTATATTGTACTTGTTGCCATAAACCATTCCATTTTCTAAAAAGTGTTATTGCCAGTGCAGTACTAATCAACATGACTAAAAATGCCAGAACCTAGCCTATAGTTCCTAATAGTCTCTGAAACCTGTGACTGTAAAACTTCAGCTTAAATAAGTGGAAGGCATAGCCAGCTAAAAATTATATTTTTGTCGGTTACAAGTATCCAGTGTGGAAAACACTAGAGGTGACTGGGATAGACAACTTTACATTTAAGCCCTCAGAAGCAACTCTGAATTATGTCATAGACATGAACATGTGAGATCTTTACCTACAGGAGATATTTTGTTATCAATTTCAAATGGAATCTCTGAGTCCTCCAAAGAATCAACTGCCTTTATAATATCTCAAATATTAAAGGAGACACCTATTTTGGCAAGACGGAGGATGTAATATTAAAAACTATTCATTAATATTCATAAATATTCATTTAATATTTTAAAAAGTCCAAAGTTCTGTGTGCAGTTGGAAAAAGAGGTTGAAATCCAGACATTGAGATCAAACAATTGATGATAGTAGAAACATTATGTTATTTTGTGAACCTGGAAAGACCTTTTGGTATTCTGGTGTCTGTGGTTTTCCCAAATACAGCATTTACAAAGACATGTCACAAACTTGATTTTATTGTCACTTAGCTACTATCTGTAATTACTATGGCAGACGTGTCATTTTTTGAATGCAGTTTTCAACTCTTGACAGCTTAATTTGCTTGAGGTAGAAAACATTATCTCATCTATTTCTGTTTGTTAGGTAATATATCTGTGTTTTATATATAAATCCACTATAATTTTAGCATAATCTGTCACAATGTCTCAGAAAAGAAAAATAAGGTTTCAGAAACAGTTTTTAGACAGACAACAACAGCGATGTCAGTCTAGTCCCTATAAAAGGAGAAACTGAGGCAGCAATGTTGTCCTGATTTCACAACATGGAAAATTCCTGGCTCAGAGTCATATATGTTAACACTTATACCCTGAAAGTCTGACTCAACTAATATTTAAAAGCAGAAAAAAAATTCCAACTCTTCCTAGAGAATGTTCTTAGTTATCATACTATGATCCTGACTTCCAATTTTGTTCCTAGTTTTGATGGCCAAGAATTGAGATGTTTGACTTGACTCTGGCAAACCTACATAGTAATTTATTCCTGTGACCAATCCTTTTTTAGGATTCTCTCCTCTGAAGTCAGTCTTGGGAGAGAAATCACATTCCAGAATAGCAATGCAGACACATGGGATCTGTTTGATCTCTGCTTTTAGCCCAAAGTCTGTGTTTACTGGGGAGTGACTTGTTATGTTTTGATATAGTAATGGTAGTATTCCACAACCACTAAAACCTTGTCTAAAAAAAGCAACCCTATTTTATTAAGAAAAACTATGCATAAATCCTTTTTAGATGGTTTTTGTAACCCAATTCCCAGGGAAAAAAAAACATACTGCATAGGAAAAGATAGTATTATAGAAAATTGCTAACTAAGAAGCTGAAAATAGTTCAACAAATGCAAATAGCAAATCACTTTAAAAAAAGAAAAAAAAAAAGAAAAAATCAGTCTGGTTTCTGTATACAGTGTACTGTTGCACAAGTGCCTAATAGTACAATTGTCGTAGCAGTGAACCTAAGCTAGCTTGACAGTGCTAAACCTTTGGGGCTTTTGTTTCAGCCAAGTTCTGAAAATTTAGTATGTAACACCAGGCAGAACTACAACTTCTGGAATAAATTTACAACCTCAGAAGCTGGGCTCCTCTCCAGGGTGCTGATGCAACAGTGCAGTTCTGCTCCGCACTCTTGGAGCATTTGTTTATCAACTGGTTTCACTCTGATAAGACTTTTTTTTAATGAATGAAGAATTAAGTGCAGAGGTTGACTGAAATCTGCTTGGCTCATTGCAAAGTTGCTATGAAAAACAAAACAAAGTCCAAGCTCAAATCTCTGTCCACTATGCAGAAAGAAAAAAAATCAAAACATAGTTTAATATTTTTAGGGTTGAGTCTCTCAGTTTCCTTCTGCTCTGACGTGATCAACAATGACTTGTCTAGAACAAAGTTGAAATTAATGTTCTGCAAATGCAAACACAAGATCATCCTCTTCTTATTCTTCCCAGCTCAAGCATTTATCTATCTACCTGGGGAAAAAAAACATGAGCAGAACATTGACCCCAAAGCTACCTTCTAATGGAATTGGAACTGAATTGCCTATATGGTAAAAGCTCCCTTACATGACAGAACAAATCATTACTCCAACATTAATTTTCTTCAAAAGGTTGTTTATTCACATTGTACCTCATTAAATCTGCGATGTTAGAGCATGAACAGCTCAGATCTGGAACACGAGGTCTTCTTGAGAAACCTGGAGGATTGATGACTTGCTAATGGCAGCAATGATGAAAAGAGAAATGCAAAGATCCATGGCAAAAATGAGCACTTCAAGCCATGCTGCTGCCTCCCAGAAGAGCAGCAACAGTGCCGGGTAAGCAGAGTGAAAAAATCTAGCCTTGAGATATTCATTGTGGGTTTAAGGCAGACTGCTCTCTAGGTAAAGACTCCGTCTTTAAAAACAAACCCTCCTACAGTTCCCCTGAGAGGGGGCTCTAACATGAGCTCAGCTAGAGTTTTAGACATTATAAAACCTCCACAGAAAGAAGCCACAGAAAAACAGATTTCGTAAGTTCTGCTGTTCATGGATTTACTTAGCTTACTTTCATTTCTGTTGGGGCATCCTAGCTCTAATAAAGTGATTTTTAAAATCACTTATATTGAGTTCTAACTTAAAATATTTTGTACGGTTAGAAAAGCAGTAACCTCTTAATATAGATCATAAAAGAGATCAAAATGTCAAATAATACTTCCTGCTTGATTTTTAAGTACAGAGCACTTGTTTTATATCATAAGCACCAAATTGCTTACTGAAATGAGTAGTTTTAAGGCTTTTCCTCCAACCAACTTTGCAATGTCTCGGTCCAAACTGATTCCACATTTGGACTTTTATAACCCATTTTATAACAAAGCCCATCATTTCTGGAAGATCAGTTACGTTTAATCTACTGATGTCCTCCAGAAATTGTGTTGCTCTTGCTTTGGGGCAGTGCAGAACTCCAAGAAATGCACTCTTCAAATGTCCTCCTCGCTCATCTACCAGAGGATGGGCACATGGCTGGTTTGTAATGCCTGGATAACATTGACAAAATGCTAACCTTTCCGGCTATATTACTGTGAGAAGGAATATTCTCTTTTTGGTTAGGAAACAAGCCTGTAAAATGCAGTCGTAAGGATGTTGTCTTTATGCCTACACTGGATCCCATTGGAGCTAGCATTGCATATGTGACTTTTTTCCAGATGGCGAAAGCTTGCAGATTTTGGAGACTGCTACATAAAGGTGGTAAGTAAAGTTTTCAGAGGTTCATTTGTTTTGCTTGCAAAGTTTTCGGAGTGAAGTGATTGAAACTGAACTTTGGTCGTTTAAAAATACACGGGCATTTGCACTTTGATTTCCGAGTACTTTGATTTTTGACTTCTGCCACTTTAAAGTTTGAAGTGAGCTGCAGCAGACCAGAGAACAGCAGAGCAACTTGAAAAGGGAGGCATTTTTCCAATACTGTATTCAGTCTGGGTTTTTATTTGGATATTGAAATCTCTGATTATTCTTTCAAGCTACGGATATTTCATGCCCTGCTACTTTAAAACCAACAGGGGGTATTCACTTGCCTACAGCAGTGAATGGATGGCGCCTGTTACACTCTACATCCGAATTCCTGTGTACCTGATCTACACGTTTCTGTGTGATAGTGTTATGGGGAAAATACTCCCCCCGAGCAGTGTAGGTTTCCCTCACGAAACTGATGGGACTAATTGTTGAGGAAACCGAAAACTTACAGTACTCGGCCTTTGTCCAAGGGATGTTGTATCAGGATCTACAAACGAATGCAGAAGGAGGAACCCTCCCCGCGTACGTTTGAGGATGACGAATGAAAATCTCCACGAGGAACTCCCTTTACCAGGGGAGAACGGCCGTGCACGAGGAGACGGCAGCGCCGGGTCGGTCGTTCCTGCTCTCCCCGCTCCCCGCGGGCAGAGTACGTGGCTGAGCACCCCGCTCCCGAGCCGCCTTCGCCGCTGCTGCTGCTGGCGGACTACACAGGCGCGGGCAGGCGGCGGGCTCCGCTCCCAGCGCGCCCCGGCCTCCGCCGCCGGGCCCGGCCGCCCGCCCCCGCCCCCCGCCCCGGGCCGCCGCGCTGCTCGCGCCTCGCCTTCCCGCCGGCCCCGGGCGCGCGCCCCGCCCCGCCCCGCGGGCGGTGGCACCGAGCGAGGAGCCGCGGCCCGGCCCGTTGCCGGGCAACCGCCGCCGCCGCCGCCGCCTTCCCAGCGTGCGTCAGTGTCGCTTTCCGCCGGGCTTCCGTCCGTCGGCGGCGGCCGTCCCCGCCGCCATCTTGCGCCTGGGCGAGCGGCGCAGGCCGCCGGGCCGCTATGGAGACAGGTGAGGGGTGGCGGTTGCCGCTGCCTCCCGGGCGCTCCGCGTGCTGGGTCCGGCGGGACAGCGCGGCCAGGGGCGGGCAGGCCGAGCGCTTGCGGTCCGGCGAGAGGCCGCCTGCGGTCCTGCCGCACGGGAGCCGGGGCCGGCGTGGCGCGGCCCTGGCGGGCGGCAGGTGCTGGGCGGGTTCTGAGCCCGCTTCCTCGGAGAAGGTGGGCTTGGGGCAAGCTCCTGCTGCCCCGCGGGCCCTCCCGTTCCTGTTCTGGTCAGGCCGGCACCGGCAGGTCGTTTGCTCCGTGGCCGCCGTCCGTGCCGCTCCTGGAAGTGCCCGCGGCCCTCATCCGCCCAGAGGCCGTGGGAGGGGAGGTGGTGAGAGGGCATCAGAGGGCGCGTCCGTGGTTGTAGAGCTAAATCCCCCTTTCCTAGAACTCTTAAATAGCTTTTGCCACGGATGACACCGCGACCTCTTTTTTAACATTTGCCCTTCATTCAGGAATCAGAGCTGCAACTCTGGGAGCACAAGGCCTTCCATCAATCCCAGTCTGTCCTTCATCTTTATTCCTGTGGAGAGTATTGGTTTTCACAGTTCTCCACGAGCCCTGGGCTAGTTGCTATGCCTGGGTAGCTTTTTAGAAAAAGACAGGTGTGTTTAGATGCAGCCTTTTCAGAAGCATGTATATCCTGGTGTTAAGGTCTGTCGATGCCAACAGCTGGGATCTGAAAGCTGGCCTCGAAGTCCTGTGAATGAGTGGTCCGTAGTGGTAACAGCAGACCCGAGAATCGAGAGCCTGCCTTTCATCAATAAGGGTTTGCTGTGTGTTCATGATGGTTAAGACTTATGTGTTCCCCTTATTGTTACCCGTGTTCTCAACTTGCATTGTACCGTTCTTGTATTCTCTGTTCAAGTTTCTTATTTTTTTAAGGACATAGCCATTTCTCTGTAGCATGGAAATACTTTGAGGTATGAGAGTCACTAAGGAATTAGAGACTTGTCACTAAAATATAATGGTAAATAGTAATTTGATAAATTCTATCACCTCATTTTTATGTCATAAGTTTTATAAGTATTACATAAATAATTACTCCTATTTAAAGTATTTTATTTAGTCTTCGTTGGTGCTACAAAAATCAAAAGAACTAAAGGCAGTGTGGGCTATTTTAAACAGGATAAAAAATGCCTGTTTAGTAGTTTGTAAAAAATAATTTTAAATGTAGAATCATCATTTACGTGGATTTTTTTTTTCCTGTCAGGATCCCCTAGAGCTTATGTTCTCAATGAAATATTTAATGGTTTTCAAAATTAATACAAATACAGGTGATATGGTGAAAATAGGTGAGGGAAAATCTGTAATAACCAACCTGGATCAAATAACATTGTTTACACCAATAGCAAAGAGAGATGTTTTTCTAGAATACAGTGATACTGAAAAAGAAAAAAATTTAAAATGGAGATATTTTGATAGAGTGATTCTAAAAATAAGAAAGTCACTTGATTCTTTATTCTTCTCTTTTGGTATGGTAGCCCCCAGCTCATATAGTCATGGGCATAAATGCAGAAATTAAGTGAATTCTTATGACCACTGCTGAACAGGCAAAGACTGTCAGTACCCAGCTTTGATTTGGTATTGGGTTCAAGTAAGTAGGCTGTTCTTCCACATTTTGCCTTTCAAGATGGGACTGTTTGGCAGAATTCAGAATAGTTCATGTTCAAAGGAACGTGTGGAGATATCTGGTGCAACCGCCTGCTCAAAGCAGGGTCCGCTAGACTGGATTGCTCAGGACCTTGTCTAGTCAGGTCTTCAGTATCTCCAAGGATGGAGATTCCACAGCCTCTCTGGGCAACATGTTCCTACAATCAATCACCTTCACAGTGGGGAAAAAAAAAGGGGGGGGGGACACACTCAAACAAACAAAAAAAACCACAAAACCCCAAACGTGTTTTAAAAGGAATTTCCTGTATTTCAGTTTGTGCCCATTGCCTTTTCTCTGGACACCACTGAGAAGAGTTTGATTCTGTCCTTGCCTCACATCACATATTTATACACATTGATAAGATCATCCCCAAGCCTTTTGTTCTCAAAGCTATACAGTCCCAGCTCTCTCAGCCTCTCTGTATGTCAGAAGCTCCACTCCCTTAATTATCTTTGTGTCCCTCTCCTGGACTTGCTCCTGTCTATCCATCTCTTTCTTGTCCTAGGGAGCCCGTAACTGGATGCAGCACACCAGATGAGTCCCGCCAGTGCTGAGTAGAGGGGAGGATCACCTCCCTTGACCTGCTGGCAGTGCTTTTCCTAATGCAGCCCAGGATGCTGTTGAGCTTCTTTGCTGCAATGGCTCGTTGCAGGTCGTATTCAACTTCTCCACCAGGACCCCAGTCCTTTTCTCCAAAGCTGCTTTTCAGCTGGTTGGCCTCCAGCCTGCTGCACAGGGTTATTCCTCCCCAGGTGCAGGACTTTGCATTTCACTTTCTTGAACTTAATGAGATTCCTGTTGGCCCATTCCTCCAGCCTGTTGAGGTCCCTCTGAATGGCTGCACAACCCTCCTGTGTTTCAGCCACTCCTCCCAGTTTTATTTAGTGTGTGCAGTCTGTCACATCATCTAGGTTATTAATAAAGATGGCAAACAGCACTGGATACCGTATCAACCCCAACAGTATACCACTAGTGATTGGTGTACATTGTACTGTGAGAACATTGCAGTATTCTCACTAATGTACTATATCAAGATATCTTTCCGCAAAAAAAAAAAAGTTGCCTTGCACGACTTTTAAAAATACATACAACTAGGATTTCAGTGGGCTGTTCGCAGTTCCCTGTTCTTACCTTCTTAATTTTCCCTGTACAAATACTCCATGTTTCTTGCTCTTCCCTTTTCCTTCACTCTAAACAAAGTGTCAGTGGGCATTCCTCCATTCTTTGCCCTTGCTTGGCTGCAAAAAAAAAAAACCCAGCGTGTTTATTATGGAGGCCCAACACTGATTCATGTAATGAAGGCTTTGCTAAATGAATCTGTATTTATTATGGGGAGTTACTGCTTTTTCTCCTGTTTAAACACATTATCTCTATTTGTATGGCTCAAACTGAGAAAATTACTTTCAAATCTGTTGTGTGGGTCCAATTCTTACTGTTTTTCTCGTGTATCAGATGATACAGGAAATCGACTTCGCTTCCAGCTGGAGTTGGAGTTTGTTCAATGTCTGGCAAATCCAAATTACCTCAACTGTGAGTACTTAAAAGTAAATATCAGGATTCTGAGGAATAAATATAGTTTAATGGTGTTTATTATTACTGGTAATGTTAAACACGGAGAGAGAGGGCTAAGCAAAGAAAAGGGAATGAGTCTTTCACAGCATAAAGGTAGTCTGTACATAATTTGTCTAGATTTCTAACAAGTGGGTTTTTTTAAAATGCAAAATCTCTTATTGGTTGAAATGAAAAAAATATGCATGTGGTGGAGAAAAAAATAAGTTCAAGTCTGTAGTTAAAAACTACAGTCAAGTTAACAGTATGCCTTTATCTGAAAACAGAATTTTATTAACATTAATAACGTTTTCAGGTACTATACCAAATTCTCTTGAATCCCCTACCAGTTTTGATGCTACAGTCAAAATTTCCCGTTTCAAAAAGCTGTTCTCTTCCTTGCTGTTGTATGAAAGATAGATACTGTAAGGGAGATGAGACTAGCTTATTATGCCTAGTATGTTGACATAAATTACATTTCTCCCTGTGTTTGTTTCATTTTGAATTATCAAAATTTGATTGCAATGATAAAGTTTTGACTAAAGTGCCTCTTTGTATAGTTTTGTGAATACATATTCTTGAAGTTTGGCAGATTTTTTCCACGCATCTGTAACTGACAATTCCTTATCTGTCATTTTATTTCAGTTCTTGCACAAAGAGGCTACTTCAAAGACAAACCTTTTGTAAATTATCTTAAATATTTACTTTATTGGAAAGAACCTGAATATGCAAAATACCTGAAGTAAGTGTTAAAATCACTTGGGTTTCTGCATTTTAATGATTTGATGTTTACCTTCTGTTATGTACTGTACAGCAGCATGTCAGTATTTGATTTCTGCCTGTAACCTTACCTTTGTCTTCCCCACTGTGTTCATATGCAACATAAATTTTCCTGTTTCCAACAGTCCAGATGTAGCAAGAATAGACAGAAGTATAAAACTTGTCTTTCATGAGCCATGCATGGAATCTTCCTTTTGTGGCCTGTATCTGCACTTTACCATTTGTTTAAAATAAAACTATTGAACATGATGGTACAAAACTACTTCAGATAGATAGGCCCAGTAAGCACACCTTAAGAGTGATTTTCGCATTGTTGATGCTTACACGAAACAAAGGATGATTTTGCATTTTTGTGAGTGTGCAAAATCCTTCAAATTTTGGGAGAACAGTTCTTGGTTATTTTCCTTAAATGAGCTCTGAAAACAGATACTGTAGCTGTTACGTATTTGTTTTAGTAAAATCTATAGCCATTAGAAAAGCTACTCTATGCAAGCATGTATATCCATTTATAAACTGTTACAGGACTCCTTGTTTCCTAGTCTAATGCTGAAGTTACTAAGTTACAGTGTGTGGAATATGCACAATCTCAAGTGGTTCCATACTTGAGTAAAGCACATACATAATAAAATCAAAATAATGAACTGCAGAATTATTGGAGACTCCAGTTTTAGTGTACCTTGTAAAAACTTGTATTACAGTATGCTTATTTTTAATCCAGGTATCCTCAATGTTTGCATATGTTAGAGCTGCTCCAGTATGAACATTTCCGCAAAGAACTGGTAAATGCTCAGTGCGCTAAATTTATTGATGAGCAACAGATTCTTCACTGGCAGCACTATTCACGGAAAAGAATGCGCCTCCAGCAAGCAC
Source organism: Mycteria americana (assembly GCF_035582795.1). Taxonomy (NCBI): domain Eukaryota; kingdom Metazoa; phylum Chordata; class Aves; order Ciconiiformes; family Ciconiidae; genus Mycteria; species Mycteria americana. The sequence continues at coordinate 425,895 of NC_134379.1, read as the reverse complement.
TTGCAGAGCAGCAGCAACAAAACAACACCTCTGTAAAATGAAAAATGCTTGGAAGAGTGATGATAAGGTGTACTTTGTGTCAGTTGAAGTATTTACAAGAGAGGAATGAACCCCTTTGTAGGTTTGGCTCTGAGTGTGTGTGCATTTAATTTTTGATTTATCAAGTGACTGTGGTTTTTTTTTCTTTCATCAACTTTTTTTAAAGATACAAGACTGATAAACACCTACTTCTGCAATTTATTTTGTAGCAGGGCCAATTTTGTTGGACCATTTTGTAACAGTGTTACTGTAGTTATTGATTCCTCTTGATTTTGAAAACAAAACATAGTTTTGAGGGCACTGACATTTAAGTATGTAACACAAAGTGTAGCTCATAAGTCTGTTCTTAGGAGGCATTTTCCCTGGAGAATAAGGATGTGTCTCAAAGTGTGGCTAAGAACTCCCTCATGTACTACTATTTACAACTGCAGGATGAGCAAAGTTGAAGTGATGGTATTGTACAAAATCTAAATTGTGGATTTTTGCCTTGAAACTGAGCTATTACTTGTCATTTCTGTTTACCTGGTAATCATTGTTGCTGGGGGTCTTACACTGTTTTCCTTACAGCATGTTTTAGAGAGAGAAATCAAAGTGTGATGAGACAAGGACTGCAGGAGTGGAGCAGAGATAAGTAATAATAAACTTTGCAGATACTCAACAGAAGGAAATAGGCTGTACCTGTATCTATTCCATTAAAGTCAGCTTACTTTAATCTTGGTTTTCTGCCAGTGAAATAGTGGTTGCTCTCGGGCTTCTCTACAGTACGTGTAGTGAAAACAATTTGCGTTACAAAAAAAGGTGTAAACACTTGCAGTATTAGAGAATCATTTGCCATTTATTCCTGTATAGATTTTATTGTAAGAACGTAGATCTTGGCAGCTGTCAGGGATTTCATTTTCGTATTTCAGATTATATATTTCGTATCCTTGTAGGAGCAAGTACTGCAACTGTTGACCCTTAACATGTGATCAGTGACACCAGGCCTGTCAGCGTTCAGCTTATCATACTTAGACTGAACAGATAAGCCATTAAACATCTCTGGCACTGAAAATGTATCTTAACAGGTTCCGTAGCTCTATAAAGTCAGATTTAGGAAGAATAAGCAGGTTTTTCTGTTTCTCCTACCCCGCCGTCCCCCTTATTCACTATTAAAGGTATAACTTAGCAGTTAAGCCTTACTCTTCAGTAATTGTAGGCTGCTCTCTCAGTTTATAACATGAGCTCAGCTCCTTTAAAAAGAGACTGCAAACTCAAGTTTATTTGAACATGAAAGGAAAGATACAGTTTTTTGTTGCAGGATTTTAGTGGCAGGTTTAGACCTAGAATTTAATGACATTTATCTTGACTAGTCTGAAGTAATTAACCATTAAAGTTTTAAAAAGGTTAAGGATTCCTTGAAAGGACACTGCAAATAACTTGAGATTAACATCTTCGTAAATGATTGACTACTGGAGGATTTAGTCTTCAGTAAACAACATACGCACAAGCTCTGCTTTAAAACATTCTTCTTCAACCAGCTTCTGAGGCTGAAAGAAAAGTTAAGATGTTTTAGGCGCAATTCAAAAACCTGTTCTAGACTAGAGCCATTTGTGCATACTAACATTAGCCATACTCCAGCAATTGTTTTTCTGGGGAGGGTGGGGTGGAGCAAGCAAAGTAAGAATAATTGAAAAATACCTGAGGGTTTTCTGGCCTTGGAAGAGGCATTTCTAAGAAAGTAACTGCTAATTTAAATAATATGTACAAGTTAAAACTTGAGCTGTAGTCTGTTTGAGTCAAGAGTATACTGCACTTAACCTTGTTTCACTCCCATAACTCAGCATTTGGATTTTTTAAAATTTGAGGAGCTGCAAGTCAGGAAGCTAACAATATGTTGCTAAGAATTTTCTCTACCCCTCAACTGCTACATGCGAAGTGTACGTATTTTCTTTACTATATGTTTATTATAGACAACATTATACAGAAAGCAGAGTGGTTCTCTCTTGAGGAACTGTTTGAGCCAGGAAGAGTGCATGGGTGGGAGCAGAAGCGCTGTTCCTAATTGTCTGCTCTTTTTAAACAAGAGAGGGTGTCAGAAAGCATGCATGACTAATTCATTTACAGCCATAAGCTCCTGCCAGTTTCCCATTTGAATGCCTGTAGATCTAGAACATACAATAAATCACTTACTGTTCCATATTTAAGTAGTGTAGGCACTCCTGTTAGTTTCAGATTCTTCCTGAATTCATTGTTGGGATCTTTCCAGCTGTTCAGGAAGAAGGGATTAAGCACAGCTTGTAGAGGTGAATGTGAAGTTAGCCTGTTAAAATTCCTTCAAAAGGATGATTCAAAGGTCTTTGCCTCGGGCCTCCCCAACCCACTTCTCAGAACAAGCATGCAGATAGTTCATGTTAGGGATGGTGTAGACCTCAAAACTCAAAAAAAATGCTTCATTCCTTGCAGAAAAGGACAGTTCAGTCAGTTGTTCCAACAGGTTAGTTAACCTCGAGTCCACGAATAGCAAAGCTATATCAGTTGTTGGCATTAAAACAGTTACTTACTAGGCTCTATCTCCTACTAGGCAGTAGATGAATACAGACTCATCAGGCATGTTATGAAGTTCCTTCCTCACAACCGGTTCAGCTAGAGAGTAATTTTTAAAATATATTAGTAGTTAATACTTTTACTGTGCTACAGAATCACATGGATCTACTTTGACCAGCAAAGCTGCTAATTAATGTTTTGTCTGCTTCAGGTAGAGATCTGTTATTTTGTTTCATCTGGTTATCCACAAGCTTTGCAGAATTTATGCTTAACATTCAAGAGACCACTCTTTGAGTAAAGGCCAATTTCTGCTTTAATAAGTAAGAAAAATAATCATTTTCTCCTGTCTGTATGAAAGCCCATCAAAACAGTGGTAAGCAGTTGCTGTATGTACTCTGGCATATATGATCTAGAAAGTTCAGTGTGATGTTTTCTGAGGAACTGCCTTCATATTCTACTGCCAGACACTTGACTGGTAGGTCCCTTCTGCCTCTTGACCCATAAAGCAGAGCTGAATTAACTGATCATATGATTCGCTTCTGATTGCTGGGCCTTTTTACCAGCCTCCGCTGAACAACGTGTTACGTTATGTGCCATTCCGTGGAACGTGGCTAGCAGCAGCACGGACGGCTTGTTAGTGAGGCAGCAGCTTTAGCCAGCTCCTAGGCAGAGCCTACGCTGCCAGTTAGATTCACGAGCTGGGTGACTGCAGCTAGAGCTGGCACCCGGACCCTCGCCCAGTCCCCTCACGATCCTCGATAACGGAGGCGGGATGTTGTGAGGCCGCTCTGCACCAGGAGCTGCGAGGGGCCGACCTTACGTATCCCAGGAAGGGCACCCGGCGCATCTCCGGCTTCCGCAGGCAAACGGGAGAGAGGCAGCGCGTACCCGCGGGCAGGGGCACCCCCCCCCCGCGCAGCCGGCCCGGGAGCGGGGCAGTTAGCGCGGTCCCCGCGGGGCTGAGCGCCGAGGGCACCCCCGCCCGCGGGGTCGCTCCGCCGCTGCCGGCGGCCCTGCGAGGGCCGAGGGAGAAGGGCGCTCCCCCGCCGCCCGGGGCGCCCCCGACCGCGCCCGCCGAGGCCCCCCCGGCGGGGACCCGGCGCGCCCCGCGGGCCTCACCCGTCACGCAGTCCGGGCACCAGCTCCTGCCCTCGGCATCCTTGTCGCCGCAGAAGAGCGCGAAGATGGGCCGGCCGTGGTAGCGCTGCGCCGTCTGCACGAACTCGGGGTACCCGCGGACCTGCTTCTCCTCCCAGCCCATGGCGCCTGCGGGAGGAGCTCGTGGCGGCGGCGGGAAGTGACGGGCTCCGCCCCTGGCCCGCGTCGGGCACCGTAGTTCCGCGCCGCTCCGGCCGCCTCGCCGCTTCCCGGCGGCCTCTGCGGCGGCGGTTGCCAGGAGCGGGTTTGAACGGCGTCCCGGTAGGTCCCGGCCCTCGCCCGGGCCCGGGCTGCCCGCCCGCCTTTCCTCAGCGGCAGCGGGCGGGACGGCGCGCTGGTGCCGGTCTCGCCCGCTGGTGCCGGTCTCGCCCGCCCGTGCGGGATGCCTTGAGGGCGAGGCGGGGAGCGGGCCGCGGGGCGGGAGCGGCCGCAGCGGGCCGTCGCCGACAGGGCTGGGGCGCGAGATAGGTTGGCGGCTGGGCTGTGCCTTGGGGACGGCCGGAGGGCGGTGGCACCGCAGGGGAGTCCCCCTCGCCAGGGGCGCGTCGTGACCAAAACCTGCAGGCAGGCGCGGCCAAACAGGCGTCCGGCCGCCGGGTTGTGTGAGGCCAGCAGAGCGGTACGTGCAGCTGAGCTAAGGAGCAGAGACAAAGTCTGTAATTCAGTCGCGACAGAAAGTTTTAACAGCGTTACGCGTTGGATCCAGCTCATTTTTTAATTCTCGGAGACAGATGAAGGAGACATAAGTTTCGGGCCGTCTCCACACATTGTTTTTATTTTGAATCCTTCTCTGCGAAGAAGTTTAGGTGTGAGCATGCCCTTGGTCTGTTTTCCTTTGACACCAACATTTTTTGTACAGACCCTTGAACATTGCCTTAGGCTATCTTGCTAGTCTGCTTTCTTTTCTTCTCATTGCAGTTTACTATTTCCCTTTTATAGGTGAGTGATAGCTATAAATTTATGTGGCAGACTTCTTATGGTTCATAATGTGAGCCTCACAGTCTGTAGTGGTGCTCTCCGTGGGTGTGTGTAAAAGAAGGATATAAATTGTACATTTTGTCTTAAATGGCGGGATTGTACTTTCCATTTTGTATACTACCTGTAGGAGTACACATGATATGTTTTTCATTTCTACATGCCTCCTCAGGTTCATTCTCTATCTGTTATTCACATCAGACCTGGGATTGCTTTTGAGAGGCAGAAATAATGTATGTTTCTTCTTATGTTCATAGTTGTAATTGTAAGCAAAGGACAAATAACAGGATTTTCAGCATCAAGCCAATGTGATGGGACCAAGCAAGCCAGCTATGTCTGATGGTACATTTGCATTCACTACCCAGCTATACAGGAATGAAGCAAAGGCTTTACAAACACAGGTATTATTTGACTTCTGCAGCGATGCTGAATTGGTTTTCAATTGTGATCATTACAAAAACATGATTATGACCCACTTCCTGAGACAGCCCACTAGTGAGTGTCAAATCTTCATACTTGCTTTCATGATGCTGTTGTACATAATCTTGACACTGTCCTTTTGTAAGGGTATAGATCAGAAACTACATCTGTAAATATTATTTACCTGTCTGTTGTGGTTTAATCCCAGTAGGCAGCTAAGCACACAGCCGTTCACTCACTCTCCCCCAGTGGGGGGAGACAGTGTGACAAGCGTGACAACTCATGGGTTGAGATAAAGACAGTGTAATAGGTAAAGCAAAAGCAGCGCGCACAAGCAAAGCAAAATAAGAAATTCATTCACTACGTCCCATCAGCAGGCAGGTGTTTAGCCATTTCCGCAGCTTCATCACGTTTAACAGTGACTTGGGAAGACAAACGCCGTAACTCCGAACATCCTCCCCTTCCTCCTTCTTCCCCACAGCTTTTATTGCTGAGTGTGATGCCATATGGTGTAGGATGTCCCTTTGGCCAGTTGGGGTCAGCTGTCCCAGCTGTGTCCCCTCCCAGCTTCTCGTGCCCCCCAGCCCACTCGCTGGTGGGGTGGGGTGAGCAGCAGAAAAGGCCATGACTCTGTAAGCACTGCTCAGCAGGAACGAAAACATCCCTGGGTTATCAACCGTTTTCAGCACAAATCCAAAACATAGCCCCATACAAGCTACTGTGAGGAAATTTAACTCTATCCCAGCCAAAACCAATACACTATCTTAACCTCTTACTTTACTACATGGAAACAGAACCTAGAAATTTTATTCTGGTGCCATGTTTCATCTTTCCATTTCTCCTTCGTCATGCATCTCCTCATCATTTCTCCTTCTGTTACCTTTGTAAATTTAGTAATGCCGTACTAAATCGGTATGATATAATCATACCCATTTAGATTACTAATGTTAATTGTTGTTATAACTCATTAATTTCATTGTCAGAACTCTTAAAAAAATCTTTATAAGGGCATTCATTGTCCATTGCTCAGTCACTTTGGAGCAGATTTTTCAGTGTGTGTACCCTCCCTAAGGTTACCACCCTAAGTTGCAGATAAGTGCCTAATGTTATTTAGGCACGATACTTTATTTATTTTTTTATTTTATTTTATTTATTCTTGATTTAGGCACTTATCTGATGATCTAAATGCTTAAATCAAAATAATTTTGAATACTGGCATTTGTCTGAGTGGACAGAATGCATTGCATGCATTGAAGAAGTACCATCATGACAGAATGCATTCTAATCTGAAAGAAGATCCATCTTCCTTACTATTATACACTAGAGGTACATCACCTGTGTAAAGTGTTCTGTGTAACATCAGGTTTTTTTTACCCTTTGGAACAGCTCCAGTTTAATAGAAATGTTCCTGCAGTTCCAGAGAACTTGGCACTCAGATTCTCTAACCCCCATCCAATTATAATAGAAAAACTGAAGGCATCCAATGATCAGAGAAATCTAGCTGGAAGTGAGGACCCCAGCATAAGAAGCTCTGGCATGTTTTCAGTGGTATCTGAAGAGAGACTAAAATTGGCTATTCAGCTAGCCAAAAGGGACATAAAACGAAGACATCTTGAAGAGCAAGTGAAACAGCAAGTGTTTGGAGAGGCTGTCAACAAACCATTGTCGGCCCAGAAGTCACAACAGCAGAAGACTGAAGTATTTGAAAGTCCAGAAAATAAAAATGCACTGATGTCTCAAACTCGCTTGAAATATCAGCAGAAACTTGGTCAGCCTTCCAAAGTGGAGACTACGACATCTGGCGCTAAAATTTATCTCTACACACCAAATGAGGGAAGACTAGTACCAGCTGTTTTGGACTCTCCACCCACCCATGACACAGGACCGGACCCCAGGCCAAATGTAAACAAAAAAGAAGATGAAAATATGCAGGAAGTCCGACGGCTACAAAAGGAATTGAGGAGCTATGTCCAAAAAATTGAAGAACTGACTAAAAAAGGTGTAAGGCTGAACAATAATTATGTTATATAAATGTACAGTAGTTTGTTGATTTGTTTTTCTTTCTGTTTGTTGGCTTGGATTAGAATCTGTATTTAGTTCTGGATTTTTGAGAACTATCTAACTTTTTCAAAACTAGACAAAAGCTAGAATGGCTAGCCAGTTTAAGCAATAGCAGGGTTTAATATCTCTGAGTGTTTGTGGTGAATTCCAATTCAACCTGCAATGATAGTAAATTAGTGGTAGGCTATTTAATAATGTGGATGATACAGTATTGGTGTCTGTAGGCCTATTGACTAGATATTCAGGCTGCAAAAAACAGTATCATAATTAACCACATTCTCATCAATGATGAGAAAGGGGGCAACAGCTGGTAAAATTTCATTTCACAAGTCTGACTCGCCTAATTTATGGCTGTACAGTAGCATGATTAATGTGCTGTCTGACACTGTTTTGGGCTAACCCTGGTCAGCAGCGAAGCGCCACACACTTGTGCTCATTTCCCCCCTGGCGGGATGGTGGATTAAAAGCAAGAAAACTTAGGGGTTGAGGTAAGGATAGTTTAGTAAGGGAAGGAGAAAGAAGAAACAAAACAAGTGATGCAAAGGCAATCACTCACTACCTTCCACAAGTAGACCCAATGCCCAGCCAATCTATGAGCAATGGCTATCTTCTCCCAAAAAAACTCAGTTTTTTTATTGCTGTGCATGGCATGGATTATCCCTTTGGTCGGTTGGGGTCAACTGTCCTGGCTGCGTCCCCTCCCAGCTTCTTGCACACCCCCAGCCTATGCACTGGCAGGACATAATTGAAAAAACAGAAAGCCTTAGTGCTGTGCAAGTACTGCTTAGCGATAGCCAAAACACTGGAGTGTTATCAGCACTGGTTTATGAACACTGTTCATAATCCCAAACAGCACCATACTGGTGACTGTGAAGAAAACGAACTCCATCCCAGCCAGCCCCAGTATATGCTGCATTGGTTCTTTTGTAATAACTAGCCAGAGGTTTAATCGTTCCTAACTTTGAGTGCTTTACCTGCAACTTTGTCATAAAACTAAGGGGTCATGTGATTTTGTAAGGTATAAGTAATAAGCCATATTTTATAAGAATGTTTAGTCAAATTCTAAATAGAAACATGATGTAGAGTTAAAATAACTAGCTTGCATTACTGCTCAAGGGAGCCATGCAAAATATATGAAACATTGTGTATTTGTTCTCCATGAAAGAGGCTTGCTGCTAAATTATGTTTGTTATCATGGCTTAATAGGGATTTTCCACAGGTTAAATTAAGACATAAAACTTTGTATTTCATGCTTTTTAGGGAGAGAGAGAAAAATTTTAGATCCTGATAAAAAGCGACAAATGTGCTCTAGGAGACAGAAACAAGCTGCACAGTCAGCTCGGATGCTGTACATGCTCCAGCAACAGGTAGGAACCAGCCTTTTAAATTGGGATGTACAGTAGCTAGTTTATTGTGATGAATTTGACAGAAGTGAACTGAAACAAGAGAAATTTGATCGGGTTATCTTTGGACTTCCATGGCATTCTAGTTTAGATCTGAATGGTGTGACTAATTTCTCTCATAGTTGGACAGAGAGATGAGCATCACTGTTGGAAAAATTGGACTTTCACTCAGATGTTACAGTGAAGATTAATTGTTCATTTATAGACATGGAGCTAATTCTGACTGACTTTCTCCTCTCCCTCTCCTTTCCTGATAAACAGGTAAAAGAAATTCAGGATGATTTAGAGAAACTGAGTCCTCATAAAATCAAACATACTAAAAAGGTAAGATGTAATTATCCTTCAGGCTGTGAGTAACTTATTGACAGAAAGTTTTCTAGCTAATTGCGTTTGATTGTCTAGGGTACACCTAAGCCCTCTCCAGAAGGGAGATTTTCTTTGTATCTTGCACCTTTCATCTCACTCTCACAGAAGTCTGTCTCACTTGGTCTGATACTGCCTTTGCTGCTTCCCTCCTCAGTTCTTATCTGTCTACAGTAAACTGGAGAGAACGGCTGTTGGTCTTCAGCTTTTATGTGGCTTCTAATTCCTTCTACATTCCACTTCCTTTTCTGAATAACACTGTGTTCTACTCTTGACTACTTTTTTAACTTCTGTTGATGTCACTCGGTCTTATCAGCCCCCTTTCTGATTTTCTTCTCTGCCCAGCATCTTTCAGAAAGATAGTACTGAGATCATGCCTACTGTTAGGCCAGTATTGTCCTGTTGTTCTCTTGTGCTTTTCCATGAATTGTATTTTCTTCTGTAAGAAAAACTGGAGGATGGAGAATGTTATATGTTTGTGCAATTGTTGCATGTTAGGGTCAAGCCTGTGACTACAGTACTCTGTTGGCGTAGGTAGTAGAAACATCAGAATGCGTTATAACCAGGCTATTTTATCTGAAGCTAGCATGATACTTGATACCAGTACTGTTGTGTAGTACCTTTAGTTGATTACTTAAATGCCTGTTTTGTTTTGTCTCACAAATGGCCTCATATCCGCCAGAATTATCCCAAGCCTGAGCATTTCTCTGTGAATTCTTTGAATAGTATCAGTATTCATAGACACTATAGCTATTAAAGCATTTATTTTTAATTTTTCCAGTCTCGAGCAGTATCCCGATTGGCGGCAGCACACAGAGGAGCTGTACGAGCCTTGCAGGCATTTGCCAATCAGTTTACAGATCAAACGGAGGAGCAGATTCCTACCCACTACAAGGAACTGGGCAGTCTCATTCGACAACTGTCTCTCTGTTCTGCCAAACTAGAAGTGGATTCTTCCATTTCTGACATTATCATAGATATTTTGTTGCAAGTTGAGGTAGGAAAAAACATTTTGTTTTTGCTAAGGCAGAAAAGACATAGTGAAATATGAGACTGCAAACTATATTGTGTGTTCATGAAGTGGCAGAGTATCTTACTGTTGTGTTGTGTTTTTTCTTTTAAAGGCCATATTTTCTAATGTATAAATATGTTTCTAAAGTTCCTAAATAATGGTGGTCTTAAATAGAGTTGCATCCTAAATACGGAAGCTACCTGATGCTGTTCTTGTTGATGCTGTTCCTGTCTTTATTGGTGCTCCTGGTAGAATGAGGGCTGGCAGTCATAGTGGTAACAAAGCAACAGTTTCTGACTCGTTTGCCATTTTCAGGACTGAAAGAATTGTATTTTATACATTGTTGTAAGCTATGTGTTTATTGTTTTGCAATGCATGCTTTAGTCATCAGGATTAGTGATGAGCACCTGAGCGTCACAGCTGGTGGTGGGTGCAGAATTGTCCAGGCAGAACATAAAGTTGTAGCTCCAAGAGTTACTTAAGCTCTATGCCCTTCAAATGGCTTTTGTTAGTGATATCTGATGTCTTAAAACATGTTGGTATAATAGAAAAGTTCTGATTCACATTTCCTGCTGCAGTTCCTACCTACAAGATTATTTTTTTAAGTAAGAACCTATGTAAACTGAACTATTATGAAGCCAGTATTTAATTAATTTGAATACAAGCAACTGATACAATAGCCATAAGATATTTTATTTTCCTTAAAATATTGTTCTAGGGGCTGTGTTTTTATTTTTAGTGTTCTGAAATGCTTATGAGAACAGTAAAAGTGCCAACTGCCTGGGAACAAGAAAGGAGGTAGAATTCTTTAAGTTTGGACTTAGAATTGGAAGAACTGTCTGTCTATCTTACCATAGTCATGTGGGCTTTTTTTTTTTGTCTGTAGCCTTCATGTCCATTTTTTTTGAATATGCTGCAAGCAGATCATTTGCTGGAGTCAGTTGTAAATACAAAAATGCAAGCCTTTTCTGTAAGATTTCACAGAATCACAGAATTGTATAGGTTGGAAAAGACCTTTAAGATCATCAAGTCCAACCGTAAACCCCACACTACCAAGACCACCACTACACCATGTCCATAAGCACCTCATCCAAACGTCTTTTAAATACCTCCAGGGATGGAGACTCAACCACTTCCCTGGGCAGCCTGTTCCAATGCTGGAGAACCCTTTCAGTGAAGTAAAATTTCCTAATATCCAGTCTAAACCTCCCCTGGCACAACTTGAGGCCATTTCCTCTCGTCCTATCACTTGTTACCTGGGAGAAGAGACTGACCCCCACCTCTCTACACCCTCCTTTCAGGTAGTTGTAGAGAGCGATGAGGTCTCCCCGAGCCTCCTTTTCTCCAGGCTAAACAACCCCAGTTCCCTCAGCCGCTCCCCATCAGCCTTGTGCTCCAGACCCTTCCCCAGCTCCGTTGCCCTTCTCTGGACACGCTCCAGCCCCTCAATGTCTCTCTTGTAGTGAGGGGCACAAAACTGAACACAGCATTCGAGGTGTGGCCTCACCAGTACCGAGTACAGGGGGACGATCACTGCCCTAGTCCTGCTGGTCACGCTATTTCTGATACAAGCCAGGATGCCATTGGCCTTCTTGGCCACCTGGGCACGCTGCTAGCTCATAATCAGGCAGCTATTGACCAATACCCCCAGGTCCTTCTCTGCTGGGCAGCTTTCCAGCCACTCTTCCCCAAGCCTGTAGCGTTGCATGGGGTTGCTGTGGCCCAAGTGCAGGACCTTGCACTTGGCCTTGTTGAACCTCGTACAATTGGCCTCGGCCCATCGATCCAGCCTGTCCAGACCCCTCTCTAGAGCCTTCCCCCCCTCAAGCAGATCAAGACTCCCACACAACTTGGTGTCATCTGCAAACTGACTGAGGGTGCACTCGATCCCCTTGTCCAGATCATTGATAAAGATAGTAAACAGAACTGGCCCCAACACAGAGCCCTGGGGAACACCACTGGTGACCATCCGCCAAGTGGAGTTAACCCCATTCACCACCACTGTTTGGGCCCGGCCATCCAGCCAGTTCTTTACCCAGCGACGAGTACACCCGTCCAAGCCATGAGCAGCCATTTTCTCCAGGAGAATGCTGTGGGAAACAGTGTCGAAGGCTTTACTGAAGTCTAGATAGACAACATCCACAGCCTTTTCCTCATCCACTAGGTGGGTCACCTTGTCATAGAAGGAGATCAGGTTGGTCAAGCAGGACCTGCCTTTCCTGAACCCATGCTGGCTGGGCTTGATCCCTTGGTTATCCTCTGTGAGCTGTGTGATGGCACTCAAGATGATCTGCTCCATCAGCTTCCCCGGTACCGAGGTCAGGCTGACAGGCCTGTAGTTCCCTGGGTCCTCCTTCCGGCCCTTCTTGTAGATGGGTGTCACATTTGCTAATCTCCAGTCAGCAGGGACCTCCCCAGTTAGCCAGGACTGCTGGTAAATGATGGAAAGCGGCTTGGTGAGCGCATCTGCCAGTTCCTTCAGTACTCTCGGGTGGATCTCATCAGGCCCCATAGACTTGTGAGTGTCTAAGTGGTGCAGCAGGTCACTAACCATTTCCCCCTGGATTATGGGGGCTCCGTTCTGGTCCCTGTCCCTATCTTCCGACTCAGGGGGCTGGGTAACAGGAGAACAATTGGTCTTACTATTAAAGACTGAGGTGAAGAAGGTGTTAAGTACCTCAGCCTTTTCCTCATCCTTTGTCACTATGTTCCCTCCCATATCGAATAGAGGCTGGACATTCTCCTTAGCTCTCCTTTTGCTGCTAATGTATTTGAAGAAGTATTTTTTGTTGTCTCTTATGGCAGCAGCCAGATTGAGCTCTAGCTCAGCTTTGGCCCTTCTAATTTTCTCCCTGCACAGTCTTGCTACACCTTTGTAGTCCTCCTGAGTTGCCTGCCCCTTCTTCCAGAGGTCATAGACTCTCCTCTTTTTCCTGAGTTCTAGCCAGAGCTCTCTATTCAGCCAGGCCAGTCTTTTTCCCTGCCGGCTTGTCTTTCGGCACCTGGGGACAGCCTGCTCTTGTGCCTTTAGGACTTCCTCCTTAAAGAATGTCCAGCCTTCCTGGACTCCTTTGCCCTTTAGGGCTGCCTCCCAGGTGACTCTGTTGATCAGTCTCCTAAATAGGCCAAAGTCTGCCCTCCGGAAGTCTAAGGTAGCAGTTCTGCTGACCCCCCTCCTCACTTCTCCATGTATCAAAAACTCTATCATTTTGTGATCACTCTGCCCAAGACGGCCTCCAACCATCATCACATGGCTCACAAGTCCTTCTCTGTTCGTGAACAAGAGGTCTAGCGGGGCACCTTCCCTAGTTGGCTCCCTCACCAGCTGATTTAGGAAGTTATCTGCCACATGCTCTAGGAACCTCCTAGACTGTTTTCTCTCTGCTGTATTGTATTTCCAGGAGACATCTGGTAGGTTGAAGTCCCCCACAAGAACAAGGGCTAGTGATCGTGATGCTTCTCCCAGCTGCTTATAGAATAGTTCGTCTGCCTTCTCATCCTGGTTGGGTGGTCTGTAACAGACTCCACCACAATATCTGCCCTGTTGGCCTTCCCCCTGATTCTTACCCATAGACACTCCACCCTATTGTCACCATCATCAAGCTCTAAACTATCCAAACACTCCCTAACATACAGGGCTACCCCACCGCCTCTCGTGCCTTGCGTATCCCTCCTGAAGAGTTTATAGCCATCCATCGCTGCACTCCAGTTGTGCGAGTCATCCCACCATGTTTCCATGATGGCAACCATATCATAGTTTTCCTGATGTACAATGGCTTCCAGCTCCTCCTGCTTGTTGCCCATGCCGCGTGCAATGGTGTAGAGGCACTTCAGCTGGGCTGTCGTCCGTGTCTCCTTCATAGAAGAACACCCCTTGTGTTCTTTGAGGCGTTTCACTGGCATTTCCCTCTTGGCTCCTATTGCCTCAGTATCCCCTAGCTCAACTCTGTTCAACTTCAGCTGTGCCCCAGCGTACCCCGCACATCTCAGAGACACAGGCTGAGTGCCCTCGCTGGCACCTGCTCCCTCTAACCGTGGCACGTCGTCCCTCAGCTTCCTTCGGGCAAGCCTGATGTTATTCCCCTCCCTCTTCGAGTCTAGTTTAAAGCTCTGTCGATGAGCCCTGCAAGCTCCTGAGCAAAGATTGTCTTTCCCCTTTGAGAAAGATGAATCCCATCAAATGCCAGGAAACCTGGTGCTGTGTAGGCCTTACCATTATCAAAAAACCCAAAATTGTGGTGATGACACCAGCCACGGAGCCATGAGTTAATAGATTGGGTATCCCTGTTCCTTCTAGTGTCACTGCCCACAACTGGAAGGAGAGAGGAGAAAATAACCTGTGCTCCAGAGTCCCTTACCAGCCGTCCCAAGGCCCTGAAGTCTCTTTCGATTGCCCTAGGACTTTGTGTTGCAGCTTCATCGCCCCCCACATGGAAGAGCAGTAGGGGCTAATAGTCCAAGGGCCGTACCAGGCTAGGGAGTGTCCTCGTGATCTCCTTCACCCGGGCCCCCGGAGGCAGCAGACTTCCCTAAGAGGAGGGTCCGTCCGGCATATCGGACCCTTGGTTCCCCTCAGAAGGGAGTCGCCCACAACTATAACCTGTCTTCTCTTCCTTGTGGAGGTGGTGTTAATACGAGAGGTATGTTCTTCTGCCCTGGGTGACACCTCTGGTGTAGATGGACTGTCATCCCCCTCCTCCATTGACTGGCCTTCCACCTCCAGGGCGTCATACCTGTTGTACAGAGGCACCTGGGAAGGCGAGGTGGGCAAGGAGGGTGTTCACCTCCTTAAATATTATTATTAAAGTTAATAAAATGAAGAAGCTTCTGCATGAACAAGCTATCAGGAATAATCACTACCACAAAAACCAAAACCACACCAAAAAAGTTCCAACTGCTTAGAATGTCTTGAATTTCCTTCTCATTATTACATCAGGTTTATTGAGAGAGTAATTAACATTCTAAATATTTGGTGCAGGATCTGAATTCACTGCTGGAAAAGAAACAAACGCCCAAAAAAGTGAAGAAATGTATTTCAGCATCTCAGGGCAAATCTCCAAGGAACACTGAGACATTTCCAGCCAGAAAGCAGCTTACATCTCCAAAAGGAGAAAATAAACCTCTCATCTTAAAGGGACAGTATGGGCAAGAACCTAGAAAACCTCCAGCTGCCAGGAGTCTCTTGACTGGTTTGTATTTTGAATTATTAAATACATTTTTATCAGTTAACTTACCATCTGCAATTCAATTTTGTAGTATGTTATGTATTGTTGGTCAGAAGTGTATAACCACCCATACATAGTTATCAGATTCACATAGCCACGTTATGCATTTTTTTTAGCTGTTCCCCTGAGATGATAGACCTGCAGGTTTATATGCCTCTTTATAACTATATTATTAGTGTCATCATGTTCTTCCTATTTTTGTCCATTTCTTTTACCATGGGCTACACTTGGATTGTTTTTCTGCAGTGTACACCTAAATGGCTATTTGCAAGTTGACATTAATGGTGCATACAGAATATTTCCAAATATCTACCTAGAAGATACTGTATAAATATGTTTTTGGAATGCAAAGTCACTGACTGTTAGCAAATCTCCAACAAAGCTATCGTTGTTTAACTGTTTACAGTGAAAAGATATACTGAAGCCTTGGCTCAGAATTTCCTTGGTTTGTGCAGTTACTCTACTTTTGAGAGAGGTGGCTGTGTTTTATTCTTGCCAGTTCATTAATGTTAATGTCTTCTGCACAGTAGTCACAGTTTCAGTACCTAGAGACATGTTAACTGATAGTTAAGCTGAAGACTTTGTTTTCTTCACTACTAGTTCGCCATGCAACCTTTGGGAATTGGTTTACTTTATTGTTCTTTTACTTCTTATATGAAAGGAAATGGGCTTTATTCTTTCTCAAGGTGTTGTGAGATAAATTTACTACCTGAAGTATTTTGACACCTCATGAAAGCCATTATAATTTATTACATTATTATATAACCTATATTAATTGTTTTTCTTCTTTGAGGTGTCTTTCTCATACCTCATACTGGTTTTTACTAGAATATTAAGTGGTTTTTACTAGAATATTAAGTATTCCTTTCTACCCTTAGGTAAGGACAAGAAGAATTCTATGAGATTAATTCATCTTTGGCAGTCCAGAGACACAGTATAGACAAGCATCTAATGGTTTCCACGTGTCTTGCTGCCTAAAAAAGAATGTTTTGTTACCACTGCCTAGACCTCATATGGCAATTACGACCAAAAGGCTTTCCCATGACTTTCATATATATATGTGTATTTTCAAATATCTATATACATATAAAAATGCACATAAACCCCACAATCTCCTGTTCATTGAAACAGTGTAAGAAAGACAATTTATTTAATACTTGTCAGGAAATACAAGGGTGGGTTTTTTTCTTTTTTTATTTGATTTTTTTAAATTATGGTAGAGCTTAAAAGTTCATTATTAGGTATACCTAGCATAACAGAAGTATCAGATGTAGAAATAAAAGTGATTCTTGCCCCTTTCAACTTACAGTTGAAAGTTTGTTTATTATTTTTGATACAGATAAACAATGACATGTTGCAAATATTTCAGCAGTTCAGAAGGCAAACAGTTGTGCTCATACATGGCACAATAAATTCCGAGAAGAAAATGACCCACCTACTCCAGAGAGAAATGCCACTTTGCAAGGAAGCACAGACCCATTGATGAGAGCTAGAGATGTAAAAAAAGATCCCATCCTTGACAGTGGCCCTTTGAAGAAGAAAAGTGTGTTATTACCTGCAAAATCACAGGTATGGAAGTGATAAAAGAATTTATGCTTTCTTCTACTTGTCCTCTGGGATTTGTTATATAATGTAAGACACTGTCAAGCTTTATACTTCCTCACAATTTTTTTATTCTGAGCTAGGAGGCGTAGGGGGATAAACTATGTCATCTGCCTACATTATTTCTAGTGGTTACGTCTTTTTTATCAAATGTTCTTTGAAAGTAGTGTTATTGTTCCTTGGAAATGCACTGTACAACTAGAAACAATGAATAACAGAATTAGCAAAGAAAACTTTCACCGAAACTAGTTTCATGTTTGAAATTAGCATGGTTATTTTTCAATTTGAAATTAAAGCGGAAATATTTTCCTCTTATGGGTCATCCTCTGTCATGAAAGATGCACTCAGCAGTAACGTTGTGCTAATGCTAATGTTAGTAGGAGGATAGAAGTTAGGCAGATTTACTTCACTGATTACAGAAATTATAAAACTTCACAATACAAATTCTGGTTTCTGGTAAGTCCTTCTTGCAACCAGCAAGAGGCTTCTGTAATGCAAACAAATACGTTCCTTAAAGAATATTTCAAAGTGCTAAATTTTGCAGATAGCTGGGTTTTTTTATTAAATGTTTTTTTTTCCCCCTTCCTCAGAGTATCACCTTCAGCTTGAAGAATGAGATCTGATTCAGTAACATAGATGTATGCCTATGTAAATTTTACTGCTTCCCATATCTATCTATCAGTGAGGGCTGTGAGCAGGAAGGTTAAGCATTTCAATAATTCATACTGATGGGACTAGTCTAAGTGTCCTTTTAGCAAATACAAATATGGCAATATGACAGTTTCATGGCTGAATAAAATGTTACCTTGGAAACCTTTTATTTGGATTTATTAAGAGTTAACATAGAGTCTAATTCTGAAAATTTCTGAAGAAGTTTTCCACCATGAAGAGCAACATTGGAAAAAGTGGAACTGTTTGCAAAAATAATAGTTGCAGCATTAAGCATATGTTCTGTTCAGGCACAGTTGTACTTCCCTTTAAATCAGTTGTAAAACCTCCACATATGTCAACTGTGCAACAAAGCCAGCAGGCATGACTTCAAGACAAAATCTGGAGCAGAATGCAAAATACTTTAAAAATTCAACAACAGGAACATATGTTTTTAATGTGATTGTGTTAATTTTAAGGGAATGCTGAAATCTCTAAAATCAAGACAGGTACAGCCTCAACGAAAGCATGCCCGATTTCAAGAGACAACTATAGCTTTCCAGCTAAAAGAAAACAAACGACTTGTTAAGGAGAGCAGAATGCCCTGCGTGCCCCCAAACCCTACATCTCCGCCTGTTTCACCTAAGCGGTATGTTCACAGTCTAGTGGAACCCGTCTTTACCCTGCTTTCCTGTGGAAATGCTGCTGTATCTGTACTAGTAAATAGGATGGATTTGGCTTGGCTGTCAGACCATGAAGGCAAGTGGCACAGCATAGCTTGCTACCAGATGGTTGTATTCTTTTCCCGCTCGGCACAAAGTGACCTCATTCAAACAGCCCAGGAAGAGCCATTGCTTTATGCTTTTTCCTGGATTAGGTCCAAGTATTGTCTGGGAGTCACAGGCCAAACTGTGCTAGGCAGGGCGTTGACAAAATACACAGTATGCAGAATGGATATTCACAGCACTGCAGTAAGAAGGTAAATATTATCTCCCTGTTCCAGAAGGACAAAATATGTATCTTTGTCCTAGCCAGTAATAGAGTGCAGATTTGTTTATTTTAAACTATATTCAGCATCCTGTAGACCTGAATATAGTTTAAATTTGGGGAGCCCTATAAAAATAGGGCTCCCCAAATTTAGTTTGCTTTGGAACTGCTGTTTGTGGCAGTTGAAGCAGGAGATCCAAGTGCTGAGATCCAGCTGCTGGATCTGTAGTAGACAGTGTGCATGGTATATAAGGAGCTTGTCTCTCTGGGCAGTATTTGTGGATAGCCATGAAGTTGCCTGTTTGCCAGTAGCAGAAACATAATTGAAGATCCCTGGTTCTCAACAGAGTTTCCTGGCTTATATGGTCTTAAAGTCAGTATTACTTTTCTCTCTAAAGTTTTTTGCAAGTTTTCTAAACTAATACTCAGAATCACATGATTTCATTCTTCAGTTGTTAGAATGTGTGTTTTGTAACCCTCTATGTCACTGTTTTATTTTTGAAGACTAGCATGGCTTGAAGCAGAAAGTTCAAGAAGAGTGAAGGCTCTAACTGACCTTTGCAGGGGAGAAACAAAAAAAATACAAAAGTTAAGGTAATGGCTTACTCTGAAGAGCTAATAAATGGTGTCAGATCTGATATGATCTTCTCCCCACTCCCACCAGTCCCCCAAAAAGTACATTTATGTGTTTGGGTTTTTTAAATTATTGTTGTCATACCAAGTTTCAGAATGGCATTGTCATTTGTTCTTTTTTGTGTAGGTCACAAAGTGCTGCTCCAACCCAGTATGCAGACAAAGTTGAGAAGGCAGTACGAGAGCGCTTAGAACCTCTATTAGATAGGACACAGGTAGTACAGTCAAGCTCATGCCACTGTTTGAAGGATGCCTTTAGAGCTGTAAAACATTCACAAAGGGGCAACACACAGTTTCTTTTCAACTTAATGCAAGTCATATTTATGTAGTCAACACAATTTTGGACATTTGGAGAGTGTATTTCCATTTCAGTATGTGGGTCTTGAATTACTGTAATGAAGTTTGGCAAAGCTGCATTAAATGTTTTTGTTAGCTTCTTGTCAGGTAGATGCATTTTTAAGTTGTTCTTGAATGGTCATAACAGTTCCATGCTGAACATGACTGGAGCGCCACGTTATTTTAATAATTCTTATAATACCATATTTAATGACTAAATAAATTTGGAGTAGTAATATTAATGACTAATACTACAGAAAGCTTGATTATCATGAGAGGATTTACATTTTATTTAGAAGATCAATCTCTCCTTGGAAACAAACTGTCATTTGAAGGATTCTTCATTTATAAACTACCTTTTACCTCATGCAGCTGAGAAGGTATATTCTATCTGTATGTTATGGAGTAAAGTTGTTTGACATTTAAGATGAATTTTTATCTTTGCCATATAGCAGAATGCATCTGGAAAAGTAGTACTGATTTCCCGAACTTAGCAATTTCAACTTACATAAGCCACATCTTTAAAACAGTGTCATTGTATGGGCATGTGTGCCTTCTAAAGTATTGTTTTGTAACCATGTACAATATGAAACAATCAGAAAGCTCTTTCTAACATTATCTCTTTTGTATATTTTTTGCTTGATGTGACCTTGAATGCATAAAGTTGCTTGGGGGAAAAATGTTTTCATATAAAATAATACAGATAATTGAATAGTGATATCGTACCATGGCTAATTGGTAAAATTGGTAAAAAAACCTATGGCTGTGCCTGGATCCTATATATTTACTCATTACCACCTGAAGCTGCTGTGAGACTGTTCCTGTATGATAAGTTAAATGTGTGTGGAGTGTTTTGTAAGATGAGGGCCTTCACTTTCTTGAATTCCTGGGTGATCTCTGAACCTGTGGCAGTTTCATCTTCAATTTGGGAACATAGTTGTGTAGTAAGCTTTTTCCGTATTCATTGTTTTTATTGGTAGGAACACTCTGTTCCTACCTGTTTTTATTGATTTGGCTTACTGTGTGGGTGGAAGGAAAACAGGAATTTATTTGGATTTTCATTGAAGGGAAAAGTTAAAATGACAACTGAATTATTTCCATGAGCTGCTGTAAGAAATGTTTGATTTGTAAGCATTCTTTCCCCCCAGTTGTTTTTGGGTTTTCTTTTTTCTTTCTTTCTAGCATTGGCTCTGTGTGTGGTTTTTTGTTTGTTTGTTTGTTTTTAAATAGCAGGTTGCAGAAAATGCAGACATTCTCAGTGAAAAGGTATTGGATGATCTTTTGGAAGATACTGCTCAGGAACTGTGGAGTATGGAACAGCATGAGAGAGTCCAGACCGAGGCTCTGCCTATGGCTGACACTCATAGTCTGGAGTCAATGTTGCAAAGAATGGAAGAAATTGAAGTAAGATTTTCTCTCTTGGTTGGTCTCATTAGTGCCAATTTCTTGTTTACTGTCCATAAATTGTAATATCTGTAAGTATCTACGTTCTTAAATGAAGCAAGGTCTGACTGGATCAGTGTATGAAATGAAAGACTTGGAAGGAGTTTGCACTTCCAGCAAAAAGTGGTGTAAGAATAGAAGAATGTTTGCCCTAGTGGTTTTGTTGCTAGCTTTAGAGTTGGTAGCCCTGAGTTTGCTTCCCACCTTAAGACTTTGTGGCTTAGATCATCATAGGTGAATGGGAGAATCAGTATAGTGATTATGTTGGTTGTTGCACAGATTGGAAAGTATTTGAATATTTATGAATTTAATTTTTAAATTTTTTTTTTTTTTTTTTTTTGTTATATAGGATCCTAGTATTCTAGTAGCATGAGCATCTCAAGGAAATATGCTCTGGCAATCCAAAGTATTTTACAGGGCAACATGGGGAAGTCAGACAAATACATGGTTATCTGTGCCCTTATTTATCCATCTTTCTATGTAAATATTCATGAGGTTATAATTTACTTGACTTGTACTTTCTCATATATTCCTTGCTTAAAAATTTTTCTTTGATCAGCTTTTCCATAGTTTTTGGTTCAAGTCTCATTTCAACCGTCCTGTTCAGTGAAATTTATCCTAACCTAGAACTTAGTTTAGTGCCATTAGTTTAGTGCCACACTGAGTTTAGTGCCATTTATTTCTAGAGATCTATTCATAAGTTGGAAGCATGAAGCTTACATTGTGCAGTGTCCTTATCCATATGAGGCATTTAAGCATACATTTGAATTCACTGTTGGTAAGGCAGGAACAGTGTGAGGGCCCTCCAGTTGTTTGGCTAACTGCTGTTCATCTGAAATGGGAGGAGTTGCTGTGGTACTGGCAACTAGCTGAGTCTTCAAGTACGGGATTTTGAACGAGATTATTATCTGTGATTTTACCCCCCTGCCCCTTTTCTGTGTTACGTTAACTAGGCAAAATAAGCCGACTTTGACCAAGGAGGTTCATGACCTGCTTTCCTATTGGGTGATAACTAGAACAGCTGAACTGCTAAATATGTGTTGATTCATTAATTTTGTATGTTCAAAAACAGAGATACCAGGAGGCTGTACGCAGGAGATTCACCCAGGTTGTGTACAGTGATTCAGAGTTCTGGGCCCAGGAAGACAAAATGAGTAAGTGTCTTTTTAATGCAACTTGCTTTTCCCTGTAATCTGTATCTTTAAATTCAGATGTTTTGAAATCAAAATCATTGGATTACGTGTGATCAAATAGCACCATCCAGACACATCCTTTACTATAGGTGCTCCTTTCAGAGTACTGTTTCTAAAATAGTTCTAAAATCACTATTTTAAAGAGGACGGAGAACAGGCTGTCATTTTCTACTTGCCTTTATTGGGGCTGCATTTGGATGGAAAGCACTGATAGTGCAACTTAGCTGAAGGATAGGAATCTGTAACACATACTTCCAACCATGAAGTGTTAAGTTTGACTGTTGTCCCTTTTCTAGGCATTTGTCATTCCTTAGCTTAGATACATTCTTTTCTAGCAAAATGTGAGTAATGATTTTTGTGCAGTGAAGATGATGTTCCATAAGTACCTACACTCCAATTCATCTGTAAGCTACTTGAATTTACTCCAGAAGACAGTTTACTTTCTAAGTCTGAGGTATCCTAAAGCCACTTCACTCGTTTTCTTGTTAAGCTCTTCATGACTTGCCTGTCTTCAGTTTTGAGAAAAGGACTGGCAAATCTGTAAATCTTAATCTTGAAAAGAGTCTTAGTATGTTCTCATTTGACTTGATTCCTTTGAAACACCATTAATTACTTAGCAGGAATCATTTTCATGCTGATGAATTCAAAACTATTCTTAAGAGTTCACAGGCTGAGGTAAGGTATAGTGAAACAGTCTCAGTTTGTTCCTGCTGTTGATTTGCTTAAGCAGGAGCAAGCAGATATTTATCTTCTAGTTTGCTTCCACCATTTTCTTTCCTTTGTTTCAATAAACCATCAGTTTAAATGGCTTAGAGTTCAAGAGTAAATGTCAGGTAAATATTAGTGTAGCAGTGAATCCATGACAGTTTAAGGTTCTTCTGGCAGTACACAGAAGATAATGTAAAATTACTTAAGCTTAGAAGATTTTTCTCTTTCCTTGTTCCTTTCAATTGATGGTGATACTGTTTTTAGATCTTGCAGCATATATGCAAGTTTAATTTTTATAGCCTCAGAAAGTCTGGATTTTTCTGTACAGAATTAATTATCCAATGTGCTTCAGCAAAAAGTATTTAATCCTTGAAAAAAACACAATTTGGATGCTTCCAGTTCACATTAATCACACTTTTCCTGGTTGGTCTTATCAGATGGAAAATAAATGAAAGAATATAAAGTCCTTCAGATGAAAGATATAACTAACTTTTCACATCAGATTAAATTTTTAATTGAGAGGGAGCTAAGTAATATTAGTAGGAAACTGTTCACTAATGAACGGTACCATTCCAAACAATAGTTTGATGTTGCCCATACATAAATGTACACACTTTAATATTGTTTGCTACAGTGGCATACTAATAAGGATGACTTTTGCTTACTGTTTTTCCCATCCCCCTGCTCTGTTCTTTATCCTACTGTTTGATTGAGTACAACAGTGAAGCTACACTGATTTTCCAAGCTGAGTATCTGATCACATACTGACTTTAATGGAACTGTGTTGTTTTACACCAGTTGGAAAATCTCACAATAAGACTGGTGAAGACTTAGCCCAAATCTTGTTGGATTTTTTTTTTTTTTTTGCATGTCTTGGATTTACTGCTAGGCTTAATAGACTACACTAGTTTGAGAGTGGTATTTTCTATGTCTCCTCTAGAAGTATCCACTGACACAACAAACTATTTATACTAAAGGTAGGATTTCTAAAATGCTCAGCTTTAATACACTGAGCTCTTGGAAATTCTATCTTGAATTTACATTTTAGGGGCTTGTCACCTTCAATACTTCATGTATCTGAAGGACTTCCCCTTAAAAGAAGCAAAAGTCTTTGTGAGAACTTACCTGCAGTAAATGTAGTTTTTCTCTTCCAAAGAAACAATTTTTCAATGTTATTTTCTTCATTCTAGAACAACAAATTGCATCAATAGCTAAAAGACCTACATCTCCGCATCCAATTCAGATAACCACATTAATCGGACGCACAGAGCCAGAAATGGACATTTTATTTGAAAAACTTTCTGATGGCAAGTAAGTAGAATATTCAGCCCTACACTAAGCTGTGGTGCATATGAGCTGTGTGTCTTCATTATAATGTTTTCATTACAGAAAATTATGGTTACCGTTTGAAGAGATTTGCTGATCCTTCAAAAAGATATTTTAAAATCTAGTTCTGGCTTAATGACTATTTTATATTTCCAGTGATATTGATGAAAACAAAGAAGCAGAGGAGAAATTGCAGACTGGAAATGACGTTCTGCAGCCCTTGACTTGGAATTCTCTACAGAAAGAGTGCCATGTCTCTCTCTCTGTGCCAAAGCATATGCTCCAGAGCATCTTGGATTATAACAGCAGATACAAGCATCACTTAAAGCTTATTTCCCATGAGGCAGTAGGCAGTTTCAATCCATGGCAGATTGCTGAGAGGTATATGAACTATCTTTGTGGTTTTGAAGTGAATGTATAAGCTGATGAACAGGTTTTTCTGTCCTTATTCAGGAAAGGAGTGGGGAGGGGACCATTTAAATTCCAAATTGAAAGCCAGAAGCAGTCGGCTATTGGACTGTTTCTCTACTGGTACTTGGTGTTCATGGATTTTTAAGGTAGTTGGATAAAACAAAAGGATATGGGAGCAGAATGTCCTGGAATAGTGATTGTTTTTTCACAGCTTTCTGTGGTGTTACCACAAAAACAACTGTGTGAAATATAGGGTAACTTAAATTATTTTCAGAAGACTATCATCAACAGGTAAATTGAAGGAAAACAAAATTAACTTTTTCTGCTGAGTGAAAAAGAAATAAAGCACTGTAAATAACTGTGCAAATTTTAATCTTTGTGGTGAGGGATTATGAAGTTGATGTTTCAAAGAACACAGTAGATATTCTTTAAAAAGAGACCACTGGCCTTAGTGCAGACTTCAGTGCTTCCTCTTCCACAAGTCTTCATGCTTTGTGGAGTTCACTGTGGGAAGTGTGACATAGGTGGCTTACCATCCCTTAGTGCAAATAGAAGAGGTGAAGAAGCAGTAAGTAACAGTCTCTCTGCTGTTCACTTCTTGGCAAAGAAAAATTGTTTATCATGCTCAATGTCTGCTAAGCAAGCAGGGCAGTGTAAGCTGAAATACCCACCTTGCACTGAAGCTCGAATAAGTGTTTTGATTGCTCAGTAACAGGTATAGCAACTAAGCGATATCACTGATTATCATTTCCTTGCACTTTTTTTGAGCGATTGCCTACAATTGCCTAGAAATTGTTCTCAAAATGTATGATATATTTCAAAAATCACATATTGGTCTTGTAAAGTCCCAGCCCAAAAAAAGCATGGAAATATAGGCTGAACTTGAACCTTGCTAGTCCTGTTCTTTCAGAACTGAAGAAATACTGGCACAACATCAGTTGGCATAGAGGGGCCATTAATTCCCTGCAGAGTGGTAATCAGAAGACTTCTGACTGTGAGAGGAGAGAAATGAAAGAAGAAAACTCTGGAGTATTAAGAAAGAATTACAAAATCTAACTTCAGTGGTTGTAGATGGAGTGGATCACCATAATTGTCTGTATTGGGAGATTGGACATCAGGCTTAATTGCCAAGAGTTTTTCAACTTCTGCACACATTTTTAATGTAGTAGCATTGAAATCAGTGATATAGCTCATTTGAGTAACGTTTGGCATTTGGCATTTGCATCAGTGTTTCCAGGAACAGTCCTGCAATATTTGAGATAACTTGCATGCATGAAGTTAATCATGTGTGTTGATGGTTTGCCCAACTGTGGATAAGTAGGCAAATGTTTTAATAACTGTGGTTAGACCACTATATTTGAATCTACTGAACGAAACCACAGAAATGCCTTGTCAGTTCTCAGTACTGTCATTCTGCCTTCTGAATTGTACTCCGTTTCCTGATTGGTATGAGGCTGGGTAGTTCAAGGACTGGCACCTTCTTGGGATTGGCAGACCGATTAAATGGCAGTGAATCTTTCCTTCTGACAGCTGAGTTGCAGTGCTGACATTTGCCTGATACATGTTGTTACTTGAAATCAAACTACAAATGCAATCCGATATCCAGCATGCTTCATTGACTTATTCTTACCACCAGATGGCAATATAAATCTTTTAATATAAAATAGTGTCACAGTGTTTAAAAGAAACACTCACATGCTATGATCAGAAGGTATTAGAAAGACTAACTTTATGATATTTTAGAATATATGCAAAACTCTGAAGAGAAGTTTTCAAGAGGCCAGTAAACAACTGTGTTCTTACAGTAAAATAGTTTTCCCTTCTGTAGTGTCTGCTGTGGTCCAGAGATCACTGAAAACTGAAATTTCTCGTCTCACTTTTCCTTAGTAAGGCCTGATCCATTGGCAGCTAAAATCAATAAGAAGCTTCCCATTTACTTCGGTGGCCTTTGGATGAGCACCATAGTATGTTAACTCTTATTCGCAAAGCAGGATTAGTATCTAAGAGTTTGAAAAAAGGAAGCAACTGAGATCTCTCAACTCTTTTAAGCCTGAAGTATGTCCTTTGCTATGAACTGACTGAGGAAAGAATTTCTGGTATCTTATACAACACATATCAGGACACATATCAGATCTTTTCTTGGACTAAGCAGTAGAAAGAATGAAAAAACATGAGTATTTGCCTTTAAAAATCAGAGCATTGGTATCAATGGAGTAAATGACTGGAATTTGACTTTCTGAACCTTTTCCTTTTTTTTTTCCTCCCTCTCCCTCAGTCTTGCAGAGCAACTAACAGAAGAAGCCCTATGTGATGTGGCAGCAGAGCTGCAGGATGTTTGTGAGGATTATGCAGAAGCTGTGTTCACGTCAGAGTTTTTGCAGCCAGCGCAGTAAATGCTTTAAAATCTGCCCCATTGTCAAATGCAACACCAGCCTCAGTCTAACAGTCTTATCAGTTGGTCTCATTTTTCATGTTTTTTTAAAAGTCTGTGAGATTCTATTCTGTTCACCAAATGAATTAATTCCATCAAGGATTCATCTCAGGTTTTTATAAAACCATTATCATAATGTTTTTCCTTTTCAGACTTTATTATACTGCATTTATCAGGACTTTTTTTTTCTTTTTTTCTTTTTTTTTGCTAGTGTTTCAATAGAGTGAAGTAAACTGTTACAGGTAAAGTTTATATATTTTTAATACCAATTTAGGAATACCGAGCCATTTGTATACCTGTATTACTTCATTCATTTTTATGTGTGATCTTCTTACTAGAATAAAATCCTGGGAAGAGGACTGGGTTCAAGCAGTGTCATGGACTTAGCTGTACTGTGCCTCAATTTTCTGCTTTAAAACAGAGAGAATCTGACTTACCTACCTCATAAAGGAGCTATGGGGTTTAGTTTATTCTTCTCAGTAAAATGCTTTACATATATCTGATAATTGTGTCGGAAGAATGAAGCATTACTGTATTTCTAAAGCCAAGATGGAACAGTCCAGAGTAAAAACTGTTTGGTTTGCTGTTTAGGGCTTTCGGTATCATGTAAGAAAGATGTTGTCTGACCACCATGCTTAGCGTATATACTAGGATTAGTTCTTTTGGAGATGTGGCTATCCAAAGGAAGGATTCTCATGGCACAGCATTAAGTAGATGTAACACCTAGCATTGGCTGTACTCATAGGCCAACAGCCTACTTGGACTCTTGCAATCAACTTCTGAATGTAGTACCTCTTCTGCTGGTTTCTGAATATCACTAGTACATTATGCACAGACAAACGAGACCTTTCAATAGAAGCACATGATGGAGATTTTTTTCCTTTTTTTCTTAAACTAGTCTAAAATGTTATAATTTTATCAGCATTTAGTCATCCAACCCCACATTCCTTACTCTTAAGGATCCCATTGAAATCAAGAACAACAAAATAAATGAACAGTTGGCATTTCTCCAATATTTAATTAACTTGTTCATTTCAAGTAATCAATGTATTAGTTTGGGTTATGTCTGGAGCGAGCAATGAATAATAATTATTTATGGTAGTATTCTAGGAAATGTGAATTCAACCCTTGAGGTAACCCAAAAAACAATATGACAGTCTGTTTCCTGTGACAAATTTCTTTTCTCCAATAGCGTTCAACCTAAACAGAATAATTTTTAACCTTCTAAGATTATTTTTATTTCCTCTAATTACAACATACATTTAAAAATAATTTTGTTTTTATTGAAGCCTGGTTTACTGTTTTGTTTGTCTTGAAATTTACACCAAATGTAATGATGTAAATGTTACTGCTGCTGTGTGACTTTGCTGATGTGTGATTTCTGTAATTTAAAACACTATCTTTTTTATTTCTAAAATTATAGAGATAAGCCTGTTTTTAAGTCCAAAAGATTAAAGCCATAGTGTCTCTATGTGTGTGTATATATGCTTGTGAAAGTGTTTTCAAGATATTTTATTTTTTAATAAGACTTGTTTCTTAGGACTAAACATAGTTTTAATTTAAGATAACTTCCATCTGAACCCATTTGGAATAGTCAGCAGCCAGCATGCAAGGGAGTACCTGGCAACATCACAAGAGTCAGACTACCATATGCCTTGAAGTAATGTGGTCATCTGTCAAGGTAAACATACTTTCTCTCTTAAATCCCATGGTGTCGTGAGTGGTATCCTCTGACTGATGATGCCAAAGTGAACTTTTATTCTGCACGAGAATTTCATGGCATTTGGGTGCCGCCTTGGAGCAGAAATGTGTGGAGACTGAAGGCTTTAGGTAGGATCCCTGACTTGACACTCTTCAGTCCTTCCTAAGGAACTTAACTAAAGGATTTTGCAATGCATTATTTACACATGCAAGCTAGACAATTACGAAGTTTCTACCCTGAAAAATTTCATAATTGTAGGGCTTCATCTTAAAGTGACTCTGCATGTCATTGTTCCTAAGGGACAAATCAGCATCAAGCTGGATAAACATATATGTGCATAATTCTTGTCACAGTATGTTGATAGAGACTATATATGGGGCTGAAATGGGCAACAATAATACCACTGCAGTTATTAACTATGCATCTAATGAGCATGTTAACTGGCCATGCACTTACTTAAAGCACTGTCACGCATCCGAGTCCATACTTCTTTAAAGCTAAGTCATGGGGGAGTACCAGAAGCAGTTTCAGATTTAAAAAGTATCTTAATGGTATAGATAGTGAAGAATACATTTTCTTGGAGACCGTGCTGTTTCTCATTGCTGAAAGTCTTTAGGAACAGGTTAGATATCTGGAACATACTATTCTACCTGGTGTTGCAGAGGATCCACCTCTGTGGATCTGGACTAGATTTCATTGTAAGATCTTTGCAGGCCTGTCTTCTTCTTGATTCTTTATGTGCAAGTTTCTTCAATGTCAGAGCTGTGAGAGGGATGAAGCAAAAACAGGATGAAAGAATTCAGTGGTTCTATAGATGTGTGGATGACTCCAACAAATATCAATTGCTGCAGTCATATATAGCTGAAGTGGAATTAAAGTTTACAGAGTGGTTCGGGGTGGTATCAGAGCAGTTTGGTGCAAGGGCAGTGCCATATCCTGGGTGCACCAACAGGCATTAATTGCCCTGCCTGGCCTGCCTGGGACCTCTGCCTGTGGCCAAGAGCCCCCCTTCTAGTCAGGCAAGTCCCCAGTCCTTGCCGAAGCCGTGCCACAGGTACAGCCATGTCCCCCCTGATCATCCAGACTCACTTGACCTTGGCTGCGACTCGTTGCCTTGTGTGGTCTGGTGATGCCTGGGCTGTCAATGGGACCTGTGACTGTCACCATCCTGCCTTGCTCAGGTGTTGTGGGACTGTGTCCTGCTGGTGCAGTCACTTCCCAGCCTGTGCCGTGGGTACCCTCCGCTCCTGGCTTGTCCCCCCTCCTGGGGCAGCCATGCTCCTCCCTCCTGATAGATAACTATGTGTGTAGGGAGCAATGAAGCAAGGGGGGGAGGGGTGACTCTGGAAATCCTCTGTGAGGACCCTGAAGACAGGACTGCGCATTTGCATTCTACAAGCAGCTCCTGCAACTCCTCAAAACATGCAATCTACTCTGTAAATATTTAACTGTAGAAATTAAATTGGCATGCTTCTGGGAGTGAGGTAGTTACGGCAACAGTGTTTGCTCTACCAGTGCTTTGGAGAGCTACTTTTTTCTACTAATGCTGGACCTAATTCAACTTCCCTTAATGTCAATGTAAGAGCATAATTGAACTCTTTTCTTCTCTTTGGCTTGCTTTGTCTCTGGGTTACTCCTGGAGGCTAACTTTCTGCACATCCTGCTTCTCTATGGACTACTTTCCTTCCACCAGGAAAAAGAGGTAGGGTTTTTTTGGTTTGATTTTTTTTTTTGAGAACTGATTCACCAGCAACAGGAAAAGGGGCTCTGTTCATGATGTACATGTCAGTCAATTATCAGCCAAATAGAAGATCTGCTCAAGGTATGTCCTGGAAGAACATAATAGTTTTCACGTATATTTTTCCTCAGAAGACCCCACATTCTCTCTTGCAGCATGCTTGAAGTACTAGATTGCACTTATGTTTTAGGATAGTGGTCTGGTCTGAGAGAAAAGGAGCAGTGGTCCTTTTGAAGGTCCTTTTGAAGTTGAAGGCCAGTGGTCCCAACGGGTCATTGATCATCTGTTTACTTGTGCTTCACCTGTGTGTTTGTGTCTGCCTGTTGTCTCTTGCATAACAGAGGTTGCAACGTGTTGGTAAAGGGCTGCCTCGGTTCACACAGCTCCTAGCACATGGAGGGAAGTGCCTGACCACTGGAGCTCCTAAGCACTACTACAATATTAATGTGGAACAGAAATCTGGCTGGGAGAACCTGCCTTCTGAAATATTTCATTGAGAACAACTGAAATAAATGCAAAACAGGATTTCATTTTCAATTGCAGGTATTATCCTGCATAGAAGGAGATGTAACCCAGTGTTCACAGTTCAATCCTTACTTCCAATCTCTTACTTCCAATATCTTCAAATACATTAGCAGCAAAAGGAGAGCTAAGGAGAATCTCCAGCCTCTATTAGATATGGGAGGGAACATAGTGACAAAGGATGAGGAAAAGGCTGAGGTACTTTTAACACCTTCTTCACCTCAGTCTTTAATAGTAAGACCAATTGTTCTCCTGTTACCCAGCCCCCTGAGTTGGAAGATAGGGACAGGGACCAGAACGGAGCCCCCATAATCCAGGGGGAAATGGTGAGTGACCTGCTGCACCACTTAGACACTCACAAGTCTATGGGGCCTGATGAGATCCACCCGAGAGTACTGAAGGAACTGGCAGATGCGCTCACCAAGCCGCTTTCCATCATTTACCAGCAGTCCTGGCTAACTGGGGAGGTCCCTGCTGACTGGAGATTAGCAAATGTGACGCCCATCTTCAAGAAGGGCCGGAAGGAGGACCCAGGGAACTACAGGCCTGTCAGCCTGAACTCAGTACCGGGGAAGCTGATGGAGCAGATCATCTTGAGTGCCATCACACAGCTCACAGAGGATAACCAAGGGATCAAGCCCAGCCAGCATGGGTTCAGGAAAGGCAGGTCCTGCTTGACCAACCTGATCTCCTTCTACGACAAGGTGACCCACCTAGTGGATGAGGGGAAGGCTGTGGATGTTGTCTATCTAGACTTCAGTAAAGCCTTCGACACTGTTTCCCACAGCATTCTCCTGGAGAAACTGGCTGCTCATGGCTTGGACAGGTGTACTCGTCGCTGGGTAAAGAACTGGCTGGATGGCCGGGCCCAAACAGTGGTGGTGAATGGGGTTAACTCCACTTGGCGGCCGGTCACCAGTGGTGTTCCCCAGGGCTCTGTGTTGGGGCCAGTTCTGTTTACTATCTTTATCAATGATCTGGACAAGGGGATCGAGTGCACCCTCAGTCAGTTTGCAGATGACACCAAGTTGTGTGGGAGTGTTGATCTGCTTGAGGGGGGGAAGGCTCTAGAGAGGAGTCTGGACAGGCTGGATCGATGGGCCGAGGCCAATTGTACGAGGTTCAACAAGGCCAAGTGCAAGGTCCTGCACTTGGGCCACAGCAACCCCATGCAACGCTACAGGCTTGGGGAAGAGTGGCTGGAAAGCTGCCCGGCAGAAAAGGACCTGGGGGTGTTGGTCGACAGCCGCCTGAATATGAGCCGGCAGTGTGCCCAGGTGGCCAAGAAGGCCAATGGCATCCTGGCTTGTATCAGCAATAGCGTGGCCAGCAGGACTAGGGCAGTGATCGTCCCCTGCACTCGGCACTGGTGAGGCCACACCTCGAATGCTGTGTTCAGTGTTGGGCCCCTCCCTACAGGAGAGACATTGAGGGGCTGGAGTGTGTCCAGAGAAGGGCAACGGAGCTGGGGAAGGGTCTGGAGCACAAGGCTGATGGGGAGCGGCTGAGGGACCTGGGGTTGTTCAGCCTGGAGAAAAGGAGGCTCGGGGAGACCTCATCGCTCTCTACAACTGCCTGAAAGGAGGCTGTAGAGAGGTGGGGGTCGGTCTCTTCTCCCAGGTAACAAGTGATTAGGACGAGAAGAAATGGCCTCAAGTTGCACCAGGGGAGGTTTAGACTGGATATTAGGAAATTTTACTTCACTGAAAGGGTTCTCCAGCATTGGAACAGGCTGCCCAGGGAGGTGGTTGAGTCTCCATCCCTGGAGGTATTTAAAAGACGTTTGGATGAGGTGCTTATGGACATGGTGTAGTGGTGGTCTTGGTAGTGTGGGGTTTATGGTTGGACTTGATGATCTTAAAGGTCTTTTCCAACCTATACAATTCTGTGATTCCACTCATTTAGTGGAGACAATGTCTTTCTTTACTGGTTTTCTTTATTCTTTTTGCTGTAGGAAGATTTCTCTTCATGGAACAAACTCAGTCATTGCTGCTGAGTGGTACTTTTCAAGGACTGATTTTTAATATATTTACTTTTTGGTTTTAAATGTTCTTTTACGCAGCCTCCTGATTTGCCAAGATGCTTTTGGACATGCATAACTTTTAAAGCAATTATAGTCTGTGCTTTCCTTTTGCCCCGTTTTCCCTCAGCGGAGTTTTGTATTTTCAGTCTAGCTGTGCCAGAGGCACACGCACAAAAGACAGGGTCACCCTGACAAACTGGGGTACATGCCGCGGGTGACACCTGAGAGGGTGCTGTTGCTGTGGCTAGGGGCTCAAGGGGCCAAGATGAAGCAATCGTGTAGTGGCCAGGAGAAGGCAAGAGCCCGCGGTTCTGTGCAGGAGCAAAGGAGCCGGGTGGGTTAGACTGGCCACAGCTGCAGTGACTCTGGTCTTGCTGGTCTTAGCCTGTATGAGAAGGTAACCAGGGTGAAAATGCTGCAGCTTGCGACCGTGTGGGGCTATGTGCTGCTGTTTCCACCTCGCTCTGTAGAAGGCATTGCTGGAATACCTTGTGTGTTTCCTTCTGGGGCTGGTAAAGCTGCCTGAGTGCCAGCTGGAGGAGTGAGACTGGTCCCTGCTCTGAGCTCAGGTTTCTGGAGCAGGCCAGCTCTCTGGAGGTTAACGTAGGTACACTTCCTATGGGGAATACATGGTGCACCAGACCGTTAGATTAGTGTGAGAACGGGGGGAGGAAGGGATGGGAATAAAGAGAGAGAATGAATTCTGTCTTGAGTAGCTCTCAGTCATGCTCAGTTAGCTGTTTAATATAGGAAGGAGTGTTTTCTCAGGACTCAGATAATGCAGATTTTTTTTTTTAATGGTACTTTGTATATCCTGAGAATTGTAACCGTTCCTAATGCATTAAGCACTTGTCCTCCGCCCTCTGTTTGGTACCTGAAAGCTCTGTGGAGCCAGAACCTGGCTCCCTGCGGTGATTTTTGAAGCTGCTTGCTAGTCCTTTGGACTCCCACTAAAATCAGTAGGGACTGAATGTCATTGGTGTCTTGATCTAGTTCCCTTAAGGATCTGTTTCAGTGTTTTTTCTCATAACCCCATTACATAAACCTGACCTTGAGCCAGCCTACATGGTTGGGAGTGGATGCAGCTCTGATCCGAAAGGGCTGGATCAGTGTATAACAGCACCCACTCTGTTGTAGAGGAATAAACCCGCAGGACTGAAAGCTGAGGGATGCTCTAGCCTGCCAAGCCCTTTGGTTTATCTCAGCCTGGCCATTGTGTAATGTAAATTGGGCTTATTACTTGTGGAAGATTTGGACAGGAGCTGGGAGAGGAAGTGTGGGTGTCCTATAAAGAAGATTTTCTGCAGAACTGATTAGAATCGCTTTGTTGTTGCCTCTTTTAAGAAAAGTTTTGGCTTTCTGTTTGTGCATGTGTCAGAGGTTAGGAAACAATAAGATTTAATAGGCTTGGAGGAAAGGCTACAACTTAGATGATTTTATGAGTGAAAAGGCTGTCAACAGATTCCCCATTCTACCAGCCAACAGCCTTCATTATCCCTGGAGTTGTAAAAGTCCTTCAGCAGGGGCCTGTGTGAGATTAGTAACTGTACAGAGTTTCTCTATGGGCTGTGTTTGAACGGGAAATCAAACGACAGCAACAGAGCACTGATATTTTGTGGCTGGTGTTTTAAGGTGCTGTCTCCAGAGGAAAGACGCCTGCCCCATCCCCTGCGGTCTGTGCCGCAGCGGTGGCAGCTTTGGGCTTAGCAGCTCTGTGGGCTAACATAGCAAAAGGCTGGTCTTCTGGCCCAGCTGAAGACTGCTGTGAGGCCATCAACAACTTGGCACTGCCAATCTGGCACCAACTACTCTTTGTACAGTAAACCCTGTGGGGGTACCTAGAATGGACTGATGTCTTGTGTTCTGCTCAGCTCACTCTCAGGGCACATGTTGTCTTGGCTGTTTATACCTGACGTACCACGTAGTGTTTCTCTGTGTGGGCAGATTATTTTAAAATAGACAAAGTGCAATGAAAAAGGGAGGGGGTTGGAAATTGTAGTGAGCTTGACAAGGAAAACCAATGTCTCATTAGTCTGTCCTGCCTGCTGACAGCTGAAAGGAAAACTAGTTGTTCCTCATAACATGACCTAACTCTGTTAGGCTGATTTCTTTTTCTGTTGTTGTTCATTAGATCTTGATTTATATTGATAAAAAAGATTCACCTCAAGCTATTCAAGATGCCTTTGAAGTTTACTCCCTCATTAAAATGCAAGCAGTGCTAATCAATTATCACTTAATTACAGCAGTCTAAATTCTTATTCTGTAATGCACTTGTCTCTGAGCAAGTGGTAGTCAGTGAAGTTATCTTGATCAAACCAAGTGCAGAGCAAGAGAACTGTCCTGATTTCGGCTGGGATAGAGTTAATTTTCTTCCTAGCAGCTGGTATAGTGCTGTGTTTTGGATTTTAGGATGAGAATAATGTTGATAACACGCTGATGTTTTGGCTGTTGCTAAGCAGTGTTTACACTGGTCAAGGACTTTTTCAGCTTCCCATGCTCTGGCAGGTGCACAAGAAGCTGGGAGGAGGCACAGCCAGGATAGTTGATCCACACTGACCAAAGGGCTATTCCATACCATGTGATGTCATGCCCAGTATATAAACTGGGGGGAGTTGGCCAGGGGGTAGCGGTCGCTGCTGGGGGACTGGCTGGGCGTCGGTCAGCGGGTGGTGAGGGGTCGTATCACTGTTTTTTTTCCTTGGGTTTTGTTCCTCTCTCTCTTGTTGTTTTCCTTCTCATTATTATTATTATTATTGTTATTGTTATTGTTATTATTACTATTATTATTATTATTACTATTATTTTGTTCCAATTATTAAACTGTTCTTATCTCAACCCACGAGTTTTCTTACTTTTGCTCTTCCGATTCTCTCCCCATCCCACCGGGGGGGGAGGGTGAGCGAGCGGCTGTATGGTACTAAATTGCCGGCTGGGGCTAAACCACAACAGGAACAATCAGTGTTGATGAAGTCATGGGCAGAAAATGCTGATTTTTTGAAATTAAATTGCAAATCCTTTTCTGCTACCACCCCCTTTGTCTTCAGGGAAGTTTTGCTTAGCCTTCTAATGAGCAGAACAAAAGCTCAAGACATCTTACTTGTATCTGCCTGATAGAAATTAAGCAATCCCAAATTTCGGTAAGCTTTAACCTCTCTTGGGAATCTGAGTCTCATTTATTTATTGCACTGGTTTAATTTCTTATGTTGGGCTATTCCTTTCCTTCTGTGAGTCAAACACGAGAATAGCAATGTTATGAAGGTTCATGTCTGGCGAGTTGGTCTTTAGTTGTTCCAGTGAATTCTTGGTAGGGACAAGCTCCGGCAATCTCAGCTGGAGTTTGGTGCTCAGTAATTGACAGGCATTTGGCCTTAAGTCTGGGGCAATCTGCAAAGAACCTGGTCTTCATATTGTAAATTCTGTGGGCTACACCAGTGCAGGCAGCTGAAGGAAAGCTAGTTCACTGTCAAGGTGTTTTCACTGGAGCTTTCATTCATCTCTGAGGTTTGTAAATGTGGCTGAAATTCAAATGAAAGGTTACGCTCTCTATAATTGTCTGTTGTCTTTCAATTGGGAAAAGAAGCTTGTTCTGAATATGAAACTAAGTAGCACCAATTAAACTAAAGGTAAGGTGGTTGCTGCCTTCCCCCCCCACCCTGAACGCCCGTCCCTCTGGCTTTCCTCTCCTGCTTCTGCAACCAGTCTGAGTATTTAGGCTGAGGAAAAAACAGCCAAACAGAACTGGGTGAGCAGGAAGGAGACAGAGAACAAGTAAACTTCTTTAAAAGGGGAAGAAGTAAAAGAGTGGCTGCTTCTGTTGTCAAGACTTCCAGCGTGGATTTCTGACCACCTCAGGAGTACATGCTTAACAATGGTTATATCAGCAGGAGGTGGCACCATTGGTGTCAGTTATTAATAAACCTCTTAAAATGCACATGCTGACTCTTTCTCTTTTTCTTTCTTCTTCCTCTTCCTTTCTTTAACTCACTGTAGCAATTTCTGTCCCTTTTTGAGCTGGCACAGAACAAAAAGTCCACAGTATTAATGAAATATAAATAGCATTGTTCAAATGGACCCAAACTGAGATGCTCAAGGGAGATCAAGCTGGGCTATTCCATATAGACAGCTCCTTAAGCTGGCTCTTCCAGTGTCCTGAAATCTGTCCAAAACAGAACCAACTGTATAAGATGAAGGCTGCCCAGAGAATAATACAGCCCATCAAAGAAAAGTCAGCAACTAGCACATTTGTTCCCTTTCTGAAACATCACCCTTTGCTTCTCCAACAGCCCTCATTAGCCTTGGGTTTTGGGGGAGTGGGGGGTGCTGGCTCTGAAATATATGCTCTTGAGGTCCAGGGGCTTTGCTTTTCTGCTTTGTGACAAAGCTGTTGACGGCACATTTTGTCTCTGAATCTAAGCCCCAATAAACTGTCTTCTAATCCAGATTTCAGTCCATTCCCAGAACCTGAAGAAGAGCCTGGAAACATTTGCAGGCTTGGACTTTAACTGCAGGAACAGCCAGAACCCCCCGGGGCTGCGGTGAAAGTTCGTGACAAGTTGCCCCTTGTGGGTCTTACTAAGAAGGGGTCCAGCCCAGCATCATTACCAGTCTAAGACCAGTAGAGGCCTGCCACCCAGTCCCAGACAGGGCAGGGCTCTGGGTCAGTGAGTGTCAATGCTGTGGGAAAGATGCAATGGATTTATTTTGCCTTGTGTATGGTTAGTCCTGTGGGCAATGTGACACTGACCCTTTAGGCAGCGAGTTACACAGAAGCAGAACAAGTGGAAGAGGCAAATCTCTCTCCACTATAACCTTGCTGCCAGGTTGAATCTTCCCCAAAACATCTGAAAACCATGAATGTCTGCTTAATGCACCTGGCTTGTGCCAAAAGGTAGGGTGAATTGGGTTGTGGCAAGGAAAGAGGGGAAAAAAATACCTGCAGTCCAGTAATGTTCTTTGAAAACTCACCAAGTACTGTGGCTCCAGGATGAAGACTCGGTGTCAAAGATTTAGCAAAATCCCCTTTGTCAGAGAAAGAGAAAGGCTGACTGTAACATGGAGTAGCTCAGCTTGAAGGGTCATGAAGGAGTTTGAAAATGTTAGCCTCGGAAGCATAGTTTCTGCATGCTTGACATTATTTCTCCCTATGCATTACAGAGATGGTTCCATAGCCTTCTCTTACATGGTACTGATAAATAAGAGGGCCACGGGTGCCACTGAGAAAAATTGTTCTGTAAGTAAGTTATTAGTCTGAGGCAGGGGGTGTAGAGTGACATTTAACATCAGCATGAAGACTTCCCTAACGAGAGGTTATTAATAGCGGGGGCTGGATTTCACCCTCTTGAACGCACTGGCCTCTTCAGAGTTTCTCCACTCGTGGATTACTAACTTGCTCCTTCTGCATTACACTGATGGCATTGCCCTGGTTTATATGGAGGCCTGATTTTGGAACTGAGCAATCCAGCTGCATCTGCTTCATTTGTGGTTCTAGGCAGCATGTCTTAGCAAAGCTGAGCCACGGGAAGATTTATCTGTTGAATAGAAATTGTGTGAGCTAAACGAAGCTCTACATATGTGTGAGGGAGGAAAGCTTGCTGAAGTCTGCCAGATGCCCATAGAGCAGTTCCAAGTCTCCAGAGCACCACGTAGCATTGTCTTTCCAATGCACTGTGTCACTGCTTTTTGATTTGGATAATAAATATTTTTACTTTTCCATTTTGACAGACGTTTAGGAAAGTGGATAGGTTGGTATGCCCAAGGTGTGTACCTTCTTGCTTTATTTGGAAACATGCTAACAATGGAAAACATTTTTTTTAATCTTCTTAATAGCGCTGTGGTAGATTTTGCTGAGACAGTAACCTAACTGCATCTGATCCATCTTAGCAGGACTGAAGGGTGCATATCACTTCTTCAATCCACACCTTCTTGCCACGTTGAAGAAGCTAAATCATATCACTGCTGGTACCTAGTAGAGCTATTACTAGTAGTATCTCCA
Source organism: Mycteria americana (assembly GCF_035582795.1). NCBI lineage: Eukaryota > Metazoa > Chordata > Aves > Ciconiiformes > Ciconiidae > Mycteria > Mycteria americana. The sequence continues at coordinate 387,021 of NC_134379.1, read as the reverse complement.
GAGGAAGTTGAGTCATTGTGCTTTCACTGCATCTCAGCTGCATTATTGCATTAACTTGTTTAAATAGACCCTTGAGACAATCTACTTTACAAATTAGAGCACCCTTAGCCAGAGTTCTGGCACTAGAGTGTCAGCTTTGCCCAATCCCCCCCAGTCTGTGACTTCTAGGGAAGTTTCTAATTAATGTTGAGATTTTTTCCCTCTCCTTTGCACAGCATTCTGTGACTTTGCCTACAGGTGGAGACTTTTTTTTTACTCCTCTTACTAGAGACAAAGTGGGTATTGAAATAGCCGATGCCTAGTGTGCAGTCTCACTCTGTGTGTATCAGCGGGACAGTGATAATTGTCTATTGGCTGGAAGCTGTGAATACCTTAAGAGGCTGTTTCCTCAAAATGTAAAGTGAATATCGGATACCTTCTAAAGAAGGAAGAAGCTAGCACTTTGGGAGGTATAGTAGGTGAGTCTTGCTTGCTTCAAAAGAAATCATTACTGGAAATATTAATAGATCTAGAATTGTGTTATAGGCGAAGAAATGCATCGCCTGCCTCTCTGTACAGACAGGAGGAAATGGGGCTCAGGGAAATGAAGTGATGTTCATGGAGTCACCCAGGATATGCGCAGCAGGCTGCGGAGTCAGTCTCTTGACTCACCAACCTTTGTGGGTTGATGGATAGAAAAATAAAGACTGGGGGGCTTTTCCCCCACCCACCCTACATCGTTTTACCAAATTAACTGAATGTTTGAGTTGAATTTGGAGAAGGAACCAGCACTGAGTGAACTGAGAATATCTGTACCTTCTGAATATGCAGCAATTAAAAAAAAAATCTGAATTTCTTTAGCTGTGAACGTTTTTGTGAGCTGGTTCTGAATAACTTGTGTACCAGCAGAAACCAAGGTGCAAGTCCTGGGGGGAAAATGCTTTTTTAGGACTTATTTGTGCATTTCCAGTTCATCTATGATGGGATTTTGCAAACTGTTAACTCTCTGAACATGGTACAAAGAAATGTGTATGTTATTGTGAGGCTATAATGGCTGACATTCTTACTTGATTATTGATTGCAATATACCTATAGTAGCGGTGAACTCAGAGGGGCTAACTACACAAGTAACTCCCTTGCTTCCTCCAGATGCTTTGCAGCTTCAGACAAGCTGTTTGATACCACACCTATATGGCTATTGGTATCTGACAGTGACAATTTAATGCCAGTCTAGCTGTGCCACTCTGAGTTTCTCAGCGGTGACAGTCAGGGTAGGTCTAACTTCAGTCAAAGTGACATGGGTGGCACGGCAGGATGGTGTGAAAGTCTCTGTCCTGCTGAATAGGGTAGCTACAACTTCAGCTACCCTTCCTTCCCTGATTCCTTGAGCTCTTCTGCCGTACCTCGCTCATGGTGTGACTGAGTGGTTCATGCAGGTTTGTCTGTCATGCAGCTAGCCACCCACAAGCCTTGCTGGGTGCCATGAGCTGTGGACCTGTGGCAGAGTTCAGCCACTTCGCAGTGTCGCTCCCAGGATGAGCAGCTTTCCCTAGCTGAGACTGGTCTGTGCCTGAGAAAGCCAGTGGAAATTGAGGCTGGGTATGTCTGTGCAAAGAGCTGCTGCACTGCAGAAGAGGAATGCTCCATAGATGCTTCTAAAAATCCTGGTATCACGATCTCTCCCTCTCCCCTCGGCGTTTCAGTTAGGAAACAGATGACTAAAAATAGCCTACTGTCTAAAGCACCCAGAGAGCTGTGCTGTCTGATTACTCCTTTAGCATTTAATTTTTGTTCTCCTGAATGTATTCGGGGTTTTTTTCAAATACCCAGTCCCTCATTTAGTAAAAAGAGATGGATTTAGGATCAAGCTGATACTCATCAACAAATCTGCTTGCATTTATCATAGTCCTTCCTCCTGCTGATCTTTCCTAACATTCTGCTCTGCTATGGACCCGCAATCAGGCTCTGGGAAGAAGGCTTCCTAGCAACGCATTAAGCCACTGTAACAATGTTTTAGAAAAAACAGACTGCCCTTATGAAAAATAACATTAGGAAACTGATAGACTTTTCCACATGGAAAGAATAGATGCCCTGTGCTTATCCACTGAAATGGAGAGACCCCACAATTTTATCACTGCCTTCCTCTTTTTTAAATGGAAAAATCAGGAAGAGCTCAATAAAGCAGAGCAAATATCAGTAATACTGGAGATTGGAGAGTGTGGGTTAGATTGAGGAGGCAAGAGAGGAAAAAATCTGAGCTAGTCTATATTGAAAGAATGAGATATCTAACCAGAAAGATTATAGTGTGAGCAAACCAGTCTGTAGGCATGGCAGGTTTTAGTTTTTGTTTTCAATTGGTAGATGCTGATTAATTTAGGCTTTTTCTGTGTGTCTGCAGCAATCTAGATAAAAATTGTACCTTTAGGTTTGATTCTTCCTCCTTTCCCTCTCAATGTGGTGTTTTGTCACTGTCCTGTCCTGATTTTTGAGAGTGGAAAGGTCAACAAATGTGACCTGTATTGTAACATTTTGAAAATTAAGACATTACCCTCCTTTTCCAGCTTCCTCCCTTCCCCATGTCAAAACTTGACAAAAAAGCTCCCAAAATTGCCCTAAAGTAACAGCATAAAAATCTACAGCTGCTACAATTTCATACTATTCTTTAAGTTTTGATTCATGAATTTCTGAACACTTGGGTTTTTTTAATCTGTGGAACTGGTCTTCTGAAAATTGCTAAGATCACTGTCCTTGATGTGCTATTTAGAGTGGACAGGGAGGATTGCCTCTTATAAGTAACTTTTTCTGCAGCACTACCAGTTGACACGCCAGTTCTGCAGTTGACACGCCAGAAGGACGGGATGCCGTCCAGAGGGACCTGGACAAGCTAGAGAAGTGGCCCTGTGTGAACCTCATGAGGGTCAACAAGGCCAAGTGCAGGGTTCTACACCTGGGTCGGGGCAATCCTCGGTTTCAATACAGGTTGGGGATGATGTGATCGAGAGCAGCCCTGCGGAGAAGGACTTGGGGGTACTGATGGGCGAAAAGCTGGACATGAGCCAACAATGCGCGCTCACAGCCCAAAAGGCCAACCGTATCCTGGGCTGCATCCAAAGCAGCGTGGCCAGCAGTCGAGGGAGGTGATCCTGCCCCTCTGCTCTGCCCTGGTGAGACCCCACCTGGAGTATTGTGTCCAGCTCTGGAGCCCTCAGCACAGGAAAGACATGGACCTGTTGGAGCGGGTCCAGAGAAGGGCCACAAAAATGATCAGAGGGATGGAACACCTCTCCTACGAGGACAGGCTGAGAGAGTTGGGGTTGTTCAGCCTGGAGAAGAGAAGGCTGCAGGGAGACCTTATTAAGTACTGGAAGCCTTCCATTACTTAAAGGGGGCCTATAGGAAAGACGGGGACAGACTTTTTAGCAAGGCCTGTTGTGACAGGACAAGGAGAAATGGTTTTAAACTAAGGGAGGGCAGATTTAGACTGGATTTCAGAAATAAATTTTTTACAATGAGGGTGGTGAGGCACTGGAACAGGTTGCCCGGAGAGGTGGTAGATGTCCCATCCCTGGAAACATTCAAGGTCAGGCTGGACGGGGCTCTGAGCAACCTGATGTAGTTGAAGCTGTCCCTGCTTATTGCAGGGGGGTTGGACTAGATGGCCTTTAAAGGTCCCTTCCAATCCAAAGCATTCTATGATTCAACCAGGTATGAAAAGTCATTACTATATGGGCATATTTGAATGCCAGAGCTTTCCTGTAGGGTCTGGAGCACATCTTCCATGTGCTCTCATTTGTACCCAAGGAGTTTTTGTGAGCTGTATTTCTGTCTCCCATCTGGAACTGGAAGCTGTTTGCCTTGTGCTCAGCAAATCTCTCCCCTTTATTAAAGAATTGTAAACAGTGCAGAGAAAACAGACAATCTTAATTGACATAGTGATTCTGCAGTGTGGTAACAAATACTAGATATAAATTAATTACTTATGAAATCCCACTTAAATCCTGTGATCTTAATTCTTATCAACTTTCTTTCCATCTGTTTTTATACCTTGTGCCTTCCTCCTCATGTAGCTACCAATACTGCAGAGCTCTGGAGTTAAAATAGCAAGTACCATTTTTCCTTGCCTGCGTTTAAGAAGGCCTCAGCCCTGACATTATTGATCAGTACAAGTCTGCTCCTGCTCTGATAGACCTTTAACTGGATAGCTCTGGCTACTGAGAAGACTTGAGGCAGGAGGAAAGAGGAGGAAAGAGCATCTTTCAGTTCAGAGCCAATGAAGAAGTAACCGATGCGGGGGCTGACTGGTTCAGGACTGAGCCTCCCTCAGCTCTTGCTTCTGCAGCTATTGACAGCTGGCTTGGCCATTAGTTAGACCCTGCTTCTCTGCACAGCAAGACCTGTGATATTGTTAGGAAAATTTTCATTGCCAGGCCCAGTCATTTGTCTGGCTGCCTTGTGTCTGTTGGGGACTTTTTACAGCCACGCATCCAGCTTCAGCTGCAAAACTGAGTAATCCTGGTGTCAGTCAGTGCAACCTCAGTAATAAAGGCTGTATGAGGCCTTTCTGGTACCTGGGATTAACTAAAGCTAGCAGCAAGCTAGCAACATCACAGCCTCCTCACCAAGCCACCTACCTTCCTGCTAGACAATTCCCTGTACCTGGGAGTACCATAAAGTCTTTGTTGGGACCAGTTGCCCATCCATTGCTGTCTTCTGTTATGCCTCTGTGGATTATGATTTTGTTCCCTTTGCTTTTTGGCAGAATGCTGCTCTCCTCTGAAGCGCTGGGCTCTGACATATCCTGTCTCTTTTTTATTTTGGCTGTGGGTGACCCATAAACAGTGCAGAGAGGCCTCTCAAACTATTTGAAGTTATGTTGCCAAGAGTTGCCATCTCAAGGCTTGTTCTTGGATCCTGGACAGCTTCTTTGGCTGTTTCACTGGCATGAGCAGCCACAAAACAGGTGTATCTGCTGCCAGAGAATTTCGCAGGCCTTCCAAGTAAAACAGCGTAGTGCAACCCATTTCTAGTGGGTGGATGACGTGCAACACTTGGCTGTGAGCTGCTCTACCGCCTGGTGTTTTCTCTGACTCAATGTGGTGTCTGCTCCTTAGGGCTGCCTCTCAAATTCTATGGTGACTTCAAGGAGGATACAGGAACTGAGCTTAAAGGGTTCTCCTGACCTTCATTGCACCCTCCTCATCAGCTGCTTTCCTTGAGTCCCACACTGCTGTACCACTGAAGCCCCATAACTGCTGATGGAACTGCACTCAGCATCACCCCTTCTTGAAATAAGCAATTATCTTCTGACTTTGGACAAACAGTGTTGGCTCTAGAGGACAGGTCTCCCATTTCCCTTACTTCCGCAGCAGTCTCCTGGTTTGGCTCCGAAGGCTGCTTAAACCAGACTGAACCTGGTGTCAGCAGGCACAACTCTATAGAAGCCAGGCTTGAGTTCAGTCCTGGAGATATTAACCAACCAATCAACCTTCAGCTTTGCTACCTAGGCCCTTAAGTGTACAGCTAGAGCAACTTTCCCTGCCCAGTTTCAGCAGGTTTGGATCATTAGCTGGGCAGATGTTTTCAGGGGGGCAATAGTGTCAGTCGATAGCATTCTTCTCTGAGCTCCCATCCACAGGTGGCTCTGTATTGCCTCTAACACATGGCACTGCCTATTGCATTGATCTTTTTCTGCATGAATTAGCATGCAAACCATGTTTTGTACAAGGCTTGATTTCTATAATTAGACATCTTGCAACACCAAAAAACCTAATAATGATGGGGAGCATCCTTTGACAGAGGCTTTGTCTTGAGAGGAGTTTCTCTGCTCTATTGTAAGGAAAAGAACTTGGGTTACCAGTAAAACAGAATGTGTTCAGAATTAAGAGTAAATATGTTTGGAATTAGATTCTTTTCTCAACAGGTACTTGGATGTATAAATATCTTTAAAGGCATTCCAGCTCAGGCCATTGCCTGGCTTAGTATATTTTTTCTTACATTATTATTTGGCTACGACTCTTGTAGAGGTTCTATATGTCGTCTGCTGTCCTCTGTCTACATGTCCTCTGTCCCGTAATGCATGAAAAAAACCTATGTGCCTTTATGTACCAAAAGGATTTAGTTGCAATCTCTGAAGCTTTTGCAAGTCTTCAGGAGAAAGAAAAATTTCTGGAGGTTTACATTGTCAAGAGCTGGTAGTTGTCCGCTTTCAGTATTCAGGACAATGTAAATTAATCTTTTCCCCTCAAGAGAGGCATTGTGGTTCTTCCTGCCTTCAAAGGCTGCAGTTAACTGCCTGCTCAGGAAGCCATGCCAATGGAAAGCCGTTTTTTTTTTCAGTCACTGCATCTAGCCCAGTGCAAAAGAGCCGTTAAGGATGAATATCTGTTGGAATAATTGTGGTGGTGTGTGTGAACAACAACAAAGCTTATGCTTTCTTACATCCAGAGCTATTGTGCAAAGGTCTAATTTCTTTCTGCCTCCTTGGGGGAGGATGGTGGGTGGGGAGGCAGCACATCTGCAGTGGATCCTAGATGATACAATCTGGGGCAGGGAAAATGAAAAAGCTGCTTTGTAAAGCATATTCTTCCAGTACAGTTTGCTGGTATGATTTCCATAAAACTGTTGAACAATGGATGGGGCACCTGTTGATGGTGGTGCCAGTTTATGCTCAAATTACAAACCAATCCTATTAAACTCATATCAAATACTAATCCAATCTTCTTTTAGTGGCTGAGTCAGAATCTGATTTTAAAGTGTGTTTTCAAAGAGGCACTAATATAAATTTGATTAAAGGCAAAGATTGCTCTTACATGTTATTCAGGGTCTACTTTCTCTGAGCAAAGGAGTGCAGGGAAGAGATAGCTGAGCTGGCAGGAAAAAGCAGTGTTTATCCAACTGATATGGTAGTAGTGTCTCCTGACCCAAGTTCCAGCCTTTGCCTGCTACCATATTATGTAAATATAGTTGCTTGGGATATATCTTGTAGTGTGCCATCACTGCAAGGTGTAAATTTGCTCTTTGTGATGTAAGTTGAAAGGAGCTGTTTAATGAAGAACCTCTGAGCATGGTGGGCAGAGCTCTGGGAACGTATACCTAGATTCCACTTCTGCCTCTGGTCTTCGTACTTTGCTTTCCCTGTCAGCAAACGGGGGTAGAGGACAAAGAAGGAGAGAGGAATTTAATATTTATTGGATCTGAGTACAGTATTGTTCACGTTCTCCATACAGTGCAAATTCTCAGGGCATGTCAGAAGAAAAGTTATTGTTCCAGTAAAATTAGCCAAATCTTTTTTGGAGCATAGAATATGGTGGTTTTGAAAACAGTTCACAGAGCTTGAATCTCATATAGATGTTAATGCCTAAATTGTTGCATCTTGTGTTTTCTGCTTAAGGAAGAGACTGAATTGACTTAGTTCAGTATTTGTATTTACCCAGAATATAGTATTATGCAGAAATCTTATTGATAAAACAATTTGGGATACATCGTACATTTTATGTAAATTGCTGCATTGTTTGTGTCTGTGTGAACTGCTTCACATCTCTAAATAGAAGAGCTATTCTAGGCAGGTTCTCTTTCTCTCCCAATGAAGATTTGGGGAGCATGGAAAAGAAATCACTTGCCTTTTAGTCTTGGTCTGGCTATTAAATTGAGTGCAGTTAATGAAAGACAGAGATATTAAGGCAGGTAAATGTCTCATGGGAGTCTCCCCAGTTGTTTCCTACCTGGAAAGAAAGTTCTTCCAAGCCCTAGAAAAACTTATCTTCCCATTCAAAGTTCTGTTCAGATGATGATAAGAATCCATGTTGGTGTGTCTTCTACATAGTAGCTGACATGGAGACTGTTAGCTCATGTCTAACACGACATGAACTTTTGAGAAGCGTTCTCAAAAGTTACTGTGGTTCACTTCAGTTACCTTTATGAAACTGCTTAACAGCAGTTAGGATTGGGTGAATTCAGCCTAGAGGAACAGCTTCTCATTGCTCACGCTTTTGTATGCCCAGACTGAATGCAAATATGGGAAGGATGAAGACTTTTCAAAAGGCTACAGTGCAAGTAGATCAGTGTCTGGTCTGTAATGATTGTTTTCTTGGATGTGTGTCACTGACAGACTCTTGCTAGCATGTGCCTTCAGTATGGGTAGGCTTCTTGAAATAATGCTGATGTGAGACATAAGTCTTGTGCTGGCCTTCTGCATAGGTGACAGCATCAGCTTTGGAAATAAGAGATTAAATTATGCCTTTGTCTGTGCCAACTTCGTAGAGGCCAGGGCTATTGCACTGGCATAACAGAAAGCAAAGCTTAATGCACATTTGCCCTTGGTGAATAGCAGGGAGAAGACAATTGCTGTTTGTCCATCACTTCCTGAGTTTTTCCCCTGAGCCAGTACTGCCACCAGATCTGTGAATATATCCACAGCCTTTCTCTAGGATTGCTTTATTTGGTGGCTTAGTGACATTATAGCATCTTTGGGAAAGCAATCATGGTCAAATCTTTTAAACGTGACTTCAGGTGAAACAGCAGAGGCCATGTGGCTCAAAGCCAAACTTTGCAGCATGTGGCACTGACCCCCAGAGATGGGTGAAGATGAACTGCAGTTAGTTTACTTGCAGCTGGCTCTGGTGGTGAGAACTGCTGGGAGCTGTGGCTATTCCACTTAAGCCTCAAACAAAACCACTTAACTCGCTCTGTTCTCAGTGGTATTTGCTGTGGCTCCTTGAATGAACTGCTTAGCAACACCCAGAGCAAATCATGTATTTATTTTTATACCTACCAAGTTGCTATTGGCACCGAGCCTCTAAGTTGCTTTAGGACTTGGTTGCATTGTGTTTGCTTGGCTCTTTAATTGTATGCTTCCTTGGGCAAAACTTGTGTTTACTGCGCTTTACTTAGTGGTGTTCTGACATGCTGTAAATAAAATGTAAGCCCTCACAGGCTCTCTGCCTGCCTCCTCCCATTGTTCCCACAAGAGGGGCTGCCCTTTAAGGTGTTTCTTAAGGTGAGTTTCTCCCAATTCTTGGGAGATCTGGAGAAGCTGGCTACTCTACTTTTTTCCTTGATGGTGTTAGAGAAATGCTTCTAGTGAGGCTCTTGAAGAGGGAGGAAGCATGTCTTGCCCTGGAAGTTCCCTAATTCAGCTCTCTCGGCAGTCTGTAAGCTGCTTGCCTACCGCTGACTTAAAAGGCAGTGAGTTCAACCACTGCATTGACACAGGACTTGGCAACAGCCAAAGGACTTTTGCTGTTAAAGTCCAGAGCAACCACTTGCAGGAGCGGTTTGCACGAGTAGTGCTGCAGCGGTGACTGGACCGTGCGCCTCTGGCACCCCGGGCCAGGGCAGCAGGGGACGGGAGTGGGGCACGGTGCGGGGCGGCAGACCCCATCCCCTTTCCTCCTCTGACCACCCCACGTCCGCGGCTCCGAAGAGCACCAGGACGGCAAGGGAGCCACCACCCCTCCCCGGCGGGCGCGCCGTGGGGGCTACCGGGCAGGGCGAGGCGGCCGCAGCCCTGGAGGGCCGCTGCTCTGGGCCCCGCCGCCCGCCGGAGCGGGCGGTCTCGGCCTGTGCCTCGCATCGGCGCGGGTCCCTGCCGCCGGCGGCGCGGCGAGGCCAGGCGAGGCGCGGCGAGCCCTGCGGGCGGGCTCGGGGAGACCCGCCGCTGCGCCCCTGCCCGCACCGGAGGACTGCTCGGGCCTCGCCAACCGCTTCTCCGGGCCGTTTCAGAGCAGCCGCAGCCCCAGCCCCAGCCCCAGCCCCAGCCCCAGCCCCAGCCCCAGCCCCAGCCCCAGCCCCAGCCCCACGCTGGCCCGGCCCGCCCCGGCCCCCGCTCTCCGCGGGGCCGCTCGCTGCGCCTTTAACGACGGCGGCTGCGCCGCGGCGGGCGGGCTGCGCGGCGGGACCGAGCGGCGCGGCCGCGTCTGCCGGCCGCGTCTTCCAGCGCCGCAGGCGAGTGGGCGGCGCGGACCCTCCGCCGGGAGCAGATGGGGTGGTGGAGCGCGGGGTGCCGGCGCGCCGGCAGGGCCCCGCAGGCGAGCACCTGACGCCGCCGGCGACGGCTCGGCTGCGAGCGGGCAGCCCTGAAATGGCGAAAGCTCCGCGCCCAGGTGAGTGCTGAGCTCGCACGGCGGGATGGGCCCGCCCTGAGGGGAGCGCTGGGCCCCGCGCGGCGGGAGGTGAGGCTCCAGCGCCCTCCCCCCGCCCACCGGCGGCCTGGCGGGCCGTCCCGGCTCCTGCCCACCGGAACAGTAAACGCAAACTTCTGTGAACGAGACACAGGTGCATTTGCCCTCCTCGGCTCTGTCTTCGGCGCCCGCGTCGGCCGGTGCCGGTGGTCGCGGGAGTGCCGTGAGGGGCTGCGGGGGCGTCGCGGGCCTCCGCCCCGGTCGCCACAGTCTGGCGTCCTCCCGGCTCTCCTCCCTGGTGCTGGGCCGGGAAGGGTCTCTCCCAGCTCTGGGGGAGCTCTGCGGCTGCCGCCTTGTGGAGCCGATGCTCGCTGCCGCCTGCTCGGGAGGAATCGGCTGGTCCGCAGCAGCCATGGGCTCCCCTGAAAATGGTAAAGGTGTGCTCGTTGGGTAGGACTGCTGACAGGAAAAGGCAGGTGCAGCCTCTCCTGCGCCTTGCAGGTTCGCGTGTTTGAACTCGTGTGTTCTCCAGAGTCTGAGCAGTCTGGAGGTCGGTTGACTGGGGCTGGGGCCAGACGGCTTGGGGGTACTCAGCAGCAAAGCCCTGATGCCCTATGCCTGGTGGCAGCGGCAGCCCTGCAGCAGGTGGCATATATTTTCTGTGCATGAATGACCAGTGCCAGCTAGCAGAACAGATTGAGAAACCTTTTGCTGTTGCAGAAGTGGTTTTCTTCTAGGTTGCACACAGAGCCCATTGCTTTTGAAGGTGAAGGCCTAGCTGGGCTATGACTGAATGCCTGCTGGTCTGCATGTGAAACTTGCCTGGTGTTTGGTGCCATTTCTTGGCACAGCTTTACAGCAGCATGGTAATGTTAAAGCTAAACCCAAAGGTTTTGCCCAGCAGTGTTTATTTTTTTAATATTCCCCCAAAATAGGCATGAATTGGTGGCAGCCCAGAGACATAGTGCTCTGGAACATGACAGCATCAATAATTTCAGAAGATGCAAATATAGTATTGAATTAAATGGTTGTTTTCCGTCTTTGGAAGATGAAGAAATAATCAAATGGGGAAAAATTCTCATTGTTTTTTCTTTGGCATTGGTTTGCAGTCCTTTTAACTTTGATAGGAAAATAAAGGAGCATTGCTTTCACTTTCAGTGGTACTTGAGTATTGTAGCCTGCATACGTAGCTTGCTTGTTCAAACCCAACTTTGCACAGAAATTTTAAAATCTGTAGACAGATTTTTGGTAGACAAAATATGACTTTTGATGCCAGCTTTACGACATTGTCACTACTTCTTATTGTAAAGAAAAGCAAGAACTGACCGTTCACAAAGGAGCTCTGGCAGAACATATCTGGGTTAGGAGCAGGGAAAATGTGCTGCTTTTATAAATTGAGCCTACTGAGTTTATCAGCCTGAGCTGGAATATGCACAAATATAGAAATGTTGTGACTGTTTTGCTTGTATGTACCCTGCCTTGCAGCCCCTGCCAGTGCTGTAGCCTTACCACGAATACGAAGAAAAGCCATCATTCCAGTAGCTATGAAATCTGCTGCTTGACCACTGTTGAATGACACGTGTGCTTATAAAGGGCTTTTAAAGGTGGTTGACTTGACTTGTTTGAGTAGCCAGATCTCACCTAGTGGACTCCCCATCTTAAGTACTTGGAATAGTCCCTGCGCAGAAACGCTTGGACATTTGCAGGATTGTAGGTTGCAAAACCATATAGCGACAACTGCACATCACTACCTGACATGTCCCTGTGGGGGTGGTGTGGTATCTGCTCTTCATCTCCTACTTCGTTTTTTAACAGGCAGCAGTGACTCAAAAATGCCAGATCCTCCTCAGAAAGCCAAAATCTCTGCACTGTGAAAGTAGAGTCTTTCAGATGTGATGCAGGCAGTCCACCTACAGTCATTGCAGGAAAAGGTTAGAGAATATTCATATCTTCTCTGGTTTTGGGGAGTGAGTTTGGAGGAGGTGATGATACTGCTGAGAGGGAGAGTGAAGTTAATTTCTGCTGTGGGGAAGCTGGCATCTGAAGCATCAAGAAACAGCTCTAAGAGATATAACACATTTACAGGAAAGCTTGATCTAGGATTTGGAGCCTGAGCAGCCATGTTAAACCTCCTCCCTCTCTTCCTCCATCTCACCAGTAATACCATAAAGTGCAAGACTGGAAGTGTCACTGGTACCTTAAAATAGGGGCTTAAAGGCCTGCATGGCTTAGTTTCTTGATTTGTTTCCTGTACTCAATAAGCAAATACATGCCTGTTGTTACCATCTGCTGCAGAACTGCCAGTTGAAGGATGTACAAAGCAGGTAACCAGGGACTTGTCATTGCTGAATTGCTATGAGATGAAAGACACTGAGTGAGGAATGGGAGAGAGGTATTGGTTACATTGGGTACTTCTGACCACAGTGGTGTCTGAACTGTTCCTTCAGTTAGCTCGTTCACTTGGCTTCTTGACAAGGGAACCTGCATTTTGTGTGGACTTTCTTCTGCCTTTAATTATGTCTCTGGCTTTGTCAGCTGCGCTCTTTGCTTTCCTTTTGATTTTTATTTAGGAACTGATGCAGCCACAATGAGAATAAAGGGAGCTCCTGACTCTTTCTGCTTTCTAGCCTTTCCTGGTATCTGCTCGATCTTGCTGATTGTCTTCAAGCTGCTTCTTCCCTCCACTTCCTGTCCCAAGCTGCTTTCTTTCCAAAACTGACCACTTTATTCTTCCCTTAATACTTTCCTTCACCTCTCAGTTTTTCCTTTGTACCTGTCAACCCTTTTCCCACCTCTTAGAAATCCTGTCTCAGTACACTACCTCTGTCAGCCCAGGACTGCTCTCAAAGGGAGTATTGTAACATCTCTCCTCTGCAGGCTGCAGAGAAGGCTGCAGCTTCTCTGATCAACTTAGTGACTTTGTTCACTCTCAGACCCTGCTTGCTTTGTTGCCCTTTCAGGATTACCTTTCTTCTCCTCTTCTCCCACTTACATGTTCCTGACTTCTTGCCTTTCGTCTTGCTGCCTCTTAAACCAGGAACTTTCTCCTAGTACTTGCCCTCAAAGTTCCCACTTCTGTCCCTTTTAATTCTTCCTCTTCTGTCCTCTTTCTGAAGTGCCAGCAATGCTTCCATGTCTGCAAGTCACAAGACTGTAAGCGTACACAGGTTTCAGCAGGGCAGGACTCAGCCTGTGCTTAGAGTACTGCAGGTTCATGAATGGAAGGTATGGTTTGATGATCTGGTGGCTTGCTGCCCACATTAAGAGAAATCTTGTGTATTTCCACCTCTTTCCCATGCCAGCTCCCAAACTTCCCCAGCTCTTCTGAAGTCTGGTTCTGGGAACCAAGCAGGTGGAAAACTCTTTGTTATTGTAAATTTCTAGAAAGTTTGTTTTCTGCTGGTTTTGGAATCCTTACAGGCTCGACTGCAGGGTCAGGCGACTGCCCTCCCTGGTGGGAAGAAGGAAACAGGATCGCATCCCTTATAAGCAGCTACCAGTTAGGCTGGTTGGACACCTCTCCCCTGCTTCGTTGGCCTCCCATTCCTTTATTTGCCTCTCCTTTCTGGCTCCCTGTTCTCCTCCCCTTACCCCTTGGCCTGCCACTCCTTTATTTTCCTGCCCCTCTCTCCTTTGGGGCCCCCCTTCCCCACTCTGGTTCCCCATCTTCCTCTGGCCTTGCGCACTCTCCCCCTTGGCCTCCTGTTCCCCCGCTGGCCAGCCACCTGCTCCCACTCTGGCCACCCCATCCTGTTGGCCTTGCATGGTGCTCTCCCCCTTGGCCTTTGGCCTCCTGCTCTCTCCCCTCAGCCCACCCCTCCTGCTTCCTCTCACTCTCAGCCTCCATCTCTCCCATCAGGTTCTCTTTTCGTATTTTCTTCCTTCTCTCCTCCACCTGTCTGGCCTCCCACTTTCCCCTCTGAGTGCTCTCCCCCTTGCCCTTCCACTTTTTTCTTCCCTGTCCCCCTTGGCCTTGTGTGCTCTCCATCTCTCCGACATCGCTCTTGCCTCCCACTTTCATTTTTCTCCCTCTCCCCCTCTGGCCTCCTCCTCTCCCCCTTTGCCCTCACACTTCTATAGGCCTCCCACTCCCCCGAGCCCCTTCCACTTGCAGTGGATTTCATTTCAATTTCAGCTGATTTCGTTTCAGTTCCAGTGTCTGCTACAGATTCATTGTGTGACTTTGGATGAATCCTGTGTGGCCTTGCTAACTATAATGGCATATATGGCCCTTATTTTCTGGTGGTCTGTACACATGTGAGGGCTTACTCTGAGGATACTTCAGTTTTCATTCTGGAATAATTGGAGGGAGGATCAGCATCTCTCTGTCTTGCCTGAGCTCCTGAGTCTGAGGAGTGCCTCCAGTAGTTCAATTCACATATTTTTAAAGTACATCTTCCATTTTACATTTGCCAAAGAAGAAATAAAACATAACTAGAAAATAACAGTGGGTAATTTTGGCCTCCAGTAAGTCTTAACTGCGTAGTCATTAGGTAACACTGTGTGGGTAGCTCAGTTAAATCACTTAATGGGTAGGCAGGAAGCAGCTGAAACCAGCAGAACAGGAAGAAGTATTATTATGCAACAGCAGCCAATGGCAACAGCAAAGGTCATTCCTTCTACCCAGCATCTCTTTCCAAATGGAAAAATGACTTGTGCTTTTTTAATTTTATTAGGAAAACCTTCCCTGAATCAAAATGGTCACAGTTCTAAAACAAGTTTTGACAAGTGGAAATGTTTTAATCTGTGCAACAGAGTCTATTTTTGATTTTTTTTTTAATTGAGGTAATTCAGTCTTCAATACTTTGCTATGTAAAAGACTGAGTTTTCAGTAGCTATGAGAACATTGTGCGCTATTTTGTCTCTGCTAACTAGGTTGGTGTGGTAGTAGTATTCAGGAGTGCTTTTTTTTTTTATGGTTGCCTGTCTGTGGCATGTGCTTATGTCTAGGCTTGATCAGCAAATGCTTATTACCAAGCAAAAGATTAGCAAACTGCTAGCCCTGCTGCAAAGCTTGAAATCTGTAATATTATGACAGTGACGTGAATCGTATTGAATTAGTTTTACAGGAAAGCCCACTGCTGTAATTGCATCCAATGAAAACTGCGGTTCTTATCCCAGGCTGCTTGAATGCATCTTCCTGGAAGGTCCAGTACAAGCACACCTGAGCCTGGATGGTCTCTTGGACTAGCCTGGTACGTTAGTGGTGCGGCCAGTGCATGTGAGGAGCTGGCATGACTGGCGTTCGCATCAGCCTGCTTTCTTTCCATCTGTCCTATTTGCCTGACAAGGTAACCATTGATTCGTGCACTGTTAAGGAGAAGAGGGCCTTTAGGAGATGCTGGAGTGATTCTTAAACTGATGCTTCTGGACTGTGCTACTGTTTTGCTACTCTGCCCTCTCACAAATATGCTTCAGGCATAAAGTCATTGCTATTTCATTCCCAAAGTGTTTGTGCTGATACTGCTGGTGAAGTTCTGCTGTAAACAGTGATGACTTGAGTCATGGTTTTCTTTTTCAGCTGCAGTCAGTGTTTTTAAAAGCTAATTCAAGCTGAGGAGAAGGCAGAACCAGTGAAGAAAGGTAACATGGCTGTGGTTTCACAGCAGGGCTAGGCTTACTTCCCGGTGCATTTGTAAGATGAATTTTCAACTCATTAGATCAAATGGCAGAGCCCTGTATCTTGGTAAAGTGTGCTGTCCACTAGAGGATGTAATTTCCGCAGGCAAACGTTCCTTCCATTTTACGGAAGGGTATTACTGTGCTCTGCACACATTTCATCTCCACGTGTATTGCACCTAAAGAACTGGGCCCTACTGTGTACAGTATTGGTTTATTCTGAGTCAGAGGTAATACCAGTTACTGGAATGGAACAAGTAGATGCCTTTTCTTTCTCCTGACTTGATATGCATTTTAAATACAATCTTTGCATAACAAGTAATATTGAAACAGCATTTTTGGTACTGGTAGCAGAGCGTGTGGAACTGCTGAGTGACAGTGGTGAGCTGTTCTGTCTTAGGATGCTTGGGACTTATAGGATGAGTGGGTTTTGGACACACTTTTAGAATGATATAGGAAAGTGGTTAAATTAAAGTCAGGAATCAGCAGCATTAGCTGCAATTTTTGGAGGAAGACCTTTGTTTCTTAAAGTGCTTTTCAGAGCCTCTTAGGCCTTACTTCACTTCTTGTCTATTTTTGAGCTTCCATTTCTTTAGTTATAGAATCATAGAATCATTAAGGTTGGAAAAGACCTCTAGGATCATCTAGTCCAACCATCAACCCAGCACCTCCATGCCTACTAAACCATGTCCTGAAGTGCCACATCTACATGTTTTTTAACTCCTCCAGGGATGGCGACTCCACCACCTCTCTGGGCAGCCTGTTCCAATGCTTGATAACCCTTTCAGTAAAAAAATTTTTCCTAATATCCAATCTAAACCTTTCCTGATGCAACTTGAGGCCATTTCCTGTCGTCCTATCGCTAGTTACTTGGGCGAAGAGACCGAGACCTGCCTCGCTACGACCTCCTTTCAGGTAGTTGTAGAGAGCGATGAGGTCTCCCCTGAGCCTCCTTTTCTCCAGGCTAAACAACCCCAGTTCCCTCAGCCGCTCCCCATCAGCCTTGTGCTCCAGACCCTTGACCAGCTTCATTGCCCTTCTCTGGACACGCTCCAGCACCTCAATGTCTCTCTTGTAGGGATGGAACCCAAAACTGCACACAGTATTCGAGGTGTGGCCTCACCAGTGCCGAGTACAGGGGGACGATCACTTCCCTAGTCCTGCTGGCCACACTGTTTCTGATACAAGCCAGGATGCCATTGGCTTTCTTGGCCACCTGGGCACACTGCTGGCTCATAATCAGGCAGCTATTGACCAATACCCCCAGGTCCTTCTCTGCCAGGCAGCTTTCCAGCCACTCTTCCCCAAGCCTGTAGCGTTGCATGGGGTTGTTGTGACCCAAGTGTGGGATGCAGCACTTGGCCTTGTTGAACCTCATACCATTGGCCTCGGCCCATCGATCCAGCCTGTCCAGTCTGAGAATGTTGGCTACAGACCAGGAAGATCACTTTAATTCCTCATGTGGTTTTTTTTTCCTCTCTTAGAAACACCCTCAGATCACATGGAATGAAGTGCACTCATGCACTTCTTAATTGTCATATCACTGTCAGTTTGCCACGTTTCTTTAAAAAAAAACAAAAAAACCCCAAAAAATGCCTTTGGAAAGAATTTGGGTTTATGCCTCGTGACCAGGAAAAACTAGACCCGATTCTTCTCTTATGTACACTTTTCAACTACTGTTGACTTCAGCAGGATAACTTGCTCATGAAACTATGAGGAAAATGAGCTCTGCTGGTGTTTGTGGGTGAATGTGGAATTGGCCTTTCCCATGGCTGTTCTGCTGCTTAGGTGTGTTTGTGGAACATATCAGAGATTGCATGATCATAGTGGGTTTCTTCTTCTTCTTTGGATGGATAGCATTAGAGGCTGCTGATAGATGAGTGGAAACTTTCTTCTGCAGGTTGCTGGAACTATGTACAGTCACTAAACACCAAGGATGAAATTTGCCTCGCATCTAAATTTGGATGACATCTACAGAGGTGCAGTCTGACTTGCCCTCAAACAGAAGTACGAGTATCACATAATAGGATGTGGAACTATTTCTGTAGCAATTCTTAGTCAAGTAAGATCCTGGTTGTTCCTGGGAAGAGGTTTTTTTTTTTTTTTTTTTGGTAAATGAGAGACAGAGTGGCTGAGCGTTCCTCAGGGATGAGGTTAGGTGCTCATTCAAGTGTGGGGTCAGTTAGCTATTTTACTGCCTATCACAAGAGGATGCAACTGATTGTATCTGCTGCTCTCGCCCTTATGGAAGCTACTGCTGTACAGGATATAAGTTTCAGTTGTGATCCTTATTTATATATCTTAGTGCTGAGGAAATCAATATCTAACATGGGTAAATTAGCTAATGAGCATATTATAAATCTAAAAATCTTACTTTAACTGATTCTTTTTCAACAACATTCAAAAGTGACTTTGCTTTTAATTAGCAATTTATATGAGAGCTACTGTGAGGTTGGGGTGTATGGTGAAGTATGGTGAATCACAAACCTAAATCTAGTACATCTATGATGTTGAAAATTGTTTTCTGTAGGTCGTGCAAGAGTTGTCTTCATGCAGATATGTGATAGCGTCAGCCACAGAAAAATTAAAATGTGAAATGATTTAGTGCAGGGAAAATCAAGAGAGTACTTTGCATTTTATTCATGCATCACATCACCTCATCTCATGTCACCGGATCACAGATGCAGCAAAGTACCAATGGAATTCCAGCTTTTCTTTGTTGAAGAAAAAAAGTGAGACATTTTTACAGAAGAAAATCACTGATTGTAATCTTAATTGTAATTAATCTTAATTACAATTAATTACAATTAGTGCTAGCCTAACTAGAGAATTCAGCTTCTGTGCATGGTGCTGCAAGATGGCTCTGCTTTTGTGTTCTCCCCCGCTGCTGCTGTGGCTGTGTGCTCAGGACAAGCCCCCAGTCAGCTCCCTCTGTACCAGGCGAGCATAGCAACCTGCAGTACTATGCAGAAGGAAACAGCTTAGGTAGGAGACCTTGCTCCTGCTTCTCCTAGAAGAAAAGCACCTGTGCATTTCTGTGAACTCTCCTTCTGCCACTTGGAAATGTTCCCCTTGTATCCTACTGTCAGTTTGTCGTGCTGCCTCAACAGCCTATGGGACCTACTACATGTGCTTCTAGTTCAACTCTTGTGACTGGGAAATTAGTGATGTAGTGGGTTTCTTTTAAAGGCATTGCATTTCTACATGGTTTCCCCTTCTATCCTTAGAAATTGTGATACTGAACAACTGAAATGAAACATAAGTTGCTACCCTGCTTGCAAAAATTGCTGAAATCTGGCTGCTAAAAATCAGTCAACAAATCTGATAAAGTTCGCTGACATAGAAGCATTGTGTCATTACTGAGGAGTTAGCCTGTATTTTGAAGTAGGCCTGATCTTTTTGCTCTTTGAAACAAAATAATAAAATAAGATGTGCAGCGATTGATACTGTAAATCAAATCAGTGAGTCCAAGCAATGCCAGTGTCTAATGCAATCAAGAAATGTTAATAGAGTCCTATTAAGGTGGCTAATGCTAATCTGTTGGCACAGAAGGAAGCAGACTCAATAAGACTAATGTATTAGGGCAATGCAATGCAGTCCAGCCAGCAAATAAATGTAGATGTGAAGAACTGCTGCAGTGAGCTTACACAGACTTCTGCTGCTGACTGTGGCTATGTTTAAGCTGCTTCTAAATCTAGAAGCATTCCTAATGCAGTGTAATAAAACTGATGCTCCCAAGGGCTTTTCTCATAGCCAGAATTTATGCCTGGAGATTTGTGACACTTTTCCCTGCCCTCCCTTCACATTCTGCATCAAACTCCAAGGTCACTGGAAGCATGAGCTTTCTTTGTGGGGCCAGCACTTTTACTGATTTTCAGCCAGGCTAGTGGCAGTTATTCTCCAGGGAGCTGCTGTTTTCTTTGGAGTACTTGTGAAATCTTTACACTTCTATATAGCCTTTTCCCTTCCTTCCTTCCCAGCAAATTCTAGTGGCTGAAACAGAAAGCTTTTTATTCTGGCAAAAAAGCAACAATCCCTGCAATACATTTTAGGCTCTTCAGCCAGAGGTTCCTTCAACTTTACGTCATTCATCAGGAGGTACTTAATCCAGATTTAGTAACGCTAGAATGGTGTTGGTTAGGGAGGTGCTCTTGGGCTTTTGAATTTAAGTTGAAAGTGTTAGTGCAACCACTGGCAGTTTTTTTTCCCTCATGGGAGGTGCATTTGTATTTACTTCCATGGGCAGCATGCTGTGCTTGAGGTGAACTCCTTGAAGCTGTCATGCCAGCGTTGGCTCTGTGGCTGAGGGAAATGGCAGTTTCCACTTTTGGATAGGGCCTTACTTCCATGCATGAAACATTCCTGGAAGCCACTGCATTGAACACTAGGAAAGTACAAACCTGGGAAATGAACAGCATTCCATATTCTACTACTGCTTGTAAGCATAAATTACTAGTGAAATTTAAAAGTGAATAGATTTGAAGAGAAACTTTGAATATCTTAATGCCTCCAGAACGGGGAATGGGGAATGATTAGATAAAATAAATGACCTGAAACACCTTAGAGCTGTTTTATCTGTGGGTCATGCGTCTTGCAGCACTGCAGTGCTGGCACTGAAATTCAGTAGTGGTACATTTATTTCTTCCCATGTTTTAGTGCTTTTAGACTTCTAAAACTTCTTTTTTTAATCTGTACTGTGTGCTTTCATGAAAGCCACTGTAGGCAGGTGTCAAGACGTCCATGCCTTTGCTGTGCAGATGATATAGTTCCCTTCAGACTTGGAAGCTTGACAGAGTGTGACCAACAGGATGTGGATTAGCAGCATTTCATCTTCTGCATCTTTAATAATGTTCTGTGCAAAGTGTTGCTGTGCTCTTCCCAAAGGAGCATTTTCTTCATTTTCGTGAAGTGTCTCCAGCCTCTTTCCTTGAGTTGCAGAGGCTGATTTTTTGCCTATGGCTTGACAGGAGGTAGTCGGATACTTATCACAGTAGTTGCATCTGTCAAGCATTGTCTTCCAGCAGTCCCTCAGATAAGTTCTTTTCTTCTTGTAGCAATCCAGAGTTCTTTCCAAAGAAGCAGTGGCTTCTCTTATTAGGGTTTCTACAGAGTTTCACAACAGCTACTCCATTCATTTCCCAGCTTCTGTGTCATAGGTCAGGAATTTTGACAACACCCGCTTCTATTTTTTTCCGCTCTGCCTAATCCTCCTTTCTAGCCTGGTACTTGACCATTCCCTGATAGCTGCTGGTCTAAAAGAAAGCATGAAAGGGTGCAGGAAAAGATGGGACAGTGGAGCAGGGAGTGGAAGAGTCCTTCTTTGTGAGGAAATTGGAAGGAGATGGCTTTCTTTGTCTAGCAAAATCGAAGCCAGGATGTTGTCTAGCCAGGGTGTTGAAGGAAAGGTGCTGAAACTGATGTTGACTGTAAACCAAGTGGGTGTAGAGCAGCCATGAGTACATCAAGACAGAAAATAAGGAAAAAGCTTTGGACTGGCAGAGTAACAGCATACTGTTAGAGCCTCCCAATCAGAATAATGATGCAATGCCATCCCTCATGTCTTTTTATGAGGGAGCTTGTGCAAGTTAAACACATTTTCTATTATGGTACCATGTGTGCATGCTGGACAAAAGGCACGTTTCAGCCTTATGTTCCTATGACTGTTCTGTTCAGCACACCTTGGCTGATGGTGTAGGAGTGCATCTCCAGCACAGTGAGCAGGGAAATCACTTCCTGGCCCCTCCCCACTTCCTGGAAATCACTTCCCTATTCACACGTGAAGGCCCTGTGTGTGAATGCTCTTTGTGTACTTCTGTGGGCGGTTGACCTTGGCTGACTGCCAGGTGCCCACCAAGATACTTATCACTCCACCTCCTCAGCAAGACAGGGCGGGGCGTGGGGGGAGAGAAAATATGGTGAAAGGCTTGTGGGTTGAGATAAGGACGGGGAGATCACTCAGCAATTACAGTCAAGGGCAAAAGAGATTCAGCTTGGGGAAATTACATTAATTTATTACCAATCTAAACCAGAGCAGGATAATGAGAAATAAGAACAATCTTAAAGCACCTTCCCCCCACCCCTCTGTTCTTCCCAGGCTCAACTTTGTCACCGAAATCGGCAATCAAACTCCTTAACACCAATGTAGTATTAAGAAGCAGGCATTCTTTATTATGGCGCCGGATGCACGGGGGATCGTTCCACCTAGCGTGCATACCGCAGGCGAAACTTATATTGTGCCATTACATACGTATGCATCAAATTTCCCGGAATGACCATACATATTTATTATATTTCCTGGAACTAATTATCATATTTGCGTGGTCATTACGCATGCATCCCTGAACTCCAAGGGGCTTCTGTGGGGGTCTCTGGTGGTCCTTGGTGGCCGTACAGGTGTGTCCTTTAGTTGACTCCTTCTTCTGGACGTGCGCAATCCCACCTTGCTTATGTAACTTGCTTCCCTTCTTCATGGTGCAGGGTCCCTAACAATGATTTGGCACCCTTAACACAAACCAATTATTCTAACCACCCTCGACTCTCTGTCAAGATGGGCTGGGGCTGTACTGGGAACACAGCAGCATGTCCGTACTACTCCTTGTCCAATTGTCTTTGGGCATAGTAGCATATCCATAGCCACAGGTGTACAATAGGTGTACAAACACAACATTAAAGCATTGTCTACCCTGCTCCTGTCTCTATGTTGCTTAGTTACAAAAGAACAAACTAATAATGTTAGTTACAACTGGTTACAACTTCACTCTCAATTTTTCCACCTCCTCCCCTGAGCAGTGCAGGGGGACGGGGAATGGGGGTTACGGTAAGTTCATGACGTGTTGTCTGTGCTGCTCCTTCCTCCTCACGCTCTTCCCCTGCTCCAGTGTGGGGTCCCTCCCATGTGAGACAGTCCTCTGCGAACTTCTCCCACATGGGTCCTTCCCACGCGCTGCAGTTCTTCATGAACTGCTCCAGCATCGGTCCTTTCTGCAGGGTGCAGTCCTTCAGGAGCAGACTGCTCCAGTGTGGGTCCCCCACGGGTCAGAGGTCCTGCCAGAAGACCTGCTCCAGTGTGGGCTCCAGCGTGGGCTCCTCTCCATGGGCCACAGTTCCTGCCAGAAGCCTGCTCTGGTGTGGGCTTTCCACGGGTTGCAGCTTCCTTCAGGGCACATCCACCTGCTCCAGCGTGGAGTCCTCCACAAGCTGAAGGGTGGATATCTTCTGCACTGTGGCCCTCCATGGACCACAGGGGGACAACCTGTGTCACCATGGTCTCCTCCATAGGCTGCAGGAGAATCTCTGCTCCGGCACCTGGAGCACCTCCTTCTCCTTCTTCACTGACTTTGGTGTCTGCAGGGCTGTTTCTTTCACATATTCTCACTCCTTTCTCCCAGCTGCTGTTGCACAGCAGTTTTTACCCCTTCTTAAATATGTTATCACAGAGGCGCTACCAACATCACTGATGGGCTCAGCCTTGGCCGGTGGTGGGTCTGTCTTGGAGCTGGCTGGAACTGCCTCTGTTGGACATTGGGGAAGCTTCTGGCATCTTCTCACAGAAGCAACCCCTGTAGCCCCCTCCGCTACCAAAACCTTGCCATGTAATCCCAATACAAATTCATAGCTTTCTCTGGTGTAAATGTAGATAAACTCTTTGACCTTGGGCTTTGGGATCAGAGTTTAGACAGCTGAACATAAAGGGCAGGACTCCCGAGAGCAGTTACTACCATCACCAGAGTAGAAAAGCTTGTAGAGAACAGCTTTTGATTCTGACAAACTCTGCATAACTCGGGCATCTTCTGCATCCCATCAAGTTGCTTCCAATGAGATTTGGCTGAACTGCAGGACAGAGCAGGACTGCTGATGATCAGAATAAGTGAGTAAGTAGTGGTCTTTGTTGGGACTTCAAGGGTAGTTAAGTTAAGAAGAGGCATCTTTTCTTAGGCATCTTTTTAAGGGCTTTGATTAGGGATTGAAGTACAGTTTTTCACTTGCCTTTATATTTGGGGCTTGTACAGATTATGTGAAAATCTGCATGCGCTCATTGCAGCTTTACATTGCTGTGCCTTGAGATTCATATTCTTCCTGGCTGGATGGGTTTGTTTTAAGGTTATTACTGAGAAACAGTACTGTTTTGTAGAAACATTTTAAAATTGCCATGCTTTAAGTCAGTTGTTCTCTGTCTCTCCCTGCCTTGAAAAACCAAAACAACCTCTCTAAGCCTAAAAATAAACACATCAGAAGATATTCTCCCCTACTGCAAAGGGTAAAGAAAAGAAAAAACAAAAGAGAAAACAAAAGAACTTGGGGGTCAGGAGAAGAGAGCAAAAACCAAGCAAATTGGATAGATTGTGGTAAGAAATGTACAGGAAAAAACAGTTATTAATACGAGCAGATGCTGCACAGACATAATGCATTGGTTGTTATTTATAAGTATGGATCAATTTTAAGCCAAGACTGAATTTATGCAGTATCAGTGAGCTTTTCTGGGTGGCAGTGTAGCTGGT
This sequence comes from Mycteria americana, assembly GCF_035582795.1. Lineage (NCBI taxonomy): Eukaryota > Metazoa > Chordata > Aves > Ciconiiformes > Ciconiidae > Mycteria > Mycteria americana. Next base: position 362,807 of record NC_134379.1, on the reverse strand, counting down.
TGGGTGTGTATTGACTTAACAGAATCCACTTTGCTTACACCTTGAGTTCTTAGCTATCTTTGTTGTTACTCAAGATTTTCCAATAATTTTGTGCAGGGAAGAAAGAAAACCATAACAAAACCACCTAACTCTTGTTTTCACTCCTTTTTGCCTTTATTACATCTTGTGTTCTGGATGGCTGCCTCCAAAGTACATCACACACATGTTAGGCAAATGTTTCTTATGGAACTATTCTTCAGTGGGAATTAAATTCTTTAAGATTTGTTTTCCTTCCCTTAAAGATAGGAATGTGGGCTCCCTTTTAAAGAATTGATGATTTGAAATTCATTTGCTCCTCTTCCCTCCCCAGAACCTGTTTGCTGAACGGTGCCAGTTGAATGACTGGAGAAACAAGAGTGAAGTAGTTGCAGTAGCACAGTAGGATCAGTGTGTGTTTTGAGTGTGCACAGCTATGTCTGGAGGGCTGCTGGTTTTACCCGAGTCAGATTTTGTCTTTCCAAGTTCCAGTCCTGCTTTTGATATCTGTGTGATGGTAACCTGAACTGAGGGAAGCTAAGGAGAGCCTTCCAGCTCAAATTTTATGGTCTTCTCTAGGTAACTTAGAGCTAATTACTGAGATAGGTCAAGTGCTTAAGCTTCTCTAATTTGCATATGAAAATATGAGCTAAACCCAAACCCTGGCCCAAGAGCCCTGGTAACAGTCAGTACTAATGAATCAGAGGGCATATACAGGTGGAAAGTATTGTCATACGTGAAGGGATATCTGCCTGTCTAGAGATATGGGAATAGATTTGTCACTTGAATTACTGTGCACAAGCACACTTTTTATAGAGCAGAAGCTGGCAGGATGCTTGTGTTGCCAAGAGTGAGAACATTAAGCTGCTCAAAAAAAAAAAAGCTTTAAGATTGTTGCAGATACATCTTTATGCTCGTTTCATGACACTTGGTGCTGTGAGGCAGTCTCTCTGTGTGAGAACTAGGCCTTTGGTGTTACAGTAAAACTGGGATTGCCCCATACTTTGTGCTTTTCTGCATGTTTTAAAACATAAAAGCAGTTTTATTTTCTGGAGAATAGCCTGGCTTAAGCTGCTGTCTTACAGGAAAAAATTATTCCTTGGAACATCTTCCCTTTCAATTTCTTGATGATCATGTGTTTGTTTTCTTGCTGTTTCAAGGTAATTCTTTTCCATTTTATGGAGACAGCATTTTTATAAATATTGTGTTAGAACCTGTACTGCCCAGTGACTGCAAATGTGGTGATTTTTTTTGGTTTGTTTTCTATTTTGTTTTTCTTTTAATTGCCACTCTAATGAGTAAGAAACAAGAGTTCAAAGTATTTTATCTTCCTTTGATGCTTTTTCAGGCATATGGTGATGACTTTGGAAACTTTTCTCAGCATTACTCATTAAAAGGAAGACATTTTGCCTCTTCTGGCACATGCATGATACTTGACATGCCTCGACAGTAGAAGGGCGTGAGGATGAGTTTTTGCTCTGAGATAGGAGAATGAGGATTAATAACGTCTTTTCCAAGACTTGTCTAATGGACCAGCTTGTACAGTTGGCTCTTCCCAGAAGGTTATGAGGATTTTAGCTTGCTGTTTGGATTTCTTGATCCGCACAACAGAGAGTATCTGTTAGTGGGGCTTTTCTGTGTTTTCTATCTTGTGTATCATTAAGGCAAAGGACAGCTTGACTCAAATCTTTGGGGAATGGCATGTCAAAGGAGTTAACATTGCCCAAGCGTGCTTATGCCATACTGTTCTGTGCTTGCTGCTAGGGTACAGGATGTTTCTCAGGCCAGCAGGCCTGCTCTAAGGACTGCAAGCTTGTTTTGTGACAGTGGTGTGGGAGACCGAAAGAGCTAACGTCTCAAACGTTGTGGCGAGGCGAGGCGCGATTTGCATGGTGGCGGCAGGTCGGCTGGCACGGGACGGGGCAGAGTGAGAGCGGGACGTGCAGAGCGCGTCGGAGGACGCGCGGTTCCGGGTTCCGACGGACCTTACCACATAGGGCCAGAGGTCTCACAGGGTTTATCTGAGGAAGGGGCTCGCGACCGCCCGAGAGACCTCTCGCGACCAGCCCCCTCCCCCAGCGCCTGCGCAGAAGGCCGAGAACTTTCTAGAACAAGAACCATATAAGGCCTCAAGGGGCGTAACCAGAGGCGGGGACTAGAGTATAAAAGACACGCCCCCAGGGAACCACGCGCGAGGATTGCGACACCTGTCATCGTCATCGTGGGATCCAAGGGTGGTGATACCTTTCCTTTCGCTATCCTCCTCTCTTCTCCTTTCCTTTTCTCGCTTCTCTCTTCCTCTACTCTGCTACCATATATAAGTTTGGGATAAATTGTGACGGGTTGCCTGGAAAACAGCTCCCTTGCCAAATTGCCTCTGTTCGTTCGTTGGGCTTGTCAGTTTGTTAAGTTTGTCTGCTTGTTGAATTTGCCAGTTAATAAAATTGCTAGTCAGACTGTTCCTCTGAGTCATTGCCGTGGCTCTACCGGCCCCACGGCTCTGCCGAGGAGAGATCGGCCTTTGTCGGTATACAGACCCTTGGGGAATCAAAAAGATTCACCCACCTCTCAACCCACCGAGTGGGTAATTTGGTGTCAGAAGTGGGATTCCCTGACTTGGTCAGTGAGAGGAACAGGGAGGGGATATCGGCTGAGTTGAGAAGGGAGGATGTGAATCGGCTGAGTCCAAGTCTTCCAGCAGATGACCATGGCTTCCCGAGTTCAGCCTGATCTGGACTGCTCCCCTGTGATAGAGTTGTTAAAAGAATGAAATTGCTAGTCAGACTGTTCCTCTGAGTCATTGCTGTGACTCCACCGGCCCCGTGGCTCTGTCGAGCAGAGGTCGGCCTTTGTTGGTACACAAACCCTTGGGGAATCAAAAAGATTCACCCATCTCTCAACTCACCGAGTGGGATGAGACAAGTGGGTGGCAAACTTGCTGTTTCCCAACTGTCTATAGTCACCTTCTCTAGCTCTTCTGCATGTTGCATCTTCTGTTTATAGTTGGTGAGCTTCCTCAGCTAATTCCTTCCGCTTCTGCTGAGGTTGTGGCATCACAGCTACTGAAAGAGTGAATTCCATTATAATGAACAGCCTGCAGGTGACACATTGTCTTTGTGAACATTAAAAAAGCAGCTTTGTTATCTCCAGCTCAAATGTATGACCTTGATGCCAGGTTGGGTCAGCAGGGCACCATATTTCTCTGGTCTCAGTGAGTTACAGGGCCTCCCTGTGATGCACCCTCTCAGCTCTTCCAAGCTGAACCAGGAATGGCAATCCAGTAATGGTGTGGCTGTGGATAGCACTTGTTCTTGCACAAGACTAGGTAATTTTTTTAAAGTTTTTTTTCTCCAATATTGACAGGATCCAGGCAACCCTTGGGGCTACTGGATGCAGCTCCATAGGAAACCTTTCAGTCAGAACTTATAGTGAATGAGACAGGTAAAGGACAGGGGAAAGAGAAAATACGCCCAGTGTCATCCAGCAAATCAATGGCGATTGTGAGATTGGAGTGAAGTCCAATCCTGTAGCCAGGAAAGAATGTTCTTTAATGGACTGTTTACTCCTCTAAGTGTCTTTGAAGGAGGCTTGATAATCTTGGCGCATTGTCCTTAAGAAGAGGCCTTATGAAGTATGAATTCCCTGCAGACTGATAACCCAGGTACTTCAGGATGCAGCAATGAACTTTGAACAGTTGGAGGGAGTAAACACCAGAAACTGAGTCTTAACATAAGCAGAGCTGGGAAAAAAAAAAGTGAACATGTAACTTCCTCTTTAATAGAAATGCACTATTAGATTTCTATTTTCATTTAAAAATAACAATTTTACTGCAGCTAAATTTAATCTTTTAAAAAAATTAACTAAGGACTTCGTTAGTAAATTGCAGTACATTTTTTTTCTTTATCATAAAGCTGATACTACTGTACTCCGATTGCAGAGGTTGCGAAGGAGCTTGGGATCCAATTCTGATAGGTCTGGGCACCCAGTAGACAGTGTTGGCCCTTCAGGGAAAGAGACCAATAAAAATAGATGACAGAGCAGAGACGCGATCAAGTCTTCTCCTTGTCTCATTGCTGAGGGCTGCAGAGAGAGATGACCAGTTTTCAAAAGTGCTGTGTAGTCATGGACATTATGAATTTATATCTTGTCACCCTGCAGTACAGTGTCTGTTTGGATCAGGTGGGGGTACACCATTACATTTCCATCAAACCAGCTGAAGCACATGACACAGTGTTTATGCTAGCTTTGTTTCTGTTCTAACTGCAGGCAGAGAATGCCTGATTTGTCATGAAGCTGTCTGGTACCGAAGTTAACCCTCCAGAATGTTTTTGGCAGATGGGAGCTTGTATTAAGAGGTTATACTGGACCAGAGTCATGTGACAGTAGCACCTTTGTGTTGATTTGGGGAAACTAGATTACAGGCTTCAGACACAGTCTGACTCTGATCAGCTGTGGATCAGCACTAGCTACTGTTGAAGAAATCCTGCTGCAAGTGACTTGCCCTGCTGAGCTTATAGCAGAGGCCATGACCAAACGGGAGCTTTTCTCTCTCCTTCATCTATATTCAAACCACCTATAGACTTGTCCTTTTTCTCTTGCGTTTGTCTTTCAAGTTGGTGGCTCTGTGCCGAGTGCTGCAGTGGTTTCTTGTGTAACAGGGTCACTTCAGTACCCTGTGCACCCATTCCTCCTTGTGCTTCATCTCCCTGCTTGCCAGAGGTGCAGTGGGTTTGCACAAGGCTGTGGGCTGCCCAGGGGAAAAAAATACATTTTGTTTCTAAGCTGGTCAGTCAGAAGAACATAAAAGTGACTCCACAGAAGGACTGATGGGACTTTTTTGGTCCTGTACGTAGAGATACCGAGAAATACATCTGTGGCTGTCAGTGGGAGCTGCTGGCTAAGTTTTCCATGCAGTGGGCAGAATATGTGACTCCAATTGTTCTCTGCTGTATTTAAGCATACATCTTTGCTGTATTTAAGCATGTATGGCATTTGGGGATGCAGCACTGATCGTAGTGCCTCTTTGTGCCTGTGACTTTCCAGACAATGCACTAGCTGTGCAGTTAGCAGCCTGCATAGAGCTATTGGCATCCTCTTTGCTCTGCCTTAATGTACAACATACTGGGTTTGAAAGGCTTTCTGGGCAAGTTCCATGTCTTAACAGACCTGCGTGTTGCCTGCATGTCAGCTGTCTGAAACCCAGCAGATACCACCAGGAAGTGGACAGGGTCCCAGTGTATTTTTTGGTAACATATTCAAAGAGGAGGTAAAAATGAAAAATGGAAATAGATGCAATGAAACATTAACGCTTCAATTGGCTTCAGCTTTGAGCTGCCATCTTTTTTTCAATTGATTGTCATACCATTGGTTTTGAAATGGATTTGCTCCTCTATGGATTCTTGCACAATCTTTCTTAATTCCTTTAACTCACTTCAGGAAGGGTGTCTGCTTTTCTTCCCTGCCCTCCACCACCATCCCCAGCTACAAAGATCTTCTGGGGTCATACATGAGACTTTTTTTACATATGAATAAAGTTTTTACTGTAGATTGTTACTCTTCCAACTATTCTTTTAGTCGTTGTTGCTGGGCAACACACCCTTTTGGACAGGAGTCTAGTGATCCCTTTGGCATACATCCTTCCTTAAGTCTGTCACAGGGTTATGGATGTTTAATGCTTCTCCCCAGAAAAGAAAGTCATGCTTTTACGTTGCAGGTTTTTGCTCTGGTGCTTTGTGCACAGTGGGCTTCAGCCTCTGGTAACCTTTTCTAAAATGACTGAACCTGTCCCTTTCTGTGGTGGAGCAAGGTGTTGCAGAACTGCCCGTAAATGAGGTATTGACAACGTGCAGAAACTTGGCCTGCTCAGAAAGGCAGTCTGTGCAGTTGTGGCAAGTGGAGCTTCTGGCATTCTCTTCTATGCATTCCCTCTGATCAGGGTGTGCTGTGTGTCATCACAGGGAGTATTTTTATCTTTCCAGTTGGAGTGTTTACACCACAATTTCATTTACATGCACACACGCTTGTGTGTGCATATATGTGCTTTTATGTTCTCCTTCCCCACCTCTGCCAATTTTCTCAGTACAAACCTGGTTTAAGATACATCTGCTCTACAGACAAAAGCAGAACAAAGAGCTGCTGCTAGAAAAAGGAGGTGGATCGATTATTTTAATCGCTTTCTGTATTGTGAGCTAAATGGTAAAATTTGATTGGCAGTAAATAAATGAAAATAAAGGTTATGTAGAGGGGCCTTGCAGCTTTCGTGCTCTTCACCTCATTGGAAATAGTTAATGCATGCTCATCTAGTTTCCCCCCACCCTTGCTGAGATGTATGATTTACCGTACTTTCTCTATTTCCATGGTGTATCTGTCTAGCCTTATGCAGTGAACGTAAAACTGCTATAAATATATGGGGTTTTTTTAAGTTTTTGGAGTGCTTCAGATAAGCGTTTAATATTGGTTATTGATTATGTTAACTCCACATCAGTTTTTCCTCGTGCAAGTTTTAAGGAGACCTGGATTCTTGCTGGTCTGGGAAATAAGCTGGAAAGCAAACTTGTCCTGTTGCATGCTAAGATGATAAGTAACAGGGCATGAAGTGGAATTATATGGATTCACTGCATATACTCTGAGGCTATCTGCATATTTCTTTTAATCTGAGTTTGCCCCAGGGATTTTCCTGTGAAGTGATGCTGTAACCAGATTTCTGAATCATTGTTTAAACACCTGAATGAATGGCCAGAGTTATTTACAGGAGGCTGATACAGGGCTATGGCTTCATTATGGTTGCTGAGCTTGGAGGCAGACGCTTAAACTTATTTGGTATGCTGGCTTCATCTGTACAGATGGACCGCTGCTGAGATAACTATTGACCTCAGTGATGTTATGCCAGAACTTGGTGCTGTTAGCCTCATTTAATGCTGCAGGTATTTGCCTTAGTCTTATGTGAATAACAAACAGATGGAAAAAGGCAGAGCACTGGAATGGAGAGGAGTTGCAATTGTCGCCCACTACACTTGCAAGGTATAAGTCCACACAAGTATTTAGTTTACTATTTAAAGATGAGACTTCTATCAGGATTTTGGTTGTGAAGGCTAATGCCACTGCTGGATTAGAACTGAAGCCTGTGACGATCTTTTCCCCTCCTTGGAAAGGCATGAGGTTGTGTTGGGCATAAGGTGTCTGTGGCCTATGTCGGGGTCTGTTAACAGTAGCAGTAGAGCTTTTGATTGAGTGTACAATCTTCAGAGCAGTTTGATCCTGATTTAGTGTTTTCTATCTGTCTTTCATATAACATGGCTGCATTTCAACTCTTAACTCCCATGCAAAGAGCATCCTTTCTCCTCAGGCATGTGTCTGTAAGAGCTTGGTTTGCAATGCAGCAGCTATCAGCCCAATTTTGAATTTCCATAGGTCAGAAGTAAAGGAAAAAGCCCAAACAGTAGAGTATATCTTTTTCAAACTGATGTTGCTGCTCTTAAAATTTTAAGAGTGTTTCAATAATGTTCAGTGCTCATTGTGCACTGACGTTGTTAGTTAAAGTAGTAGTTTGTTTGGCTGGAGACTGAAGACTGGATGTTTAATAGAATAATTTTTAGGCACTTTGTATGGAAAATGGACTTGAGGGGAAGGCTTTTGTCACTGAAAACCAAAACAAAGTGTTAGCTTTAAAACATAATCAGTAAGATTACTGAAGAAAATACTGGTTCTCTCATAAGGACCCTTGGAGGGAAAAGGACAGAAACTGCTTGCAGGTTTTTCCAACTTCAGTTTTCAAAGGCTGTGTTAAAAGCTGGTGGTTTATATTCACCTTAATTATTATAAGATCACACATCAACTGTGTGATCTAAAGATGATGTGATCACAAATCAACACATCAACACATCAACTGTGTGATCTAAAGATGGTTGTTTTGTTTGGGTATGCTGTCCCCTGTGTCCAACGTACAATGTATCCCTGTTGTACCTTCCTCACTTTTGTGTTGTAACTCCTTTATCCAGCCTCATAAGATATTCATTAGAAGTGTAATCTGTAACAAGACAGTTGAAAGCTTTTTCTGGATATATGTTGAGGCCTTATGTAGCCTAGGCAGCTTGAAAAGGTGGAATTAGTCTGGTAGAACTAAACTAGGAGTTCCTAGTTTAGGAATTTACTGGTTAAACATTTGTTAGTTATGCATTTATCTACAAGATAAGCCATGATAGTCTGCTGTCTGCCCACGTTGAGATGTACCTGAAAAAGTGATTGTTGCTTCTGAGTGACAGAAGTGAGTCTGTTTCTGAGTTTGTTTCTGAGTTTTCTTTCATTTCTGGTTTTGTCTCTGTGTCTTCTAATGCAGTGTAGCCCTGTCTGAAAGTGCACTACAAAGTGCAAGTGGTTGTAGTGTAGTACTCCTGATCCAGGCAGCTGTTATCTGTATTTCAGAGAACCCACTTTAAACCTGGCTTGTAATAACAAAACAAAACAAACCCCAAAACAATCAAAGAGAAGAACCTGTCTCTCTCCTGATCTTTGCATGGCTTAGAAAATTGCTTTGTGTCCTAAGGGCCTCGGCACAGTGAAGATAAAGTGCTTCCAATGAGATTAAACACACAGCAGTGAAGATAAAGTGCTTCCAATGTGATTAAACACAATCTGTAATCTTCAGTGAAAATACAGAAATGAAAACCTGGCTGAGAATCTGATTATAGCATCTCTAATGCTTAGAAACCTTTTAATTTCCATTATCTTCAGAAGGGAGGGAAGAAAATGCTTTCACAGAATATAATGTTAGCTGACTATTTAAGTGGATTATGAAGTTAAAATGTAATACCAAGGTCTGACAATTGTACTTTTCCATTGTGCTTCTATTGTATAGGTATTAGTGCTTCTTCTGGAAATACTAGCCTTGGTTTTGCATTTAGATTAAAAAGGAGTCTAGAGTGGGGTGAGAATGGAATCCAGCTCTTCTGTTTCCCAGAATCATGCCTGATTGTTTTCAAAATGAATCATATGTTCAGAATAGACAACTGTGTTTAAAAATACATAAATAAACACATTTGAAAGAACAGGTCTGAACCAAACCATCAGACCTTCCCTACTCAATTCTGAATGCTGTGGAAATTTGCTTCTCTTCCAAACGAAGTGTTTAAATTGTGTGTTCTGCAAGGTAACAGGATGTCTGCTGCTCTGTGTTTTTGCAGTGCCTGGCTCAATCTTGGCTGGTTGCTGTAAACTTACTGAAGTGATAGAGCCAGCCTGCTTCTAAGTACACTCCATAGTCTTAAGATCTGTATATCTCACCTTGGAGGTTGCCCTGTTGTACCAGTAGTTTAGCCAATGCCAATTCCTCATACTACCTCCTGTTTACTCTCTGAGCAGAAACAGCTCCTGCCTGTACTCTGTGAATGAATGTGGTCTTTGCCATCAATTTTTCTTCAGTGCATCCACAGATGTTTCCATTACTTCCTGTTACCCCAGCAGATCACAATTTTTATTCCTTCTGATTTACGATTATAGGACAATTTAGATTGGAAGGGGCCTGAGGAGGTTTCTAGTCCAACCTCCTGCTCAAAGCAGGGCCAACTATGGGAGCAGATCAGGTTGTTCAGGGCTCTATCCAGTTGGGCCTTGAAAATTTCAAAGGATGACCACTGCGGAACTCTGGGCAGCTGCTTCCAAAGAATGACTTTTCTTCTGGGGAAATGTTTAAGGAAAAGCCCAATATGAAACTTATTTCTACTTACACCCAGTGTATCCTGTTCTCCCATCCTGCACTACTGTGAAGAGTCTTGCTCTGCCTCCTCAACACTTTCTTCACAGGCACTGGCAGGCTGCTATCTGGTCCCCCTGAAGCCTTCTCATCTCCAGGTTGAACAAGCCCTGTTCCCTTAGCCTTTCATCATCAGGCAACTGGACAGAAAGGAAGTTCAGTGACAAAAATGAGACTTGGATCAGTCTGCTTCATTTGTTTGTGCCTGGGAGTGCCTGTCGATAAAATAGACCTGCTAATACGTCCTTTTCTTGTAAGGGTGTAAAACTCCTATTAACTGGTAAGATTCAATTAGAATCTTAGATAGGAAGGTCACCTTTTCAATATTTTCAAATCAAAGTCCTCTAAACTCAAACCAGTTAAGATGTGTCCTATTTCAACATCCTGATTTAAAAAAGATAAAACTTCTATAAAACTTGTTAGAGTTTTAGAATCATCTAGACCATGTTGGATGGAGCTTTGAGCAACCTGGTCTAGTGGAAGGTGTCCCTGTCCATGGCAGGGGGGTTGGAACTAGGTGATCTTTAAGGTGCCTTCCAACCCAAACCATTCTATGATTCTAATCTGTCTCAGAACTCTTAGAGTTTTCTTTGTTGATAGTGAACACTAAAAACCAAAGTAAAGTGCAGTGTGAAAATCTGCAGGGGCCACTGCAATAGGAGACTATTTTTCATTATTATATTTAAAAATTTTTCTGTCGCATGCAGGTATGTGGTTTTCCTAGAATGAACAGGGTTTTTAAACTTTGTGCAACACCTTCTCCTTATTCAAATGGACAAATTAACATAGACATGCTGATTTCTTGGGATTGCTAGCATATGAGCTAAAGATCTGACCCGCTGGACACCAAGATGATGAGGAAAGATTTAACTGGGAGGTTCTTAAATGAAGGGTGCTTGAGGAGCGCTGTCTGCTTGCTTGGGCAGAGTCCTGCATTGTAAATCTCGGATCTGCCCACCAAGTTTCTACTGGGCTACGTTGTCTGACCTAGCCAAAGCATGCAGAGCTTTTCATATGCAGGTCTGTACTCGTCCTCACTTTCCTTCATCTCCAATGCCTTTTTTCCCCACCAGCATATCTTCTCTTGCTTATGCTTCCTCCATCACCATTGCCATTATGGAGTTTGTAGACTGCTCCCTTTCCAATAAAGTTCCATGCCCTTTTGTGCCATTTATACAATTAAGCAGTGTCAGCTTGAGGCACGTGGTTAAGAAATGTCTCTCTAGGCCGCTTCCTTCATGTCACAAGGCTTCTTATCTGCACGCTTGCAAACACCTGTGTGCTCACAAGTGTCTACCTTGGCTTTACTGTTCCTTATTTTGGTCTGGAAACAGCTCAGGGTGAGAATATTTTTCTCTTTTTTCTTAAAATGACTACAAATTTATCTATATTTTTAAGGGAACTGGGAGTTGATGAAAAGTAGTGGCTGTTATGAAGTCTTTCAACAGTTGCTCTACGGTATCAATGAATCATAGTAAATGAATAATAATCATAATGAGGAATAAGTCTTCAATAAATCATACTTACTGTATCAGGTGAATGCATAATTGGAGAGTTTTTCAAGAGGATGCTTGACAGAAGAAGAAAATACAGTACCAAGTGTGATCCTAGTGCCTGATGGAGTATTGTGTGGGGCTTTTGCAGTGGTATTTTTTTAACAAACAATTTGAGTATGCATATTACAGTGTTAAGTAAAAGCCTGAAATAACTCTTCCGTGTTGGTGTGATGGTTTAAAAAATTGCAGCCTTTAAGAACATTGTATATTGTTACAGAGGTTTTCTTAAACAGAAATAAAAACAGAGGTAAAAAAAAGGTCAAAATGGGAAATGAGCACTTCTTAGTACCAGTGCTTCAGTTAGAAGAAACATACTTTTTAAGCTTTTGTTTAGCATTCTCTCTCTAATGAGACTGTCAAACATGGTTTCAGTAGTAAACAGTTTTCTGCACCCTTTGGGGATTTAAATACAATCAACTGTATTCTGTAACTGCTGTTAGTGGGCTGGCCTTGGGAAGTTATGCATCACTGAGGAGGAAGAATGTTCTCTGCTTTGCTGGGATGAATAAGCTTTGCAGCAGCTAGGAAATGTAGTAATAAGTATCAGCCATGATACCTTTACTTCATGGTAGTCTGTAGAAGTTGGAAGTGTATCGGTCTTGAGTGTGGTGGACTGGGAAGATAGTCTTGGAAATGGAGAGATGAGGTGACAGTAGTACTCATTGATGTTTCTTCTGTTGTATTTGAGGTGTTTGGTCAGTGGTCTTGTATTGCTTTCACCAGCTGAACAAATATCTGAAGGGAGGGTGTAAAGAAGATGGAGCCAGCTTCTTCTCAGTGGTGCCCAGTGACAGGACAAGAAGCAATGGGCACACACTAAAACACAGGAGGTTCCCTCTGAACATTGGGAAACACTTTTTTTTACGGTGAGGGTGACCGAGCACTGGCACAGGTTTCCCAGAGAGGCTGTGGAGTCTTCCTCCTTGGAGATATTCGAAAGCTGTCTGCGCATGGTCCTGGGCAACCTGCTCTAGGTGACCTGCTTGAGCAGGGGGGTTGGACCAGATGAACTTCAGGAGTCCCTTCCCAACTCAACCATTCTGTGATTTTGTAAACCTACTTGTTTTGTTTTTACCTCCTTTTGCTGAAAAATGATTCAGGTGGTATCTTAAAGGCATTTAGACATACTGATTACAACAGGTTTAGAAGTATCCGAGTGATTATTTTGTTCTTATTAAGCCTACGCAGCTTTTGCATGCTGACACTATCAACCCAAAAGAGCATTTAGACTTGAAACTGAAGTTAAATATGAGTTCAAGATTAGGTCCTTGCATGAAAGCTTACGTGCTTACAAATTGGGACCCAAGTGAAAATGCCAAGGTGTCTGTGGGGATCCTGAGATCTTGTCTACCTGAAAGACTGTACTAATTTAACTACCATACGTTTAGGAATGTATCTTTTTCTCTACATGATGAATGGGATAGAAAGCAGTTCCCTTCTTGATAGCAGCGCTGTAAGGGGAAGTGCATTTGTGCTTATGAGATGTTTAGAAGCTATGCCGTTGGAGGTTGTACAAGAAAAAAATGTGCTTTCTGGACTGACTTATTTCTTGGATTTCACTTCCTTTAGTAGAAAAAATGGATTTTTTTTTTTTTTTTTTTAAAGAATATGCAGAACTCAAGTACAGCTACCAAAAATCTTGCCCTCTTGCCCTGACAACCCACAGTTGTCAGGATTGCTCTTCTACATTCCATCAAGAGATTCAAGTAGGTTGTTGATGCAAATGTCCAAAGTCTACTTTTATCTCAAGGATAAATAGGAGCTTTGTCAAGGTGAGCTGAAAGTAAAATTTGTGAATAGCATCTGTTGTAAAACAATGTATCTAAAGAACTGGGGCTTTTTTTTTTTTTCTCCTCCCTAGGAAATTAACCACCTCAACATGCAAATTAGATTTTGAAATTCCATTGGAGACACCATAAATTAATATGTTGTGATACATGGGAGCTGTGGTAGCAATATGGAAGAGTCTGAGCAAGAAGAGTTGAGCTGGAAACAGGTTACTGTGGTTGATAATTATATGTAACATGTAATTGTAGATGTTTTAAATGTTGAAACCACCAAGGTGGCTGTCATTTCTGATATAATGGGAAGGAAATGTTTGTGCTGTTGAGAGTATTGTGAAAACGAAGTCCACGGTAAATGCAGTAATGACTTGCTAACGCTTACTGCCAACTGAAAACCCTATTGCTTTAGAGAACTGTTCAAGATTAGCAAGCACTCATGGAAATGTGTCCTATTGCTTTTCCTATAACCTCGTGGAGAGGGGATGAGATCGGCAATCCATGGAGGTTGGCTCTAGCCTTTCCAGTGATATGTGAAGACTGTGGGTCCTACTACATGGGAGCTGAGGATACCTGGTTTCTTGAAGGACTGAGGTCTATCTTCTTGGGGTTTTTTGCGCTCCAAATTAATCTGTGTTTGACAGCCAAAATGTCAAGTAGTGAATACAGTCCTTAAGAAAATAAGTTTTGTACCAAGACTGAGTTTGTTTGGATATCTTTTGTTCTTTTCTTGAGATTTATATATATATTTTTTTGTAACAGTGCTTTGTTCCCTCCAGTCAAATGCAGATCAGATTATTTTCACAATCTGGTTTAAAATTTCTGGAATGAAAAATTGATTTTTCTTTTTAATTTATTTTTCTGTGTGCCAGGAGACTTCCTCGATAAGTAGCTTGCATTCTGAATCCTTTAATTCTAAATTCTAGTATGCAGAAGTGGAGCACAGTCATATATGTCTTGATCTGAATGAATTTTTATTTAATTAAGAAAACCATGCTGAAAATGCCTTTCTTATTATCAGATACAAATCAGTGAATCATCCAGATGCTTAAACTACCTTACTCTTTAGTGATTTCTGCAGTGTTTTTGATGTTATTTGCTGTCTTTGTCATAGTAATGTTGTCACCGAAATCGGCAATCAAACTCCTTAACACCAATGTAGTATTAAGAAGCAGGCATTCTTTATTACGGCGCCGGATGCACGGGGGACCGTTCCACCTAGCGTGCATACCGCAGGTTACATCAGCTGAAACTTATATTGCCCAGTTACATACATATGCATCAAATTTCCCGGAATGATCATGCATATTCATTCTATTTCCTAGAACTAATTATCATATTTGCATGGTCATTGTGCATGCGTCCTTGAGCTCCGAGGGGCTTCTGTGGGGGTCTCTGGTGGTCCTTGGTGGCCGTACAGGTGTGTCCTTTAGTTGACTCCTTCTTCTGGACGTGCGCAATCCCACCTTGCTTATGTAACTTGCTTCCCTTCTTCATGGTGCAGGGTCCCTAACAATGATTTGGCACCCTTAACACAAACCAATTATTCTAACCACCCTCGACTCTCTGTCAAGATGGGCTGGGGCTGTACTGGGAACACAGCAGCATGTCCGTACTACTCCTTGTCCAATTGTCTTTGGGCATAGTAGCATATCCATAGCCACAGGTGTACAATAGGTGTACAAACACAACATTAAAGCATTGTCTACCCTGCTCCTGTCTCTATGTTGCTTAGTTACAAAGAACAAACTAATCATTTTGGTTACATCTGGTTACAATGTCTCAAAATCTGTTAGGTAAAAACAAACAGTAGCAGACAGTTTCTTCCCAGAGGAACTGGCTGTCTTCAGCAGAGGAACCAAATCAAAATTGAGGTGAGAAGGCATACACCATGAAGTGGAAGGAACTGTGCCACGTATTGCAGGTATTGGATTAATCCTGTAACGTCTAGTATTTGTTCTTTGAAGGTGGATTTTGCAAGGGGACTAGATATAAGAAAATGCAAAGAAGAAAAGGAAGGAAGAATGAGTGGGTCCTTCTGGTCTTAAATCTTTAGCTTTTTCTGGAGAATTACGGGAGCCCCAGACCACATTGAAGGGGATTTCACCAATCCATGGGAAATATAGCTGACCAACATAACAAAAATTGGAGAATCTTTAAAATCATGATAAGACAAATTCTGAAGATAATTATCCAAAATGCCAAATACTTGTTTCTTCTGGTTTGTTTTTGTTTGTTCTTTTTCCCAGTGTTTGCTGGCTTTGGATACCTGCATTTGTGGTGTCTGACTAGAGGCATACAGTTATACGGCTTTAAAAGTGCAGAGAAACTAACTTCTAAAAGTCAGGCTCCAAAATGTCTCTTAAAAACAAATTATCTGCTGCCATAAGAGGGTATTCTTTTATTGTGGCATTTTTGTTTGTTTGTTTCTGCAAATGTAGCCCTCTGGCTTCTTGTGGAGTCACTGAATGCTCAAAATAATGAGAATCAGACTCCTCAGTTTTTAGCCTTGGAAGAACTATGATCAGTACAGACATCTGGAAGATCTGAGCAGATTTTCTCAGTGTGAAATTTGTGTTCGGTATGGGAGTGTCTGCATCTCCAGGACCCCAAAAGGCATTAACTGTGTGTTACCAATGAAGTCTGTTTGTCTTAGTTTGGATATTCCAGTGGTTTAGTAAACATCCATAGCACAGAAGTTCAGCTTCAGTTACAGATACTTGATTGACCAGGGTAGCTGAGTGAGGAGCTGTTTTCTTGCAGAGGAAAATTCTGAACTCTCTTAAGATGCTCGAGGCAGTCCTTTGCCTTCTCGTCATTCTCTCTGTCTCACTCTTGTTCTCATGTTCTGTGGACCTGCCTCTCATGTATAGGTTCTTCATAAATTTCCTAGTTTACTGCCTTCCTTCTTTCTGCTCGTAGATCTTAAGGCCTGTGATTAGGAATCTAATATTCTACATATGGCTGAAAAGGAGTCGTTTCCTGAAGAATTTTTTTACTAAGAGTAATAGTATTGTATTTGTTTTCTCAGATCTAACATCTCCAAAGGTGAGGCGGATTATTCCCTCCTCCTCCTCTTTTGTAGCGTATGGGCTCTTATCCAAAGACTGAATTTTGCAACTTCTCCCTTTCCCATCTGTCACTGGCTTTTTTTTGTGGTGCTTCTCATTCCTGTGCTTTGAAATTTTGGAATTCCTGCTCTTCCAAGCATTGATGAAATGCAGACTTTTCTTTGTTAGAAGTTCAGAATAGTGTTCTTTCTACCACTATTTTGACCACTATAGCGATAAGTTTTAGGATATATCTGTTTGAATGGAAGGACAGGAGGGTGTTGTTTGGTAAGGAGTAATTCAGTTTGCTGTTACCTATCGTGAGTAAAAGGTTCCAGAAATCTGTAACAGTAAATGTAGTGATCTGTATGCATTCTCTGGTAGCTGCCAAATATTACTGGATACATTCCCAATACACACTGTACTCTTGTAATGAACACTGACTACTTAATAACCAATTATTTTTGAATGTTTTGGGTTTTGTTTGTTTTTTTTTAGCTATTAAAATGCTATTAGCTGATTATTATTTTTACTCTCTTTTTGGCCAGCTAAAATCTGCTTCCTCCTAACACCTTACATTTATATTTCTGATTAGTTCAGCTATAGATGGAGTAAAAGTACAACAAAAGGCTGTGACGCAGTGGCATGTTTTCCCCAGAATAAAATAAGTTGCCCTTTTACTGCTGGGAGAAGGAGAATGCTTTTGTGGACGGGGCCTCAGGATATTAGATTTCAGATCTGATGTCATCATTTGGAGAAATGAATAAAACCAAGGACACTATTCTGGTTGGTAATAAGGGTCCTTTCTACAATAGCTGTAGTGTTGTTATGGATACAGGGGATTTGATCCCTGCTTCCCCACTGATTTGGGGGAGACTTTATTGTTAATATAAGGTAATATATTTCACTACTACTTCCTAGTGTTGGGTTGCTGTAGATGTAAGGAGAATTGATACAGTTAGGCAGGTCTGGTTTAGCAATTACAAATTAGTTTGAGTATGATAATCCATTGAGACCATCTAAGCTGTCATGACTATATCTGTTAGCGTACCTATTCTAACGTGGTTTTGCCTTCCTGTCTTCAAATGGCAAGCTTCAAATGAAAGCCCCAGGTTCCAGCAAAACAAAGCTGTCTGATGAAAACAGCTCAGTGAGTGAGAATTCAGTAGTTTGTCTGTAAATCTGTGAGCCAAATAGGATGGCACTTCTTTTAGAAGTGAAACTGAATTTAAACGGGAGCTACTGCCACGTCCTGGGGAAATGCTGCTGCATGTCTTAGAAACAATGTACAGTGAGTGTTGGAATTGAACAGCCTGGTGAATTCAACAGGGAGGAATTTATCTTTTCAAGTCACTGCATTAACTGAAAGTGGTGCAGGGTTATCTTTAACAAGAACTTGTTTTAATCGCTTTTGTTAGTTGGAAGCGAGAGGTGTAATTTTTGTGCCATCCTGAGAACTCTGTCTGTCTGTTGAGATTGAAGTATGCGCGCTGACCAAAATGATCTTCCTGAGCCATCTACACAAACTGTTTATTAACGTATTTTTTTTCTTTAAGCCTGGAGCAGAGGTGAGCATTCCCTTTGGCTAATATGAGTCTCTCTGTATTTCCAGCTGGCCCGCGCCGATTCAGTGGTGCTCAGTGGCACATGCAGAACGTCCTCAAAGACTCTGTGGAGAGCTCTGATGATGAATTCTTCGATGCGCGAGGTCAGTACACGCTTTTGTCCTCCCCTCCCCATTCTTTCCCCAGTTTTGCAGCAAGTAACTAAGCCTTTGGGGATGAACTGACAACATTGTCCTCTTCAGACTGAGGTCTGAAAAAACCCATCGGATCTTCTCTCAAGGATTTCTGAATGGGCCTAAATTTACGGGAGATAGGTGAAGTGCTGGGGTGGATGAGTGAGCTGCCATGAACTGGATCTGGCATCAGAAGCAGCATGACTACAGCAGTACAGAGCTTCTTGGGGTCTTCTGGGCCCAGCTTATTTAAAGGTCAGATAGTATATGATGTTACAGTTGGAGTGCTCTTGTTTACAGTTCCTGATGAAGGCCATGAGTGTCTGTGTTACTGATGGCCAACTTTGAAAACCAATGGCCTAGGTTGTCTACTCTGGCAAAACTTTCACTGAAGTGACTGGGACCTCTGCTTGTTCAAGAAGAAGCAATATTTCAATGCTTGTGGATTTAATCGCGTGAATCCAAAATGCAATGCTCCCTACAACATCCGATGAGACCCTGCATCTTGGCATGCTCTTTAACATGCCAAGTTTTGTTCTGAAGTGGGAGTAAAGTTTGTAGGTTGTAGGTACACACAACCTCCCACCTACAGTGGGAGACAGGGGCTCTGGTTTTGGTTTTGTTTGCAGGAGCCAAACCTAATGCTTTTCTGATATGTTTCATTTGCTTTTCTGAAGAGAATAATCAGCAAGGGAGGATTAATTCTGCTACTACTGTGAAATCCAGTGGTAGGTTCTTTCATAGTGTAGGCTGTTGAGGTCAGACTGAGCTGTCCTTACCTCTTCATGTTACCTGGAAGTCAGGAGTGAAGGATGATGGAATAAACTTGTTGAATGTCCTTTGGCTTTTGTAGCAAACTGGAGTCATTAAGTACAGAGCAGTCCCTATGGCTTTGAGCAACCTGATCTAGTGAAAGATGTCCCTGCCTGCGGCAGGAGGGGTTGGACTAGGTGATCTTTAAAGGTGTCTTACAACCCGAACAATTCTGTGATTCTATGAAAAGAAGAGGGATTCCCCTCCCCCCAAATATTTTTTGAGACTTCTAGTTTAAAGTAAACCTAATCCAAAGTGGAAAACTCAACTGTCCCATGGGAAACTTGGCTTGGGTTTGGATGTGCTTTTTATTTTTAGTTTGGTTGCTTCATTAACAGCACACTCCGCAGACATTCTGCTGATGTCTAAGTGCAAAACCATTTGCATGGCTAAGATTGTCAGTCAGTTTCTCCCTCTGTTGATATTTATGGTACAGAGAGAAAATCTCTCCCTTCCCAACATTCTGTTCTTCTTGAATGAGGCCTGTTTCTGAGCAAATTAATTTTCTTTTATAGGACTGCATTGGCTTCAGTCTCATTGCAGTGTGCTGATTTGATGTCTGGACATGCATGGTGGTATTGCAAATGGCAGTTGGTGTTTTTAAGGCAGTATTTGGCATTAAATGTCTGCTGTCTTGCACTGAACTTCATATTTCAGCATGTTTTAATTTTCTTTGTGGGTGGAATTGTTGCAGGAATGGCTGGCGACCGACTCTTGTGTTTTCATGTTGGCATAAGCTTGAGCTGAAATTCAGCATGAAGGGGTTGTTACGTCAGGAGCTTTTTAGTTGCTTTAAAAATGCAGAGGGTAGGAGGCAGGCAGTAAAAATGAAACAACTTGGGGGGGGGGGGGTCAGCTCTGTGCTTTCAATGGTTTGGAAGCTCTGAAGCAACTTCACTGATAACTTGGTGATTTATTTCTGTGAGGCTGAATTTGCAATATTATTTTCCTAAACAAGCTGGTTTTGCAGAGGCATAATTAATATTAATCACATTATTACAGAATCACAGAATCACAGAATCATATAGGTTGGAAAAGACCTTTAAGATCATCGAGTCCAACCATAAACCTAACACTGCCAAAAACCATCACTACACCATGTCTCTAAGTACCTCATCCAAACGTCCTTTAAATACCTCCAGGGATGGCGACTCAACCACTTCCCTGGGCAGTCTGTTCCAATGCTTGATAACCCTCTCGGTGAAGAAAAATTTCCTAATATCCAGTCTAAACCTCCCCTGGCGCAACTTGAGGCCATTTCCTCTTGTCCTATCACTTGTTACCTGGGAGAAGAGACCGACCCCCACCTCTCTACAACCTCCTTTCAGGTAGTTGTAGAGAGCGATGAGGTCTCCCCTCAGCCTCCTTTTCTCCAGGCTAAACAGTCCCAGCTCCCTCAGCCGCTCCTCATAAGACTTCTGCTCCAGACCCTTCACCAGCTTCGTTGCCCTTCTCTGTACGCGCTCCAGTACCTCAATATCCCTCTTGTAGTGGGGGGCCCAAAACTGAACACAGTATTCGAGGTGCGGCCTCACCAGTGCCGAGTACAGGGGCACA
Organism: Mycteria americana; assembly: GCF_035582795.1. Classification (NCBI taxonomy): domain Eukaryota; kingdom Metazoa; phylum Chordata; class Aves; order Ciconiiformes; family Ciconiidae; genus Mycteria; species Mycteria americana. The sequence goes on along the minus strand of NC_134379.1, from coordinate 342,549 downwards.
ATCACTTCCCTAGTCCTGCTGGCCACGCTATTTTTGATACAGGCCAGGATGCCATTGGCCTTCTTGGCCGCCTGGGCACACTGCTGGCTCATATTCAGGCGGCTGTCAACCAACACCCCCAGGTCCTTCTCTGCCAGGCAGCTTTCCAGCCACTCTTCCCCAAGCCTGTAGCGTTGCATGGGGTTGCTGTGGCCCAAGTGCAGGACCTTGCACTTGGCCTTGTTAAACCTCATACAATTCACCCCAGCCCATCGATCCAGCCTGTCCAGGTCCCTCTGCAGAGCCTGCCTACCCTCCAGCAGATCAACACTCCCACACAACTTGGTGTCGTCTGCAAACTTACTGAGAGTGCACTCGATCCCTTCGTCCAGATCATTGATAAAGATGTTAAACAGAACTGGCCCCAACACCGAGCCCTGGGGAACACCGCTTGTGACCGGCCGCCAACCGGAGTAAACTCCATTCACCACCACTCTCTGGGCCCGGCCGTCCAGCCAGTTCTTTACCCAGCGAAGAGTACACCCGTCCAAGCCATGAGCAGCCAGTTTCTCCAGGAGAATGCCGTGGGAAACCGTGTCAAAGGCTTTACTGAAGTCTAGATAGACAACATCCACAGACTTCCCCTCATCCACTAGGCGGGTCACCTTATCATAGAAGGAGATCAGGTTGGTCAAGCAGGACCTGCCTTTCCTGAACCCATGCTGGCTGGGCCTGATCCCCTGGTTATTCTCTACATGCCGTGTGATAGCACTCAGGATGATCTGCTCCATCAGCTTCCCCGGCACCGAGGTCAGGCTGACAGGCCTGTAGTTCCCCGGGTCCTCCTTCCGGCCCTTCTTGAAGATGGGTGTCACATTCGCTAATCTCCAGTCAGCAGGGACTTCCCCAGTTAGCCAGGACTGCTGGTAAATGATGGAAAGGGGCTTGGTGAGCACATCTGCCAGCTCCTTCAACACTCTCGGGTGGATCTCATCAGGCCCCATAGACTTGTGAGTGTCTAAGTGGTGCAGCAGGTCACTCACCATTTCCCCCTGGATAATGGGGGCTCCAGTCTGGTCCCCATCCCTATCTTCCAACTCCAGGGGCTGGGTACCCATAGAACATTCGGCCCTGCTAATAAAGACTGAGGCAAAGAAGGCATTAAGTACCTCAGCCTTTTCCTCATCCTTGGTCACTGTGTTTCCTCCCACATCTACTAGGGGCTGGAGATTCTCCTTAGCTCTTATTACTCCTTATTACTCCTTATTACTGCGTATTATTCAAAGTACAGGGTTGGGTCCAGGATGCCTCGACTTCAGTTTATCTGCAGTTGCCCTGACAATGATGCTGACTTTATCTGATGGTGAACCACTTATTTTCCATTTTCCTTTCTGTAAATTGCCTACTGTAGCTATAAAATTTATGACAACTTTAACTCTCATGTAAGCAGCTTGTCTTTCAAGTTTAGATCCGCCCCCCCCCCCCCCCCGCCATAGGCAACAGCCTCAACCTCAATCAAACAAAGGAAGAAAAGTTTTCAAAATAAAATGTAATTTGAAAAGTTGGCACAAAATTCTGGCCTTGCCTAGAACAGTACAGCTGTCCATTGAAATCAGGCAGTTCTAAATGGAGACGGATATTAGAATAATGTTTTTATGAAAATCAAATTATTTGTATTTGGTTGATCAGGATTAACCTATTTGATATGGTTTATTCAGGAAGTCTGGTGAAATGATTTAATGGATCCTTCTATCACTAGAATCTGTGAAACTAACTGCGGACTTCATGTTCTTTCAGAAACATGCTTGCATCCTCTTGATTTACCACAGCTAGAAATGAGTCCCTGGCTGTACAAGTATGCTACAGCCACCGTGCAGAAAAAGAGATGCAGATGTTAATTTGAAAGGATGTCCTATGGTAGGTTGGTTTGGTGCTTGTTGTGGTTTTTGTTTTTGTTGGGTTTTTTTTGGGGGGGTGTGTGTGTTTGGTTTTTTGGGGTTTTTTTTGTTTTTTTTTTGTTTTTTTAGAACACTCTTAAGTATATTCCAGGGAACAAAATTCCCTCATTTGTTGCCTGTATCAATAAGGTGTGTATTCAGTTCAGAGCCTTTTCAAAGTCTGAGATACGCATCAAATACCAGTTTTCTTCCCTGTTCCTGTACAGCTAGGCTTACAGTAATAACTACTTGGCTGGTGTAGAGGGTTCTATATCTGAGAATCAAGAAGCAATCCACAGGAGAGTAAAGAAATAAGTGACCCAGAATGGTAAATAAGTGAGAGGGTTTTTAAAAAATTTATAGGTAGGCTGAAGCACAAAGCCCGACTATATGTTGTCTGATGTCACAATGCCAGCTCATGCCTCGCCTGAAATCAGCTCAGGTCTGCACTTCTGAGCTGGGATTTAGCAGGCCATCTCTATTTGAAGAGGGATTTGAGAGCTCTGAGTGAAGAGCTCTGAGCTCTGTGTGTGTGCATGCATGTGAGTGCATGTTTCAGAAAACACATTGCTGAACACTGATTATTTTATTTTTGTTCTGAACCAAACGGCTATCTTATCTGAAAGAGACTTTTATCACAGGCATGTTTCAGCTGTCTGCACAGAGAGAGAAAAGAAATTTGGATGTTATAAGCTGATTTGTCCCTGTGATCTTTATTGTCGGTGGGTAGGCACACAGACACTGCAGCTGGTACTCGGATGATCCTTGCACTTAGATTTTTTTTTTTTTTTTTCTTTCTCCAGATGGATGCTTCATTATTATGGGAATTTAACATCAGATTATGAGTGCTGTAAATTGTCATACGTACAAAGATGATGTGGACTTGTAACTGAGATTTTGGGGGAGAGGCTGTGTGTGGTGTGTGTGTAGATATGTATTTTATTTGCTCTTTTAACCATAAGAATGACAGCTAGTCATCTTGTGTTTTGGAGGCAAAACCAAAATCTCAAGGTATTTGTATCATGTCTCATGAAAATCCATGTCCTTGAAGTCCATCTCAGTCTATGGAAGTCTCCTTGCACTGAGAGAACTAGTAAACAATAAATGAATTCACCAGTACAGAAAAGCTTTCTACATTCTTGTTGATCAGGTCTCCAAGCTTGGTTTGGCTTTGCCAATCAGGAGGAAGTCTGGTCTCTTGGGAAGGGGCTTTTTCTACGGCAGAATTGCATGCTTCTGCTAAGTAACTGAAGTGTAATGTGGTAGAAGCAATGCCCTGTGACACACATGAAAATCAGTGTCAAAGATGCTGTTCTGCATTGCAGATACTCAAAGTGAAGTGACTCTGTTTGGCACTGTGAAAAGCCGTCACTGTAGGGAGAAAGCACAATGTTAAATAAGATGATGACCACTGTGCTTAAGTTTGACTTGCTGCATCTCTCCTAGTGCCTAGTCCACAGGATTGACTATAGCAATAGGGGTTTGGGGTTGAATACTGTTACTTGACAGGCTAGGGCCAAATTTGCAAACATTTCCATGTACAACTACTCAAAGCCTCATTCAGAGAGTTTCACTTCATAGTCACAAGAAATAAGTAATTGCTTTCACTGATTACTTACGACCATAATTTTAGATGTTGTAATCTTTGTATTCTCACTTGTGAAACTTTAGCTAACTTGACCTGATTGTGGATTGGCTACCACAACTTGTCTGAGAACTGTTGTTGAATATTTGACCCTTGAAGCATGATAGATTGTAGTGCTGTTTGGGAAGGGTAAATTCTACAGCCTTTGACAAATGTGTTTAATTTTTCTGAGCAATAAGGAGAGAGGGATTCTAGCCACAGTGATACTGAAACGAGGCCAGCGCTGTAACAGTAGTGTGTGGCTCCCTGGGCAAAATGCGTCCTGGGATTCTAGGGCTGACGTGTGGATTAGAGCATGGTTATAAAAAGGTGCTGCAGGCTATCTAGGTGAGTAGCTTATGAAAAGCAGCCTATCTGGATTGATTTTGAGGAGAAATAATTTCTAGGACAGATTTCCAAATCTTATTCCATAAGAAAATGGGAGAAATCTAAATGTCATGTCTTAAATCAGTGTTTGAGATGCACCTTCTCATTTCTCAAATATATATCTACAAAGAAACAGAAATTTCTTAAAGAGTTGTAGGAGGGGATGCAGGCAGGGCCAATACTTGCCGTGTGTCAGGAGAGCTCTCTGGAAATGAGTGGATGTGCACCAATTCAGTCTGCTGTTTGATTTGTCAAAAAGGAAAGAAAAAACCTGATGAAAACTAATCCTATGTGCAGTTGTCAAACAGTCTGCTCCCTCCTCCTTAGTACTTTATACTGACAGAAATTGAGAAGAACCATGGGAAACAAATTAGTGCAATTCACAGAAGACTCAGGCCTCGGATTTCTGTGTTTAAAATGAGTAACATGAACATTTTCACTCAGAACCATTTAAAGCAAGGAAGAGCAAGCGCATCTGGAATTCTAACCTGTTTGGAGTGTAAAAGTTACAGAAACTGGAAAAGCCGCATCACTGCTGGAATCAAGTCTCTTCTCAACAAATATGTTTGCATGCAAAAGACTGATTTCAGTTTTGCTTGTATTTTTAAAAGCTATGACATGCAAGAATAGATGTTTGTGTAGAAGATGAGGGACTGCTAGAGAAGTCCAGTACAGTCTAATCTAATGAGTTTTCTTAAATTCTTTCCTTTGTGTAGCCCTAAATAGGGATTCCTGTGTACCCCATGTTGACTTTACACTGCTATGTTTGACACCATCGCAGAAGTCTGGCTGCCATTTCCTCAAGCGTCAGACTTAGGTACACCTAGTTGGCAAATGTGGATCTTTACTGCCCTCAGAGCAGGGGTGCAGGAGCTTGTGTCCATTCTCTCAGAGAGTCAGGATATCATTTTAGTGTTGCTGACTGAACTGTGACTTTGCTAAATGAAAAAAGAAGTGGAAATTTTAGGGGAGGTGGCTGCCTTTGGATTAAGATAGCAGGAAGGAGCTGAGATTCTCAGATCTTTGGTCTGTACTGTCCGTGTTCCCAGAGACATCGCTTACAGCTGGGTAATTTTCCTCAAGTCTGTCATCACACAAGTAATTTTTGTATCACTGCTTTCAGGTTGGTAGACATTCTTTTTTTCCTTTTTTTTTTTTTTCTTTTTGATGCATTGTCTGCCATCTTACTTACATTTTTGAGGTAGAATCTATATTGCCTGTGTCAAAGCTCTAGACTGGAGGAGGCACTACTGGATGGGAGATGTTACTGTGGAGCAGAAAATGCCTTCAGGGGGTCACAGAAATGTGTTCTGTATCATACAGGGGATCACAGATCCTGGCAGTGAGGAGTAGGCAGGATGAAATATCTGTCTCCAGGGTTTTTGCTGAGGAAATACTAGTCTCTCTTCTTTCCATGGGGCTGCTTATGGCTAGGTTTCATGAAATGCATATACTGCAATACTCACAGTAAGATAATTGTGGACAGTATCAAATTCCGGGCAGTAACAACAGCTGAAAGGAATCACCAGGACACTATAGTTTATTTGCCATTCAGAATTTGCTACTGTTTTAAGCTCTTTCATTTTTTTCTTGGCACTTTGCTACTGTGACACTGCTGCCCCATGTGCCTTGAGTCCTGCTAAGGTAAATGGCTCTGCTTTACCCAATACTACATGCTTCATGGTCTGAAAACCTGCGGTTAATGCTGCTTTGCCTCTTGGCTGGAAGGCGGGAAGAGAGCTTCAGCTACTGAAAATTGCTGCTGAATTCACACCAAAGGGCAGGTGGACAGTTGCTGCACAGCAATGAAGCGTAAAATATAAGGCTGTTCAGTGTGGGTTGTTTTGGTTTTCTTTTTTTTTTTTTTTTTTTTTTCTTTGGGCAGGAGAACTGTGTGCTATGTATGCAAGTAGTTTTTCCTGGTGTGTATTTACAACTTAGGTAAATGCTGCATTGAGTTGCAAATATACGTACTTTGGGCTTCTGAAGGGGCCATAAAGTCTGTGTAGTGCCACAAGCTGCCAAGAGCAGTGATCGTCTGCCAGCTGCTGTCAGGTGAACACTGAAAGGACTTGGAAGTGCTTGCAAGCTGTTGATGTGAATGGGAGGTTTTGTGCTTTCTTGAGAAGGGATGGCCTGTAGGCTTTTGTATAGGGTGCTGCTCTGAATGGGGTCCATAATGTGAAATTGTTGTAATTTCATCATGTTTCTAGGACTATGACTTCTAGAAAATTAGGTTGAAGAAGGGCAAAGCTGAGGGAAGAGTCATGTGTGTTCAAATGTGTATCTTGCAATATGTGAATAAATAATAATAAAACCCTCTAACCTGCCTTTTAGTTGATACTCCCTGATGGCTGACACTTGAGACCATGAAGCAAAAGTTGATAATGAGGACAGAACACAGCAGCATGTACTGACATTGCAGTGAGACTGGCTTTGCTAGTCAGGCCACTAAAACATGGCACATTTACCATTCCAGACCCCTGGTGATGTAAATAGCAGCCAGATGTAGTCATGAGAGAAGCATAATTTGGCTTTAGCAACAGGAGATCTAAGCAAAATGAGAGTAGGAAACTGGACAAAGGTAGTCTCAGTCTGAGGTCATACCCAAAGCAGCTAGTTGTGGAAGTTGCTATTTTTTGTTGAAGTTGGTGAATAAATGTGGAAGTGTAGAAGAAGGATGCATGTGCGTTAAGAACAGAAACTGTTGTGTGTTTTGGTGTGTCTGGGGGGGAAGTTGGAGCATTGTTGGTAAGCATTTCAGTTAGTTTTGGTTTCATGTGGTGGTGCAGAAGCAGGGAATACTGGTTTTGACAGTATGCCTCTCCCCTCCCTTGGTCAATGTACTGCTTCCTAAACAGGTTATAAACATTTATTTTGACAGTTGCTGTGCAACTTTTCTCATTGGGTCCATGTACTGCAAACTAGGTTGCATTCACGCTCCTAAACGAACAATTCCAATTATTCTTTTTTTATAACCTAGACTCCAGCCACTAGTATGAAGACAAATTTAAGGTTTTTTCTTCTTGTTGTGGCCCTGTTACCTTGATTAATTTTGTTTTTGGTATCTTGATTTTGTGCTAAAAAAATTGCTCTCCTTATTTCCCTGCCCTTTTTGAGGAGTTTATGTGCTGTTGACAAGTCTAGCAACTTGCAGCTCTGATTTCAGCACAGCGCCTACTGGCTGGAGCAGCTGGCAAAGCAGAGCACAAGGAGCAATCCATACATTTGGAAGTTAAAACAAAGACAGTGTATTTAAGCTTCCACCTCCATACTTACTGTGAGCCTTTTATCCACGCCCTGTGGACTGACAGAAATGTTCCCTACAGCATTTGAGCTCTGGTACAAGTTCTCATTCAGCACTTTACTCGTACCACCTCACAAAGTTAGCAAGATGTCCTTTCCAGGAGTAGAAAAGACTTTAAAGGTATGGCTCAGGAATAATGTGGAGAAGACATAGCAAAACTGATCATGTTGGATCACACCGTATGACAGAAGGGTGTGACTGACTTAAAGACTGGTCTCGTGTGGGCACTGGACTCTTTATAGGAGGCAGTATGAGGAAGTGGGTAAAAAATAGATGGACTGTGGGTACATGCGGTCTATTTTAGGGCACTGATTTTCTGAGTCATATAAAATTATTCATTTTATTTCTAGGTTTCCATTTTTCCATTTGTAAACTATGAGAAATCTTTTCTGGCAGGTGGCTGGATATTAGAGTGGTATTTAAGAGGAAACTGTCAACGATGGTTATTATTAAAGTACCTGGGAGGTGATTTCAGGCTTTTTGTGGACTCCCTCAGAAAAAGCAAAGTTAGCAGTTGATATCATATTTGTGATAAGTTGCAAATGATAGTATTGCTGTTCGCAGGGGATCCTGTAGCCACTTTCTGACCTACTTCGAATTCAAATGAACTCTGACTTCAACAGTTATTCTGGATTTAAACTAGTCCAGCAGATGAGAATCTGACCTAACAGAAACATACCTTCTCCATAATTTCTTTATCTGGGCATTTCTTCTGATTTGGAATGTGAGGGCATTTTTTTTTTTCTTGCTTCCTAAGTGTGTAACTGTAGCAGATGTTATAGTCAAAAGCCTGCTGACAGCTTTGCTGAAGATTGAAGAGGTGGTGGTGAGCACAGCTGCCTCATTTTCTCCAGCTGAGTTTATTTAGTCTGCTTAAAAACTTTTGTCATTAGTTTTGCCTTCTTAAAATGATCCTTATGGCACTGTCTTCTGTATTGCTATGTTCATATAAAGCTGAAGCCAATAGATACATGGTATATATTTCAAGCCAGGCTCTGTGTGTGCTTTCTCAAGATTCTTATTCATGAAGGAGGCTATGGTAGCTCTCGGCTAATTTAGAGCTGCTCTTAATTTGCTGCACCTTCCTCTCCTGAAAATACATCTGCCAGTCTCATTTATTTAATTTTAAAATGCTCTGCTGAGCAGCTTGAATATTATTTGGAAATGCTGCCAATGAACTAAAGTGGAAGTTTGGGAGGCCTAAACGCTCCTCAGCGTGTTTGTGCTCTAATGCAACAGTGTGATGTAAAACTCTATTGTGCTTGGCAAAAAGCCTGTCGAGGTGTGAGGACGCTGACCCTCATTCACTGCAGTACCTGAATTTTAAGAAAAGGCTGTGTTGCAAAGATGGCTTGTGAATGTCTTAATGTCGATACCTATTTTTTTCCTGCCTCAGTTTTTAGTGGGTGTCATTTCCCTCCCCCCGCCCCGCCCTGAGTTTGAACATCAGTGTAAGGCACTTCTGTAAGCATGTTATTTTCCATGTGATACGTTCATTACTGATAATACGTGGTTTACCATCCCTTTGGAAGAGATCCAAGCGCTTGATGTTGCTAGTGCTGCTCCTGCATCTGTGGCATTAGAGCAGCTCTTTGTCCCTGGTGTTTGTAGTATATTAGATTTATGGACTCCACACAGTGTCTTCCGTTGCCTTCTCTGCTTGCAGGACTTTCCAAGAGACAAATATAGATATTAAAGTTTCCAGATATTTCTGTGCAAACTGTATGCAACAGTCTTCTAAACCTCCCTGTTCACAGATCTTTTTTAGCTGTTGCCTGAACCAGATAGATAGTGTCTATTCTTGGTTACGGATACTTAGCTGTGTAATTTAAAGCCAGTGCAGTGTCTTTTGTCAGATGGGAGATTTGATGCTGGCATTGAGTTATTCCATAGCAGACATTGTCATATCATGAAGTACCAGTTTCAATATTTTGATGCTTCCAAAATTTATTTAAAATACTTTTATTGTTGATCAGTGCAAAGTGCTGTGAGTTTATCCAGAGTGTCATCACTTCTCATAACATATGGTATGTTTCCTATTTTGTTTAGTGCGGATGATGATACTAATGTATGAGCAGTAATTTATTACTGTACCAGATTCACACAATGCTTCAGAAATGTGAGGAAAGATATCTTCTTCCTGAGTTCATGTATGTTAAAGGAATCTCATAGTTCACTGAAGTTAGTCTAGATACTTTTTTGGTGAAAAACCCCTATCAAATTAAAAACCAAGTCAACACTGACTGCTTAGGTACTATAAATTTGAGGTGTCTGGTTTGAAGGGGGTTTTTTTAAGTCTATTTTTTCAGAGTACCCAGGCTCTTAAAATCAAGAATACTGGAAGTTAAATAAATTGAGAACCCCCAAATTGGAAAGATTTGGAAAAAAGAAAGATGAAATCTTAAATCTTCATTTTTGAAAAGCATCCCATGTTCCCATCAAGCCCCTCTTCCTCCTCATGCTTGGAATATTCTCTGCATTTCTGTCAAACTGAAGTGATTCAAAGGCTTATGCAACCTTCCCTCCCAAAACTTTGCTCACTCTGCATTTGCCTAGAATAGGACGTAGCAGGAGTTCTCAAGCCCAACTGAAATGGGCCTCATTTTTTGTCAGTCACAGTTCTGGACCTAGTATGCTGTATTCCATATGCTAGCCAATGCTGTTTAGCTGTGTGGCTACTGCTGTGGAAAACTTTAGCAAGAACACTTTGTATACAATGCATGGGATTTTGGAATGGAGAATACAATCCCAAATCTTCCTTGTGCCAGTCTACTTCCTCCCTTCTCTTAATTCCTCTTTTTGACGTAAACTACTTCAAAATCGGAATGTATGTGCAACAATTTTTCCATTTCTAATGCTGTCTGCTGTCTCAGCTCTTCTGTGGGAGGATGAATTCCAAAGTTTGGAAGGAAGAGGGTAAGTGCGTATGTATAATATTTTACATATTACATTTTAAATATATTTGGAAGAAAGGTCATGATACTCCTAGTTTTTGAGCACAGAATGCTGTGTGTAAAGTATATTGATTCAGTATGTAATACAGCTTTCATTAAATACTTCTTAATTTTTTAATGTCAGGAGCAGTCTGTGTAGTCCGAAATGCTTCTAATGACAGTAGCTATCCTTTTTATAGTTGTTACTTGAAATAAAAAGTGACTGCTATGTATAGATAATGAACGACATCTGTTACTGAGTTGTTAATACTCTAACAACAGACTTTTAGTGAGAGATAATAATTTAATATGTGATAAACTGCTTATGTGGATCAAAATTAAATGTGTATTGGAGACATCTAGGCATGAAGAGAATGAGAGATGGTGCTTTCTTCCCACTGGGTATTCGGTGAGAATAGGATACCTAAATTGTTTAAGCTGTATTGAAATCTTAAGCTTTAGTGAGTGGAAGAGTTGGAAATAGAAAAGAAAAATAACCTCTCCTGA